>NC_064417.1:4430000-5030000 GCF_023375975.1 Astyanax mexicanus
GTTTTCTGATGCTGATCAGAAACCACAGTATCCTGTCTGACTGTACGGAATAAATGCTAACGATTGTGCCAAGTAAACACCACGAAATCCAAATGCCTTGCCCACGCTCGGATGCTTTAGATATATGCGTGGTGAACTCATCATGGTCCACTCCCACAAGACTAAGGCTAAGCTGTGCTTAAGAAGGTCTTAATTGTGGCTCACAATAAGTGTACTGATGGTCTAACCATAGAGAGAATGCAGTATGGGAGACTCCTCACTGGACTGGATGTAATTCTGTCGGTGGATATTGTCTTTCCGCTCCTCAGATGTTTACTTGTCTTGTGTTTGAAAGGTCCCCAAGTAGTGCTGGGCAGTATGGCCAAAAAAGCATATCACTTTATTTTTCAAAATTCTGATGGTATCATGGTATATCATGGTATTTTTATTATTTTATTTTTTGTATTATTATTTTTTGCAAGACTGGGCTTTAATATAGGTTTGTGATTTATTGTACTGTTAGGAGTACATATAACATAAAACACTAAGGCTTTAAATTAAGGCTTTGATTAGTATTTGGTTTACTTTGTCCCACAAAATTAAACAATATATGTAGAAATCAGACTTTATTATCAGAAAAATAACTAAAGAACTATAGTCCTTAAAAAAAGATATGCTAACAAATTTAACACAACTCCCTTTAAATATTTAACAATTAAAAATTTTAATAAATAGTTTCATAAACATATAAACAAACCTAAAATACTCAATGTTTAAGTATTCAAACATATATTTCTCAAATGTTCTATTGCACAAGTTAGATACAAGTTTAATACAAATTTACTAGATGTTATTTCTGAAGACATTAGAGGCATTACAGTATTTAAATCAGCTACAATTCCCTTCTTTCTCCAGTTATAAATACATTCAAGTCATCCTTCAAGCTACAGTATTAATATATTTAAAAGCGCTGTAGTTACTGCTGTATTTTACTGGAATAAAAACTCGTATACAGTAGAAACAGCAGCAGGAGCTATTCTGATTTCTCTGCAGTAAAGCACTAGAACACTGGTTGACTCTCTTTTTTGATGGTTCTGTTCCGCGCGACGCTCCGCAGCGCCCTCTAGCGGTACGGCGGTATGAGAGAAACACATACCGGTTCAAGTTCACCCTGTGGTATACAGAATGAACCGGTATACCACCCAGCACTATCGCAAAGTAACAAAATAAACAGTGTGTGTGTGTAAATGAGTGTGTATGAGTGTGTGTGTATAACTGGGTGTGCTTGCAGGGAGGGGTCAGCTTGGTAGAACAGTAAATCTGCCAATTCATGTCATTCCTGTTTCGAGAGGCCCCTGCCGGCCATCGTTCTGTTGCTCAAGTCTCAACTGAGGTGCAAGACTGAAGCAAGTTGTTACAGGATTTCGTCAGCTTAGGAGGATTCCTGTTTTCACTTCATTAAATTACAGTCTCGGCTGCTTTGCTGCTAAATGCAGGAGCATGATACAAACAACAATATGAGAACAAAAGGTTTGGAATTTGACTTCCGAAGAGTATGTTGTTAGTCAATTACCGAGTCCTACAACTCCGAACTTATCATGACTTGATGTAAAATGTCATGACTTGTCATGATTACTTGATTAAAGGAGCAGTCCTTAAGATTTTCTTTTAAATTGAAAAAACACTTGTATTCCTAAACTGGGAAGATACAACATATTATATTAAATGGCATCAGTGTCCTGGCAAACCTACTAGTAGTAGTTTGTTGCATGTAATTCTCATTACAATAATCTGCATGAAAAGTACTCTTCTGCATTCTCTTTTTTTTATACCATGCGCTTGAAGTTACTAAAGTAATTGTATTTAGTTACTGTACTTAAAGCTGCCTTATATGAGTTTTATTTGTTTGTTTGTTTGTTTTTCCTTAAGTGCTCCCTCTATAATGGGGAATGTTAAATTTTACACCATTGTTATAAATACGTTTGACCCTACTATATTTTATATACAGTAAAATGTAAGGGTCAGCGTGGACATAGCACCTAAAGGCAAATCCTCAACAGAGGATCAGATTCTATACCCATTTGACTATTTTAGAGTGAACCTGAGGCATTTAAACTCAAGACCATCATACCAGCTGTTAAGCATGGTGGTGGTTGCTTCATGCATTAGGACTATCACAAAAACTAAACATACTTTGGGCTCCAATGGAAATCTTTAAACGAGCATTTCTTAAGAAGCTGAGAGAGAATTTTTCTTCTATAGGTTTCACACAAATGTCACTCATATTACGGAGAGTCACATAGTTCTGAAAAGAGGTTTCGTGCAGTTTCACCAAAGTTTCATAGTGCACCAGCAGCAAAATTATATTTCAAAATCAATACCTATGTAGGTTTTTGTCTTCTTAGTTGTAATCATTACTCACTAATAAAATAATAACTAGTAAAATATACAGTATGATAGTAGAAGTAGCATTAGAATGATTGAAGAACTCAAGAAGAACATTAGAAATATGGTAGTGAAAGCCCACATGGTCTTAAATGATCCTTAAATCCAGTGTGTCAGTATTTCATTTCAACCCTGTGATGCTCACTTAACACAACTTTCTGCATGGCATGGTACTGTCGCATAGCAGGGTTTTAACAGATGGTGGCGGTGTTTTGTCTTTGCTCGTGAAACTGCAAATATTGGGACATTTATGTGAAGTGACGCCAGTGGATCTTAACAGAGACAGACTTAGAGCGGGAGCTTTAGCACCTACCGCATCTCGCTAGCCCACAAGAGTCCAAGAATTTACTGCCTGTCTGCGAGCTCCCTCACTTACACTCTCTAAGTGGCTCGTTCCATTTGACTGCGGCCTGCGGTGGGTGATGTACTGTGATGCCAAATCCAAAATGTTGTTTACATTTGACCTTTATCAATCAGTGGAGCCTGGCTGCTCAAAATGGGTCTTTCTGTAAACTGCGATCAATAAGCTACGCATCGGCATGGAATCCTGGCAGTTGATTTATTGCCCTTAAAAATCATCGTGCTCCTTGGCTGTTTCTCAACTTTCCGGGTGTTTAATTAATTTACAAGTTAAATGCGCATGCAGTGCATCACACCCACCCAGGAGCTGGCCGTGTTGGCACGGTCCTGGAGACGCTCTGTGGGGAAGGCGAAAGAATGGCTCATTGAAGGGGGCGAGAGGCCGAAGAGTAGGCCGGTCAGCCTCCGCTCACAAGGAGCCTTGCATCGGGAGTGTCCCGTCTACATACACTGCTCTATTTCCATGCACGGATATCAATGAAGATGTGTAAAAGATGGTCATTCTTCCTCAACTGACCACATGATTCGCACCAGAGTGCCTGGCTCTCCTAAGTGTGAAAAATCAAAATTACGTGCCTTTTCTCTACACTATCTAAGCGTAAGCATCGTCACTCTTTACCTCTGTATGCAGGTATGTGTACCGGTTGCAGATGGTACCAATAAACTTCAATAAAAGTGATGTAATGCAATTCTTTTTTGCATTAATTTGCGTTAACTTTGCTTTTTCCATTCGGCCAAGTCCTCCATTTTTCCAAAATCCCTCTCTGCCCTGAGCGCAGCTACGTACACAGAGGTGTATAGCAGGTTCGGTTATTTGTCAACACTGAGCCGCAAGTTCAGCGCCTGGCTCTGAATATTAAAAAGGCAATAAAATGGGAAGGTTCTTTAGTAATCAAAGCCCACTGCTTTGATTTCCCTTCTTTTCTCAAAGAAAAAAGGAACCAAAAAATCACTCTTGGAGCCATCTTGAGGTTTGCTTTCAATACAGCAGCGTGGTAATGCAATGGCCGCTGGGGTCTACTCTGTGAGCCCATAGGTGGCCAGGCATCAGAGGAATTGTGGGGGGTGGGGTGGCGGGGGTCTCTATTCTCTTGCCAAGACCTCATGAGCGTCTGGACACGGACTAAAGAATGATGTTCAGAGAAACAGCCTCCCTCTTAAACTTGCTCAGTCAACTCTGCTGGCTCAAACCTGACACACTGCACCCTGCCCAAAAAAAAAAACCTACCCCCCAACAACAACACCATCACATCCCCAACCTTTGTGTTATTAACTCTGGTTCTGCATCCTAGTCCAAAGAGAGCGAGCAGTATAAGTATTTCTTGCGCTTCTGAATTGGATGAGGATTGAAGAAGTGTTGACTCCTGACAATGAAGCGAAACACTCGCTCGCCCACTGAACCCAAAACTGCCACTAGCAGCACTCAATTAATATGCTAAAAGATAGCAGGCTTGCTAACACAAATCAGGAGCTGTTACAGCAACAAAAGCTGGGCATGTGTGCCATTCAGACTGCAGGCCTAGTGTCGGGATGGAGAAATGGTGGAAAAGAGGAAGAATGGGGAATGGGAGGAAAAATCTGGTTGCAAAAGGAGGCGAAAGACGGAAATCAATGAGGCAGGGGGGTAAGCAGCATTAGCTGTTTTACTCCTTTCTCCATGCTAGCTGCCTTTCTTCTTCCTTCTCTTTTCTTCATCTTCTGTCTTTCTTAGCCACTCTCCTTCGCCAGTCGCACTTTTGGGCCCAAGGCCCGTTCACAAGCTGTCTTATTTGCATTATGAATGACAGTGCGGGAGCTAACAAGGTTATTGGTCTTTGAGACGCACGCCTGTGACCACACGTGGAAAAAGGACCTACAGCAGTGAGCATTGGCAGGGTGACGCTGGCTCTTTATCCGCTCCTTTCCAAGTGCTGTGGGGCTTTTTTTTTAGGGAGCACACGATTTACTCGGGAGCTGGAAGAAAAGGGGCCGATCTGGGGAGGGTGGCTGAGGGACTTTAGGAGGGCTAGAGTTGGGGGGGGGTTGTGTGGTGGAGGGCTTTCAGCTTCTTTACAAGCCAAGTGAACCCTCATTATCCTAGGTTGCAGTCATTAGTAAAGGACTGTGCACAGACCTAATAGAAATGTCCTTCATTTATCAGCATTACTGATCCTTATCATCTTCTTTTGTGTTTTAAACCACGCAGTGGTGTTTGAGTAATTTTTGCATGTCTTTTTGGTCGAAACTTTATCCGTAGGTTGATATTTTCTGAGTAAATCATTTCTGTTAACAACAGTTTTGTACAGATCATGATGGTGATAATGTCTTTCTTGTACCTCCTTCATCAGATTTCAACTTTGCCATGTACCCTCCATCCATGATCGCCACAGGCAGCGTGGGAGCAGCAATCTGCGGCCTACAGCTCAACAGCACGGACCGTTCGCTGTGGGGGGACAACCTTGCAGAACTGCTCGCCAAGATCACAAACACAGAAGTTGTGAGTATCTCACGATTTTGTAAAGGGCACCATTCGTCTTTAATCAGGCAGAAGAATCTGTGGGGATTTTCACTGTAGCTCAGCATGCATTTGTTGCAAGCCTTGTTTATATTACTCTAAATCTGAGTATTTACTTCTCCCCACATATAGCATGAGCTGTACTGTATTGTTTAAAAGCAATATACTGTAAAGCTGAACAGGACAGGTCAAGAGATGTTCCATGCATGATCCATATTGTGAGAATCCAAATGTGACCATCAATTATAAAGTAATAACATGACACAATTGCATCGAATGTAATTACAACCAATTGAGCAAACACACACAAACACACACACACGTCCTGCTTTTAACAGTATCAATTCTTACCAGCATGGCCTAGCCAACTCACAAAATGACAAGCAGTAATGTCTGAATATATGATTACCCAGAGCTACATATTTAAGTCATGTAAAAATGTAAAAAAAAGTCTTGCTGGCAAAGCATCAAGCCATTTTTTTTTAGCTTAGTCTCGCACAGCTGTCCCATAATCCCTTTCACCGCCTCTGGCACTCTGCTCTGCTATTCGCCCCAAGAGGTCACATGCCACATGTGTGTTAAGCTATGTAAATGTGCCTGAAACTGCCCCCAGAACACTGGGGTGGGTGTGCGGTGGAAAGGAAGGGATCAGGTTAGTTTTGTGCTTGCCCTGCAGATCTCTGACATGAAAGGGAGCTTGGTGGAGGCAGAATGTGGGATGGTGTGTAGCTGAGAGAGAGAGAGAAAGATAGAGCGAGAAAGAGAAAAAGAAAAAGAGAGTAAGAGACAGGGGCCTGGAAATGCAGCCAGACGGCCATGTGGCCCCGTGGCAGGGCACCCAGTCCAAACACAGGCTGGGTTTCAGCTGCAGTGGGGAGGGGGAGCAAGGGTGGACTGGCTTTTGTCAGGGTGCTAGCCTGCTTTAAGATCAGGGAAGGAGGCGTATGAAAGGGGAGGGGGCATTTTGGAAGGGGTGACAGCAGTGCCTGTAACTGTGGTGTTATTTAAAACCAAAAAAGAAAAGTTCGGAGATGAGAAGATCCCCCCTTTTGTCTACTTAGCATCACATTAATGCACTATTGGGGTGTGTGCAAGTGTGTGTGTGTGTGTGTTTGTGTGTGACTGCGGCCCTGTGCAAGGAGATTGCGCTTTCCTCCTTATTTGCTCAATGGGCATGCATCCAGCTCCAATTCAATCTCACATTCAGACGCTGAATTACTGGAAGTGAAATGGGATTGACCCCGACTGAGAGACCGTGAGGAGGGAGACCACAGAGCTGGGGCGCAGCCGCTTTATGCAAACGACTCACAAAAGCCTCACACATAACACGCTGCCCCACAAGGGACGACCTCATGGTTCTTGAGTTTCGGGAGGTAACTAGTGGAAGAAATGCAGCAAGGAGCAAAGAAAAACAATGCACAGGGAGAACAGACAGGGTCCGAGGGGAGAGCCCAGAGGGACACCATAGGTGTCAGCCCTGACCTGTAGAGGTCAGCCCTCCTGCCCAGAGTTCACTACCGCTGACCGGACGGCTGCCGTGGCGGCGTGTGGTGTGTGAAGTCGTGCACCGTAGCGGAGGAAAAACAAACAGTCCTCCGCAGCACTGAAAAGTTCTCAGTGTGCGAGGAGTGTGAGGTCTCAGCCAGCAGAAATGAACTACCCACTCCATGATCAACTCTTCCTTCACATTCCTGGATGCCAACAAGCCATACCTTTGAAAAACATGCAGGCGGGGGCGAAGGCAGTCTGGGTCTACTGACTTTTTGGAGGACAGAGATTTTTCCCCTCATAAATAGCTAAAGAAGTCTAGGAAGAGTTGCTATCTTGCATGCTAGATAGACCTTCTATTCTCACAGATCTGTGAGTCTGTGTAAAAAATGTAGGGCAAAAGTGGGGTTCCAGTTGGGTAGATGGGGAGGTAGTGTGGTGTTTGGTGCAAAAAAAGGCATGTAGTGATTGAATGTGTTCAGAATGGGACATTGGGAACGGAACCTTCAGATGGAGCTTCTCATAAAAACTCAGATAAATCTAGCAGCCACTAATTAGCTTTATACTAATGAACCTTGCAAACTGGTGGCTGTAGTTCAAGTAACCCGGTGGCCGTAGTTCAGAGAAGGCCCTGCAGACGGATGCTGGTGTGGGGAGGAGAGTGGTCAGAGGGATCACGGGGCAGAGAGCCGGCTAGGCAGCCAGATGACGCTGCCAGCCTCCCTACCTCCATACCAAACACCCTGCTGACATTTGTGGTGTCCAGTGCCTGTGGTTTTCAGCAGACATGTGACAGGGCCAACCAGTCTCCCCCAGTTGCTGTTGCTGTGTGTGTGAGCACGGCCTCAGTGTGAGTGAGCAAAGCCTCAGACACACCTGGTGAGGTACGATGTGTACAGCAGTGAGCACTGTGCTCACAGGCCAAACCAGGATGGCTGAAAGTTTGGCTTCAGCGACTCGCGCAAACTCTGTGGCCCCTCTCTCAGAAAGAAGCACAAGCAATGAATATTCCAGCTGGCTTATGGTGTTTACGGTAAATGTTGTTATTGTAGCTAATGTATACTGTAAATGATGCTGTTTGGCTTGTTGTGTTTCTCCGGGGGCCTACTGCGAGTTTTCTTCTCGCCGTCAGCGTTCAGTGTGCTGGGTTAGAATTTGTGAGCGTGCGTTCAGATGTGAATTAGTGGAGTTCCTATGTGGTTTGGGTCAGGAGCGTGGCTTTCCGCACTAAGCTCCTTTGCCTCCACCGAAACTTTGGCTTCATCGCAAGATTAAGCGCTGGATTCTGGATGAATGGACAAGAGGGAGACATTGGTGAGCTTTTGTAGGGGTGCATTTCCCCTTTTACAATGACTCCAACTTTATAGTTGAAAGTAAAGTAGGTGAAATGTCAGTCATTTCGAGCTCGGCATGTCAAGAATACTCATCTGCCCAATGTCAAAGTTATAGTGCCAAAGGAGGCTAAGATTAGAACTAATGTAAGAGTGAAAAGTTAAGTTTTATGGCGATTTTGGCTGTTTTTGGTAAACAGGATCATGTGTTAGGACCCCTGGCCTCTTGCGCCAAGCCTCTGGGAGAGCATCTTAATCCCTTTTGTTTCTCAATGCTCTGTTGTCCTTGTTATGAACCCGGCAATGCCGTTCTTTTACTCCCCACTACAAAGCAGACATCCGTCTCTGTAGCCACAGTAATATCCACTATTGTTCTTGGTCTTCTTCATTGTTTAAGATGATTATGATGGCATGATGAGTGACACCAGAATGAGAGTCATGTTTGCCCTGTGATTGCAGTACTTGCAGCTTATCTAGTCTATGAAGTGTCGCCCTCCTCTGGATTTGATCGTGAAGAGCCTCCTTCTACAGTAAAGCCAGTTCCACTCCTACCAGTAGTCACACATTGAAGTCATTGAACGTTGCTTGAATTAAGCCTGTGGGTCTTGGCGCAGGCTCGCCTCTGCCTCTATAAAGAGCAGCGGCGCAGAGGGGAATGTCTTTTAAGAAGTTGGGCCTGGCATTCTTGTGGTAAGACACAGGCAGTCCCTGTGCATGTTTTATGCTTTAGTTAATTTTGTCAGAGGAATTTATTTTTTTATGACTAATAGCGGCACGTCGCAGTGGGAAGCCGGAGACCTCTGGAGGAGATTACGAGGACGGCGGTCGCTTTCCTCCGCGGCAACACAGACGGCTACGCCCTCTTAGCGGCACCAGGGCTTTTCCTCGACAGAAAATCACACGCACCTCCTGGCGTGACATATGCTTAATGGGGACACATTTAACTAAACGTGACCTAATCTATTACCATTGTCACATCACGCCATTGAACAAAATTCTGCCCAGGCGTTATATTCGCCATAAAGTTTAAAGCTACTTAGTCTAAAAAATTTTTTACGGTTTCTACTCTTTTCCTCCACCCAACATTAAAGTCCCTAAGGAGACCTTAATGAGAGATAGCTTTCCTCTTAAATATGTATATATATATGTGTGTGTGTATGTATGTGTGTGTGAAACACTTGCTTAGCCCAGGAGCCACACATAACATGGGTTCAGACTGCAGCCCATCAGCTTTTAATTAGCAGTAAATGTGAGAGGAATGCAGCTTCTCCACAAGCAAGGCATTCTCTACAGGCCCTGCCCCTGGGGCTTCTCACAGAAGAACTCTCTCACAGACGCCTGGTGTGCCTCAAGACCCACAGAGAAACAGGGAGGAGAGAGTGTGTGTGTGTGTGTGTGTGTGTTTTTATGTGTGTGGTTGTGTTCTCTTTGACTCTGCTCCACTAGAGGGCGCCAGTCTTCATCTTGGATGATGAAGTGGGCGCAGTGTTTGCTGGTTAAATGCCTTTGAGTGCTCTCTGGAGCCATCAACAGGTTGACTAGTTATATATTTACATTTTTGTATTTTTCAGCCGGTTTATGGTTTAGACAGCAGGCTGAAATGCTGAAACAGAGTTTGCTTGTCTTTGACTAATGAATCAACAAAGAGGAGACACTTACGAAGCTAATGTCTACAGATTTCCCCTAAAGAAATGCTGCTGTTTAGAATTGAGGACCTGTTAGTGCCTTGATGATGATGTTGGGGACATATTGGTATCTGCAAATAAAACAGTACCAGTCAAAAGTTCGGACACACCTCTTTTTTTAATTTTTTACATTGTAAATGTAATATTGAAGACTATATTAAAAGTTATACAATGACACATGCAGAATTATTCAAGTGTTAAACAAACCAGAATATGTTTTATACTTTAGATTCCTTTAAATAAGTAGCATGTTTATCTTTCAGGACAGATCTGCAGACTCTTGGTATTTTAATCTCAGTGTCTTCATGAGGGAGAGTCGCCTGGAATAGTTTTCTCAGTGTCTTGAAGGAAGGAGTTCCTGGAGGTGCCATATGTGCATCTTAATTGTTTTATTAGATAAGGTTCAAATATCCTGATACCGATAGCTGCCCACAGCTCATTCTGTGCTGGCTGTCACTGTCAGGTGAATCTGTGCTCTTGGTTCTGTTTTAAATGTTGAAGCAGAGCTCTGGTGGGCTCAGGTGGGACCCCGTAGGCGGCTATACTCTAGTTGAAAGGAGAAAAAGAGAGGAACATGGATGCAATTAGCATAGCTGAATTAGAGCATTTAATTCACTGCTGTTAGAGCATCTTGGAACTTGCAATGTAATGCAGCATCTTTACTGCATTCATTCATCCGGATCTTTAAAGGAATAACTCTAAATATGTGTCTGGGCGCTGGAGCTACTGCAGGCTAATATAGCTAATCAGCAATGAACCCATTTCCCCTCAATTAGCAGAGTGCTAACTACAGGCCTGAATTGTCACACACTTGGCTCAAACTGTGAAATTGTTCAGTAGTCTTCAGGACGTGTGGTTTATGACACTGCGATGCACTGTGCATCTATTAACATGAACTGTCTATTCATGTTTCAGAATGTTGTAGAGAGATTGCTGCTGTTATATTAAGAAATGTGGCATACTTTTCTCCAGTTTATGGATCAATGGATCACCATTATGAAATAAAATCAGATCAAAACTTGCAAAATTCAGAGTATCGTGGAGTTTAATGATGTTACAGATATAAGTTTATTTAGCACTGCTATAGTTGGTATATATATATATATATATGTGTGGGTGTGTATGTAGACTTTAGAATAAGATTGTAAGTGCACTATATATACACGTATTTTTCACACTATAAGGCACACTTAAAATCCTTTCATTTACCCAAAAATTGTCGGTGTAGCTTCAGTTTAGTTCTCCAGCACTGAGACTGGAGCGGTATTAGTATTAGCCGTTAAGCCCTAGCTCTTTGACCATCAGAGGTGAGTATTATTGACCTGTAGCCTGCTGTTAACCCTGACTAGCACTGCTAGGCGGCATTAGCATTAGCCATAGCCGCTTAGCACTGGCTTTTAATTTTCTATTGGACTGTAGTCTGCACGTTTACTGTGTTAAAACAAGCAATGTGGGACAAATTTACTAGCAAAATCTTAGGTTACTGTAAATAAACTGACGTGCTTTGCTCACCCAAATAAACAGTTTTCAGGAGAGAAATCTCTGTAGATTAACATCCAGTGCTCGTTTTTTAAGAATTACAGTTTTGTTTACTTAGCTTCGCTTTACTTAACTTAGTTAACTCCCCCCCCGCCCCCCCCCCCCCCCCCCCTTCCACCTCCCAGCGGCAAGACCTGCTGATTTAGAAGTAATGGAACATTACATGAATATATAAATATCTATAAAACACTATGCTAGCTTGCTATAGCACTGTGTGAGTCAGCAGGTATTAACCCTCAGTATGTGTGTTTGGTGTTGTTGCAGGACGTGCTGAAGGCGTGTCAGGAGCAGATCGAGCGCGTGCTGATGAACAGTCTGAGGGAGGGCCGCCGGCAGCAGCACAAGCAGCAGCAGCAAGATCAAGGATCACGTAACAAAGCGCTGGACGACCAGGACCAGTCCAGTACCCCCACCGACGTACGGGACATCAACTTATGAGCTTGCAAAAGGAGAAGCGCCCGGATACGTCGTATAAAGGAAAAAAAAAAAACAACAAAAAACAAAAATGACAAAAAAACACGAAAGCCCTGCTTGCTAGTCTTTGTAGTTTTTTTTTTCTTTTTTCAATGAAAAAAAGTTCCCTGTATATTATAAAAACAAATCAAAGAGCTATTTTAGATACGAAATAGATATTTTTTAAATGAATTGAAATACTGATTCAAAAATCTCTATGGTGCCTCATAGAAGGGAATCCTATAGTGTTTCGCAGACTATTTTTGATTGTATAAACTAAAAGGTTACATTACAAAAAAAAAGCTGTAGTTTAACAAGGCTTTTAAAAAAAAGAAAAAAACAAAGAGTGAACTTTAAAAGACTGGCATGTAAAGGTACACAATTGCGGGGCTATGTTTTTTTTCTGTTTTGTTGGTTCACGTTCAGAAAAGCCTGAGCTTGAACACACACACATAGGGTTCCATTAAGCGGGATAGTGGATGTTCCTCCACTTGGCCATGCGTTTAAGGATGTAAAAAAGGCCCAGATGTGTGAGAGAAGAAGCCTCACGCTGAGAACAGGATTCATGTGTTCAGACACATGAGTAGCCCTCTGGGTAAGAATTTGGTTAGATGGCATTACTTGTCAACAAATTGCACGTGGAATCAGAAGCGGAAATGGAGATGAAATCAAAAAAAGTTATTTTAAAAGTGATTTCGAGTAGAAGATTGTGTGATAATCGCATGGACTGCCTGTTTCCAATGTGTCCAAACCAAATTCGGCACAAATTGCAACAATTGTTGAAATTTTATAATGTGTTTTGCCCAGCATGAGGGGTTCAGATGTCTTGAGAACAGGCTTTTATTATTACTATTATTATTATTTTAATAATAATAGTAGTTTCTTATATAATTTTATTACTATTATAATTCTCATAATGGTTATTATTATTATTATTATTATTATTATTATTATTATTATTATTATTATTATTATTAAAACAGCAACCTATTGTCTCTTCTAATTCTCAACAAAATTCTCCAATAAGCTTTTGTCAGGCTGCTTGTGTGTGCGTGCATGCATGCATGTGTGTGTGGGAAAGAGAGAAAGGTGTGCGTGTGTGTGTGTGTGTGAGAGAGAGAGAGAGAGAGAGAGAAAGAGAGAGAGAAAGAGAGAGAGAGACGTATATGTGTGCTTAGTTTTGGTGAACCGCAAGCCTGCGATTCAGGATAAGGCCGCACAGTGAGTATCACACAGGGGAAGAGAAAGGTCTATAGCGCTTTCGCCTGCTTTCAGAGGGCCACGAGGGGCCGCCCGTATCGCTGCCTTCTATACATTTGCTTTTTATTTTGTGGCACGGGACCTAGGGCTGAGCCTGACCCGGTGCACAGGACCGAGAGGAGGCGAGACACCGAAATGATGAGAGGGAGGAGACAGATGATGTTTTCGTGTTAAAGGGTGTGATGAAGGAGGTTCTGTTTTATTTAAAAAATAAAAAAAAAACCTCCAGCTGAATATTACTATACAATCAATATTTTTGTTTGTTCGTTTCGCGGTTTCGAGTTGAAGGAGCCCAAGGCTGCTTTGATTGTCGCTCAAAGAGGTGCTAGAATGGACCAGAGTTAGGATTGTGTGTGTTCTACAAAGCAGTTTAAATGAAAGTGCAGGGTGGTGTAAGATTTCGAGATCAGATGAGACAGATAAAGGAGATAAAGGTGACGATGATGATGATGATGATGATGATGATGGTGGTGACGATGATGATGAAGCTGTGTAGGTTAAATGAGAGAAGCTTGCTGCTGCTGAGGAGGACGTAACGTTGGCATACAGGAGAGGAGGCCAAAGGAGAAGATCAGTTGTGGTTTCCAGAGATGTCTTGAGTTAATTTAAGTTTTTTTATCTATCTATCTATTTGTTTGTTTGTTTGTCTGTCAGGTTCGTTTTTGTCTGTCTAGGTTTTTGGATTACAGACCAGTATCTAAACCAGTTGAATCGACACTGCCAGCGAATTCGTGGGGAAGGTGTTACACAGGGAAGCTGAATTGAGTAGAGGAACCATTTTGTTTTGCTTTTTGTTTTAATCAGTGCGTCTGTAGTTCCTCGGTTTCAACAGCAAAGCACTTTTTGAGCACATATGCCCACCCCCCCCGCCCCCCCCCCAACCACCACGCCCCCCACCCTAAGTTCTTTATGGGTAATTGATGGTGAAGGTGTCATGTTTTTATTGGCTACTTGCTTGTATTTTTTGTTTTCCCATGCGGGCTGGTCTCCCATGTTCAAACCGTGACATTGGACCCAGTATGTTGGTACGCCAATGTGGACATTCCTACAACAGAAAAAAAATAACATTCCAGCATTCCCAAAAAGAATTGAATAGAGGGAAATTACATTTATTTTTTTAAAGCCCACCCTCCCATTTACTTTTTTACGTTTAGCTTTCTGTTCAGTCAGGTGTTGAATGGTAGTTCTTCTGTCATAGATGGTCAAATAAAGCCTTACAACATCGGTGATTTGCACGCTCCAAGCGCAGATTATTTTTTTATTTATAGACGAACTGGTGAAGCTGCTCTATCCGAGAAATGAAATGCCTTTTTTCATATGGTGCCTTGATTCTATGTTATGAGTGATGATGCCCTGTATCTCTGTGCATTGATCAGACTGCTCATGTCGCCTGTAAAGCCCACTGTCCAGTCATCTCCTTTACAAAAAAACAAAAACAAAAAAACTGCTGCTTCCAAAGGTTGGACTGGCATGGGGTCAACAAAGGTTGCGTCGCTTTTACCAAGACTACGGCAGTGTGCATCAACAGCACAGGAGTCCTCTCAGCCTGTGCTGAAGAGGTCAGGGGCAGTCCAGCTTTCTTTTGTCTGAGTGTAGTTGTTTTGAGTCTTTCTGTGGGTGAAGGAGTTTTTTGCTATAAACCCCCTATTCTGCCAACATTAAACATTCTAAAGATGTTTGGGTTTCGTACGTCGGGTTACTTTTCCACTCTTGCACCAAAACAGCCCTTTGTCAGCTGATTTTTTGTTCTGTTTTATGTTCTCCTGTTTTATTCCTTTTTCCCAGCTCTGAAACAATTAAATGAACTGTAGTACTGTTTATTTTTTAGATCCTAAGGGTGGTTATGTGGTTTTGAGTTTTGGATACAAACCGAAATTAAGGGTTTGAGATACTGTATTCCAAAGTGAAGAGTGGTAAAAGTGGTTGTGAAGACGTCAATCAAGTGTCAATATTTTTATTGAGTTATTATTATTGTTTTTTTTTTTTTTCGCTGCTAAAAGGCTATGATTTTTTTGTTTCATCTTATACACAAAAATAACATAGTTGTGATGTCACTTGAGTGTGCTGCTATTTTATAAACAATTGTATTATAATTATTTTACTGCTTACAGAATACTTTGAAAATGCAGAAGTAGAGGGTGATAGAAGATCCTAAAAATGAAATGAAACGAGTGTTTGACTGGAAATCCTCTTTTTGTACAGTATGCTCTTAAAGCATGGTCCTTTTGCCTTTTCTTTTCTCTTGTTTTCCTGCTCTTCTTTTCTCTGCCACAGTCTGTAAGTATGGTATGTCTATACCTCAGGTTTACTGGACAAAAACAAAAAAATGGATCTCTCAGTACCTCACAACTCATCAGTTTATGGGGGCCTTTGAAGGACAGCACAAAGAATGGATTGCAAAGCGGGTACTTCTACTTCTAGTGGTCTCCTGCTTATGGACAGCACAAGGCTCCCACCTGGACTTTAACCAACCATAGTGGACGGGGGGAAATGTCTGTGTTTCTTCAGAAATGGGTGTTGGAACTGAGCTAAACACAAAAACCATTATCTCTGTAGATGTGTGCGGATTGTCTGCAACATAAAGTCTGGACTGTGTACAATCTTTCAATTGACCAAGTACATCTCAACATCTCGCACTCTGCTTTGGCCTTAACACACCTAAAACCAGGCCATACAACACTGTTGAAGTGTGCAGAAGTTTCCTTGACTGTAACAGCCCAACACAAGTCTTACCACCATGTTACCGCCTGAGTTACTCATCCAGCACTTGATTGTCAGAAATGACCCTAAGGATTCTGTCTCCTCCCTCCACTATGACCATATCATGTACCTCAAATATGTCTGTTGCACAACCTCTGTCCAATAAATATCTGCTTCAAAGTGTGTGGCGCTACATCCGTCTAATGTTATTCTGTCCTCTTTGTGTGTGTGTGTGTGTGTGGTGCCCATTAACAGAAGTAACATTAGGTTCACTGTCATAGTAGAAAGTACAGATAATTGGGTGTAAATGTAAGAAGTAGAAGTAAAAAGTCTGCTGAAAAGAATTACTAAGTGTAGATAACCAACATTTCTATGTAGGTAACAAAACAAAGTATTTATACTTTATTACTTGACACCTCTGAGCGTCGGGCAGAAAGGGGTACCAATTTATTAGAGGTGTAATAACTACATAAAGTACAAACACTTCATTACCTTACTTAAGTAGACTTTTTGTTATCTATACTTTACTGGAGTATTTATTTTTTTAGATTAATTTTCACTTCTACCTCTTACATTTTCATCCAATTATCTGAACTTTCTTCTAATTACATTTTAAAAATAGCCTCGTTACTCCTATTTAATTTCAGCTTGTTTTCATTCTGGCTTCTCATCCTTCAATAAAACCTCTATCCAAATAAATCTCTCCATCCAGATAGAGTGAATCTGATCGTGGTTGGACGAGAAATATAAACATATACCATTCCGACAAGAACATAGCAGACGTAGGAAGAAGAGCCGTGCAGAGACTCAAAAGAAATCGAGACCAATGTCCAACTAAGCTTCTTTAATATATTTCGATTCTGATAAAATACTGTGGCGTCTGTGTGTGTGTGTGTGTGTGGCTGCTGTGTGCCTGACTCTGTGTGCCTGTGTGTGAGTGGATGTCAGGTGTGGGGCCTCCCTTTTAGGTGGGGTTATGCAGAGGGGTGGGCACCACTCTGAATCTACCATCCGGTAGATTCCTAGTTGGTTTAGTGACCTTAGGGCTGTTTATGCTGTGTGAGCAGGCTAGAAGTGACTGGCAAGCCTGTTAATAAAGAGCTGTTGAGTACTTGCAATGTGTCTCACGAGTCCTCCTTCCTCTTCCACGCCACAATACGTTTATTTACAATGGGCATATATGCATCTCAGATTTATCAACATTAACATTTTCTAAGACCCTGCGGTGCCGCCTAAGCTTTTGACCTTAATTGCATCTTTTCCCATTTTACATTACTTTTACTTTTATACTTTTTATACTGTTTAAAAACAGTATTTTTACACTTTTAATTAAAGAGAAAAATACTGGATACTAAAGTACTAAAGAAGTATCTTAAACCCTATTATCTATTTTTCTACCTATAGAGTAATGAATATCAATAGTTTTAACACATTCGTTAATTATAAATAAGATTGGCCTAAATGTCTTTATTTGTGAATCATGAGTGAATCGCTGCAGCAAAGGTTCGGTTCATTGACTCGGGCAGTTCGATATAAAAGAATCGGTTCGTTAAAGTGAATCAAACTTTAAGCCAATCAGGTTGGAGCCTGAGTGGTACGTCACGCACAACAACAGCAGAACCAGAGCGCGCATAACGGAGCGGCGGTGGCGGCGGCAGAAACCGGCGGAACCGGGGCTTCAGTTCCAGCCTTTTCTGGCGCGAACTCGAGTGTATTAAATGAGCTAATGCTCTCATTCGGTTTAACGATAGTCCGACAGTAAGTTAAATATGTTTATTTTAATTCTCGGTGTTGTGGAAGCTTCTAACCAGCCTGAATAATTCAATAGGTCAAACGTCTAAAGGAATCGTTATTAAAAAAATAAAAATCCACATTAATAAACGTTAAATAATGTATCGTTCAGTCCGCGTGTCCTTCTGTTACTGTATAAAAGCTCCTAATGCAGTAGCCGGTTCTCTCCCTCAGGTCTGAGCTGGCCTACAGTGGGGTTAATGTAAAGGTCAGCCCTGCTGCTGTATCCTGAGGAAACTGCGTGGGGGAATGGTCATGTTATAATAGCTAAAAATAAGCATGGATTATTGCAGCAGGAATCTGTGTGCTAACCTGATATATATAAAGTATTAGAGACCCATAAATGAGGAAAAGTACTTTAAGTGCTCTATCAAAAAAGTGACTACGGGCTACAGGTGTAGGTGATACAAAACCCCTTCTTCTCTGCAGTAAAATAAGTAATTTACACTTTAAACATTTGAGGGCTTTGAAATCTTCTACAGGACACTTGGAGAAGCCGCCTGTTTTCTCTCTACTCCACTTAATGATTCCAGATCAGTGACAGGAATTAACCCAAATTCTGCAAGTTTAAAAACAGACATATTTAGGAAAATGTTGATTTTAAAATAGAGTTCAGAAAAGAGCCAATTTTATGATTTTATTCCTTATATTATTTTGACAGTTGCAGACTTATTTGAATATTTTTCAGTAATATTATTTATCAAACATGAAACCTTTTTATGAAATGCCTGAATAGAGTTTGGGGTGTAATGTCAGGCAGTAACATTGACAAGAATCCTGGCCTGTTTAATCTCTACACTTCAGTAGAAATCCTAGAGTATTAAAGTTTTTTTGTGTTTAGGTATTGCAAGTGCACACTAAGAAAAATAATTTGTACATAAAAATGAAATATCTTGGGTTCTATACTATGTGCAAAAAAAACCTCAAAGTAAATCTAAGACCATTGTTGTTTTTTCTGATTTAGTAATGTATTTTTTTTTTTTTTTTTCAGTTTTACACATTAAATAACTTGAATGAACATTTTTTGTTAATACATGTTTGGGTTGAATTGTCATCCATTGTTATAAAGTCTATATTCACTGGTTGTTTTGTATGGTAAATATATTAAAGGCTGTTTTTGTCTTGGTATGGTATATTATGGTACATTTCCTCACACCATTGCGTCTTAACCATTAATTTCAGCAAAATATTTCCTTTAGTCTACAATAATGTCTAAATTAAGACTTCCATGTTTTATTGTCGTTGTATAATCTAAACAAAAGTTTTTTGTTTTGTTTTGTTTTGTTTTTGACCAGTGGTGAGACACAGTACAACAAAGATGGACTGCTTCAGGGTAAAAACTGTTTATGGCTTGATTGACTCTGATTACATGTACCCATAACCAGGGAGTTTAAGGCTTTATCATGATTCCTCTTTCGTAGGACAGGGGATAGACTCTTCTCTGTCTGAAGCTGGAATACAGCAAGCGGAAGCTGTTGGACTCTACCTGGAAGATGTCCATTTCACCAATGTTTTTGCCAGTGATATGAAACGTGCCAAGCAGGTGAGCTGCAGAACGGGTTCATGACGGGTAGGGGGAGCCCTTTAGCCTTATATAGAGACAGTGTCCCAGTTCTAATACCTAATGCCTTGCACTACTTTTTGTGCACAGTCACAAAAATGATCTCCATTAGAGCTGTTTACAAACATCCTATGAGCACATGGTACACACTCTTACAGGCCTTGTGCTTCACACCACACCACTGAAGGAAATAACCTGTTTCATTATGATGTCATAGCATGTCTAATAAACTGACCCCAAGAGGGCTCAGTTTTAATCTACAGTGCCATGAAAAAGTAATTCCCCCCTACAGATTTATTTTGTTCTTGCTTGTTTGCCATACTTATATTTTTTCAGATTAACAAACTCATTTTAATATCAGACAAAGATACCGTGGTTAAGTATGAAAAGCAGTTTTTAAATCATAATTAAGGGAACAAAAATTATCCAAACCAACCTGACCCTATGTACAAACGTATTTGCCTCCTAAAACAAATAACTTGGTTAAGCCACACTCAGCAGCAAAACTGCAATCAAGCTATACTAATAACTGCCAATGAGTCTTTCACATCTCTGTGGAGGAATTTTGTTCCACTCTTCTTTACAGAATTGTTGTAATGCGGCCATATTAAAGAGGTTTCCAGCATAAGCAGCCTGTTCTATTGCAACCTCCTAGATGAGAAGTCCATGACCTTTAGGAGTAATTTTAGTAGTATGGTCACTTCTGGGAACGTTCACCAGTGTTTTATGTTCTCTCCATTTGTGAACAATACTTCTTAATGGGGTGCACTGGAGTCACAAAGCCTTAGAAATTACTTTGTAACCTTTTCCAGAATGATGGATTTCAGTAACCTCTTTTTTAAAATTTCTTCAGATTGGGGCATAATGTGTTGCTTTTTGAGATTTTTTTATCCTGCTTCATGTTGTCCAACATCATTTAAAAACGATTTTTTTGTATTTATTCAGGTTATCTAACATTAAAGTTTGTTTGTTAATCTGAAAAATGTAAGTATGAAAAAAAATCTGTAATGGGGCAAATACATTTTCTCAGCACTGTAGCTTTATCAGGATGCATACCGGATACAAGAAAAGGATTATGAGTGTTTTTATAAGCATTAAGGTGCTTTAGTCATCTAGGTAAGCCTAATCACAGCTTTGTTTTATGTCATACAAATGGGCACACTAAGGCTTAGAATAAAGAATTGGGTGTTGAAGGAATTGGCCACTGTGTGTGTAGAAGGATGGGTGTAGACCTTTCTGTTACAAGGTGATTTGCTTATCTTCATTGGCACAATTTAGATTACACACATAGTACAGCTCAAGGACAAATTCAATTAATAAACAAAAGCCTTTTACGTAAATCTGAATTTCCTTTTCATCATGTGGGTCAGGAGGCTATATTTAAAACTAAACCCTGGTTGGTCCCGGTTATAAATCTTTAACTGTTTACATGTAAAGGCAAATTAACCCTCTCATGCATGAATTATAATAAACTCAGTCAGGATTTTTTTTCTAAGTGTTTTTATACATCCTTAGGGATGTAAAACAAGGTTTGAAAAAAATATATATTCTATCTTTATTCGATAAAGAAATATTTATCTGTCCACTCAAGTGTACTTCATGCATTTTTTGTTGTAAAAAAAACACAAATGTAATTCAGTTATACAGTTGTAATATGGTATTCTGTTGGAATAGTGGAACTGAGGAGGATATTGTGACACAAGAAAATGTCTCTGAACCGTAGAACCTTATAGAATCTTGATTGTGACTGGTATTATCATACTGTATTCTTGTCAAGTCTCTGAACTGTTAAGTGAGCATATTCTCTTATAGTATTTTATAGCATGTATCATATTTCCTGTCAAATCATGCTTGTTGCTAATTTCTGAGACTATTTTCTATGATGGTTGCCAAAGCATACAGGGCACAAAGCTACAAGACACTGCATGCAGATGTACTTGGTTCTTCGTGTGCTGGCATTTTATACTTTCTTGAGCTGGGGCCAGTGGTTTCCAGGGGCATACTGGGGCATATTGGGGTGCCCTTAGTTTCAACAGCCTCATCTCCTTCATCTCCGTTCCTCAGCCTCAACTCCCTCAGTAACATTTCCAGACTCACCTTCACTATCACTGCTTGACCCTACTTCTCTGCTTGCAACTGTCTGTACTGGCAGACATTCCTCAATTAAAGAAGTTGATTTACAGCCAAAACATTAAACAATATGAATTATTTTAAAAACAACACTGGAAGTAATTGACATTGCATAAAAGTTGAAAAATAGCTAATGATGCATGATGTACAATTAAGTGGACAGATGATTAATCTACAATTCCCTCCAATATAAAATCAAAATTTCGAAAATCTTTACATAATATGTCACCTTAGATGTTACTTGACGTAATTATATATTTTTTTACCTGCGGTGATATAATTTTATAAAAGGTAGAAACAAAAATAGCCAAGGTGTTTGGTGGTTTTCCCTGTCTGCCGGCCATCTTGATTTCATTGACTTCTTTTTCCCATTACAATGACCAACCAATGGGATTTTTTTGTATAGGATGATGCAATAGCTTCCACTACAGTGGACTATATGCAGCAGTGCCCAAAATTGCAAGCATATTTAAAGAAAAAAAATTTTTAAACAGCTGTACACTGTAGTGACCTCTATGCATGAAAGGGTTAATACTGCTGCATTGAGTCAGTGCAGAGTCTGTGGCGTAGTCTGCTCAAGTGGCTACGCTGTTGTGAGTGTTCTCACTTGTGCGTTGGTGTGTTTGTGTCATGTTCAGTGTTGTGTTGGTGGTTGGAAACTCAACGAAGCCACACTCAGATACAAGACAGACATGAAAGAGTTTTCTAATTTCCATTCCTCTATAAAAGTGCAGGATTACTTTGGATAGCCCCTAAAGGAACATTGAGTTTGTCAACACTGTCAACAACTATCAGTAAGAAACCTAGCTCAAAGAAACTGTTAGCATCACGACTAGCATCCTCCAAGCCTGCTGAGGCCGGTTGTTACATTGCAGTGAACCCACTTAAACATTGCTAAATCTGCTGCTGTGTCTATTAGCTGTGTGGCTTTAACCTAGCTGTTAGCATCAATTAAATGAAACAGAATTAAAAAACAGAATTTTCCTCTGGGATTAATAAAGTATCTACCTATCTGCCTGTCTGTCTGTCTATCTATCTATGAAGGCAAAAGTATCAACGTTACATTTCTGGGGAGGTGTGTGTCCGGCTTTTATTTTTTTATGAAATATTTAATAGAGAAGCATAAATTAGCATTAAGTATCATACCAACAACTTACAATGAGCTCATTATTATATTCTTTTGGCATGTCTGTACATGAAATCATCAGCACAATGAAGACAGTGTATAGTGGTTTATACTGGGTGTGTTTTATGACATAAACAGTTCATTGACAGGAAAAGGTGTGAGCATAGGTCAAGGAGAAGGTCACACCCCATAAACCATAAATCAGTTGATCAGTTCCACAAATGAGGACCATCAGCATGTCTTTTCTCTACAAGTTCCTCTAGGAGAGCAGCAGTACTAAACCTCTATCACAATGGGCCATGGAACTTGAAAAATAAAACAAACACTTTATTATACTTTTACTAAGTATATACTTATAAGTTTACTTATATGGTATTATTAGCAAAATGTATAGTGATTATCACTCTGTTACTGTATTTTATGTCTAATTTTCCTGGGCAGTGATTTAGCTTTTGAATTTTTTTGTTGATGCATTCTATATTCCAGACTGCAGAAATAATAGTGAGGAAAAATAAGACTGGCAATGGTTTGGAGATTGTTACTGATCCGTCGCTAAAAGAGAGGGTAAGTAATTTGCTGTCTGTCCTATAGTAGAATTTACAAACAATCTTAAATCATTTTGGCATGTCAGGATGCACATTATGCATTATGCACATTTCATTTAACAGTGATGTCAGCCCGACCGTAGTCACATTTGATCATTTTGAGTGTATTTTATGCAATTTTTTTTATCATTATCACCCAGTGTTCATATTGGTCAAGATCTATCAGAACATAACCACAGCTCCTGACGTTTTTTTTTTTTTTTTTGTACTCAAAGTAAAGGTAAAAATGTGTTTTGTAGAGGCCGATAATGCTTCACACTTTGGCCTACACTGCTTTAAGGTCTTTAATGATAAATGTGTTCTATCCAAGGGAATAATACACTTTACATTGACACAGCTCTTCATTACATGAGTGCTTTTCCTGAGCTGTAGTGTTTTACAGAGTTTTGGTATTGCTGAGGGAGGACGTGTGGAGGACATGAGGAACATGGCTAAAGCAGCAGGCCAATTAATTCCAGAATTCACCCCACCAAAAGGGGAGACAATGGATCAGGTATGTATTTTTGTGTATAATTTGGTCTAATAATATTTTTCTTTACATTTATATAAAGTAATATGCATATTTCTGCAATTGAGCAAAAGTGCATGCATGAGAGAGAGGCACAGAGAGAAAGTGTGAAGCTGTTAAGAGATAAAATAAAATAAGAGAATCCTTTATTAATCCCACAATGGAAATTTGCATTTGAATGTTACCGCAGCACAGAGGAAAGGATTGGAACACAGGTCAGGAAAATACATAAATAAATAATAATAAATCCATGTATACAAAAGATTACGGAATATATATATATATATATATATATATATATATATATATATATATATATATATATACATATATGAAATGCTAAAAAGAAAATATACATCTATTGCAGCAGAAATCCAGAAAAAGCAGACCAACAGGACTGGCTATTTCTGGCTATGTCTACTGCAGCATTACATTTTCCCCATCCCCTTTCTTTAGAGGACCAATAAAATTTTATTGGTGTAAATACAAAGTTCTAGTAACTTGGTTAACAACCAAAAAAAATCATCTATAACTCTCCTTAAATACATTTTAATTGAAATGAAAAGAAATAATTATAATGAAGGGAAATAAAATAAACATCTGCATTATCTTTGTGTGTTCAAGTGTTACATTTCTGCTATATTGCAATCCATGAATAATTCCACATAATGTTCTTCTTCTAGGTGAAGGTACGGATTAGCATGTTCCTTAAAGCTATGTTCCAGCGGATGGCGGATGACCATCGAGACAAAGTGCGGCCAGATGTGGAAAATCAGCCAGATGTAGAAACAGCTGGACCTCTTGCAGGTCTTCCGAATGATGGCGTCCAGGATGTTCCTGTTCATGCCCTTGTGGTGACCCATGGTGCCTACATGCGGGTGGCAGTGCGGTACTTCATTGAGGATCTTGCATGCTCTGTGCCTCCCGGCTCGGACATGTCTCAGGTGTTCTCGGCATGTTCCAATACAGGAATTTGCAGATTCATAGTGACTTTGCGATGTTGCAACGATGATGTTACTCTCTTAAGAATGAAGTGTATATTTATAAACCGCAGAGACCACCTCAAAGCTGAGGACAGTTAACTGAATGACTGTATGAGAAGAATGTTTAACACTGAAATGTTTAAATGTCCTATTTATTTCATTCACAAAAGCAAAATGAATCACTCATGCCTGACTGCATTTTAATGGCCTAAACTACCAAACTTTCAGAAATAATGTAAACACTCACAAAACTACAGTCTGATGTCAGTTGATGACACTTAATGATTATCTAGTATATGGATTCAAACCTGTGTTCCTGTTGATTGCAGAAGTTAACTGATCATATGATTTGACTTAGATTTACCTTTACAAAATGTCCTTTGTAATAAAGGCCACAAGTCACTATAACAGTGGTTCTTAAACCAGTGCTAGGGAGGTCTAGATTATCTTTATACTCCAACCTAAATCATAAGAATAAAAAAGAAACCTGCAGACCATCTACGGCAGTGGTTCCCAAATGTTTTAGATCATGTACCACCCACAGTCAAACTAAAACCCACAATCATATATACCACAGAAACACATGCAAGAAAACTGGGATGAATGATATGGACAAATGTGTATTAATGCTATTAGATATTTCGGTGTTAAAGTGAAACACAATAAATTAATGCTATTGAAAAGTGTACTCCAAATTCTAATAGAAATGCTGCAAAATGACTTTCATTCTGAAGTTCATTCTTTTTATCTGTCAGTAAAAACGTGATATGTATTTGTCTGTATAATATGTGTTTATCTCCAATCAAATTAGACAAATTCAGTTTGAGAACCACTGATCTAGGGAACCCTAAGTATGAGTTTAAGGACCACTGCTGTAAAACATAAAAAGGAGTGCACTGAATAATACTGGTTGTCTGTGTAAAATGTTAAATTTAAAAAGTAATATATTTTAAATAAAGTGTGAAATAACTATTTTGTGTACAGCTAAACAATGACACCTCATTGTATAAAGTGTTTGCACATAAAAATATGGAAGTAAGTGATTAGGAAAATGATAAATGCAATTAACTTAAGAGACCAGTCAAAGTCATTGTGTGCCCATCTCTCCTGTCTGTAAGCATTAATTTTAACCCTTCTCACAATGAGACAGTCATTATAATCCTGGTAAATAATTATACATAGCATAAAGACATTTTACATTTTAATAATGATAAATGAATATGAAGACATGCTTCTTACTTTTAATTTATTCAAAATGTGGCCCATTTTTCTTTCCTGGTGTTTTTCTTTTACCTGGTCAGATGATGAGATCTGATGCCGGACATAATGCCCAACCCTAAAACACTGTTTAGAAGTTCATATTTATTGCTAATGCAGTGTGATCCTGAACTTTTATTGCTCACAGTCAAGTGCTGCTGACTCACCACATATCTTGCGTCATTTTATAAGCCTGTGTTTTTATAGTAACATATAAACACAGCAGCGGTGTTAAACGAAACGAAATGACTCATAAAGGGGGTTAACATTCCTTCTTCCGGAACCACCTGAGCGGCATTAGAGCGCAGCGAGGTACTATGCTTTTTCTTTTTAGTTTGTTTGTTATTTTTTTGTCTACAGTACCTCTTACTGACACAATGCTGTGCACCATAAATCATTATAACCAGTTAAATTAAAGTAATTAAACAATAGGTAATTCATAGTAATGTTATTAACTTAAAATTGCATCAGTGCAAGTTCAGTGAGTTAAGGTTGTATCTCATGGGGACAGTGCAGACACCGCTGTTTGTTTAGACTAAATGCCAACTTCATTGCATAATCAGAAATAAGAAAAGCATCTACTGTATCATCAGGACTGACCCAGCTCCTCTCAGACAGGCATGTGCCATGTTTTCTTTTTTTTTTTCTTTTTTTTGTCCAATGTCCAGTTGGAGGGCCACAGCAACATTGTCGCATGAATGTTTAGTGTTATGTGGCCATGATTTGTACTCATCACAACATGTTGCATGACTGCCTCTTTAAAAAGGATTTATTGATGTTCAATAAGGTGTCCATCAGGAACAGATGTGATAAAATCATACAAAAGAGAAAAGATGATTTATTATTTTGATAATGTGTCAGATGTAAACAGAAAGCATCAATACCTAGTTTACTATACACTGACTATACACAGGGACTTCCGCTACTGCACCTTTTTATGACAAAGCCTGTAGCCACATCAATTCCTGGAATGTAAATCGGTCAAGGGCAATTACCAGTAGCTGTCAGAAGCCGAGGGTGGGTCTATTTTAAAGGGTATTAAAAGAAGTGATTAAAGTATTATAGTGGTTCTCAAATGCTACAGCTGGCACTGGTCTTA
This sequence comes from Astyanax mexicanus, assembly GCF_023375975.1. Classification (NCBI taxonomy): domain Eukaryota; kingdom Metazoa; phylum Chordata; class Actinopteri; order Characiformes; family Acestrorhamphidae; genus Astyanax; species Astyanax mexicanus. The sequence goes on from NC_064417.1 coordinate 4,456,795, forward strand.
AGCTTAGATCCACCAAGCTAGCTAGCAACCCGACTGCTATTGGAAGAAAGGCAAGTAAAGACAAGACCCAGGAGAGTAAAGTGTATTACCATTAGTAATACTGCATGTGTTATTTTTTTAGGCATATATACAGCGCTAGTCATACATTTGGACACATCTTCTCATTTATTGTTTTTCAATTTTACTACATTGTAAATTATTACTGAAGTCAGACTGTAAAGAACACATAAGGAGTAATGTAGTAACTTATTTACTGTATATTAACTCTACCTCTTAACAACTTTACAACTGATTAAGACATTAAAACACATTAAGAGGCAAGAAATTCAAGTAATTAACTCGAGCTCAGCACAGCTGTTAACTGAAAGCCTGAATTCCAGGTGATTTTACCTCATAAAGCTGACTGAGAAAATGCCAAAATGCACAAAGCATGCCTACTTTAAAGAAGCTAAAATAACCATTTAGCAACACCTTAGCAACCACCTATACACCTGTTACTGGCACTCATTCCTGTTACTTTTTATGTAGCACTGAAAGCAACAAGAATAAGTTTTAGCATAGAATTAGCAGCAAAAACATTAAAAATTGCTAAAAAAAAAAAAAAAAAAAAAGGCGATGCTAATAGCATAAGGGCACTGAGCACATTTTAGTGATTTTTCCCAAAATTTGTATTTTAAAAATAATATATATAAAAAATATATATCTGCATTAAAGACGCTGAAACTGAAAAAATCCAGAGAAAGCATACCTTATGCTTTTCATGAACTTTAATAAACTTTTCTGGTTAAAAAGTCTTTATAAAAGTTTCTATTTGTAAAAAAAATATTTAATTGCAATATTCGGAATATGTAAAATAATTAGACATTTATAAAATATTAATAAAAATGTAAAATAAATATTTGGGATACCTGTGCTAACAGAGTTTTAAAAGCTAAAGGAGATTATACTTTGGATATCCATTCTAGCAAACTTTTAAAAAAATCTTCAGTAGTTGATAAAACGTAGGATAATGACATTTACCAGCACTCTAGTATCACTACTATTACTATGACTGATAATGTTATAGTACATTTTACCTGTTCAAAGTAAAAAAACAAACAAACATGTTGATTTAAAGGTACAACAGGTTTTCATAGAATTAAACCCAAATCTGTCCTTCACTATACAAATTAAACACTCCTTTATGTGACTACAGCTCAGGGGACAAAGGTGATGCTGGTAGAAACACATTTCTGTGAAAAAATCATTTTACAAATTGCAAATGTAGATTTATTATATAAACAAGTCTGTAAAGTAGTATTGAGTAGCAGCAGTATCTACACTCTTATGTTGTTAAATGCAAATGTAAGATGTTCCTAAAATCAAGATTCATGATGAAGTGTCAGTGTTAGCGAACCCACAAGAAAGTGTCATGTTATAATCATGTTATGTGATTACTGACCATTGATCTCAAAGTCCTATAAAGAAAACTGCACGTGAAAAACGTGAAATGCTCTTGTTTAAATGTTAACTTGTTAAATTAGGTGAAAGGACACCTCACCTACTGTGCCTCCCGTGCTTTTCCTGGGGTGAGAAAGTGGACTTGTGTAGCAGTGGATGTGCAGATGCATGACGTGGATGTGCAACATCGTTTAAAGGGAAAATACAACATTAGTTTTGTGCTCTGGGGTCTGGTATATACCATAAAATAATCCATGTACCGTCAAAAAAAAAAGAATTGTGCATGAATGATAGTAACAGACCACTTTTTTGGCATTTTGCTGCAAGAAACTATTTTTCTTATATTTCTTGCTTACTTTTATTATGTAGCTGTTTATGCCAAAAAATCTGGTTCATGCAGACAGTTCTTTTACAATAGTACCAGTTAAACCTGAACTATAAGAGCGATCTTCAATTTGATTATTAATAGTATTAATAACTTAATTCTTGTGCAGGTTTTTGGCTTGGCTCATGTGTGTGTTTCAGGATCCCTACGTGCATCAGGTACATAGTGAATGTTATTCAGGTGAAATTGAATCACAAAAGTTCAGCGAGTTAAGACTATATCTAATGGGGAAAGGGCAGACGTGTATTTGTTTAGGCTCAAAGCCAAATCTATTGCATAATCAGAAATAAGAAAAGCCCCATATTATCAGTATCATCTGTATTGACCCAATTCTATTAATACCGTTACTGACACTGTTTGGGTTCTTGTGACCTTGACCCATGGCTACAACACATTATTAAACAATTAATCAATACTATATTACTGGCCTGACTCCATTAAAATTATAAAACCTTTTTTACCTCTAAAGTTAAAACAGAAGAATCACAAATACAGTAAGATTAACGATTAGGATTAAGGATTAAACTTGCTTTTGTGGAATTTTTGCAGCTTAAAAATTCTCAAAAATGAGACAAAATAGATAATTACACATTGTGCATACACTAATGCTATAAAAAACACAAGTAAACATTGACATTTTTTTCTGTATTTTTTATTTTTGTACAAATTTAAGTTAAAGCTTTTTAATGCTCAGAATAAAAAAGACATCTTAAATATTACAAATAACACAATCATTGTTGTATGCAATTGACAGCATCCAGTATAAAGTAGTAATCAGTATAAAGTATAAATGTCATAAATAACAAAAATATATAAAGACAAATAAATAAGTGACATTAAGTGGGTGTCCGGCACCATTAAATATACATATAATAATAATAAGAAGAACATATGGTTACGAGGTGATCATTGTGGAATAAAAAGAGTTTAAAAGAGAAGTATATTTCTCAACAAAATGTAACATAACATCAATCTTTTCTAAGTACTTTTGAAGACTAGTGCTTCAATTCCAAGAAACAGACTTTAGTTTTTTAATCATGTAATATTGCATGATCACTGACCTTATTAAAAGAGCTACACTGTGGAAATGTGAAATTCTGGTGTTTAAATGTTAACTCATTAAATTAGGTGAAAGGGCAAATAGAGCCTCACCTCACCTACAGGAGTGAGAAGGGTGATTAAGTGTGAAACATCGACAGCAGAGTGAGAAAATTCTACACTGACACATGATCTGACACATGCTGACAGTCCTCTCAGAATCTGAACTTTTTGTTTCTCCAGTTCTTTTCCAGTGTTGGGCTGAGTGGGCTGTGTGGAAGCAGCACCTGCAGTGGATCATCAACCAAAGCAATGGTCTCCTTGAAAATGTTGCTGCTGTACTCAGGTTCTCTTTTCTGGCTGTTGATTGTTTTCTGATACGGGTACTCGGATCCTAAAGGATCGGACGGATCGATGTGCCAGCTGCGTCTTTTTCTACGGTTTGTGCGTTTTTTGTGTCTTTTAATGGAGATGAAGCTAGAGAGCTCTGATGAATCAAGTGTGTGAACGCTGGCGTTCTTCTGATTGAGAATGATCATCACATCTCCAGTGCAGGACTGAAACACACGGTAATGTTTATGTCTATTGATGCGATGAAACCAGCAGTCCTCATTGCTGTCATCCTCCTGAGGATGAACATACAGACACAGTCACATTAAGCACTTCTATAGTACATGTGTAAACAGTATAGATATATATGTGTGTATGAATAAAAGTTAAATTAGTTTTTAGTCTGCTGTTAATGACACATTAACTTTTATACTGAATTTGTTAATTCCGAAGACTAGAGATCCACACAACTAATTCTAAATATTTCAGGGATCGTACGGTCATGAAAAACCTGGAAAAGTCATGGAATTTGAAAATAGCAATTTTCAGGCCTGGATAAGTTTAGGAAAAGTAAAAAATACTCAGAAAGTTTTGGAAAAGTCATGGACATTTAGACTACAAATCTTTGTGTTTCTGTTTATTGATGTTTATTGATGGACAAAATTTATTTTGATCTAACATATACGTCAGATCAGAGTTAATTCAGTAATTTAGCCCTACACAATGTGTTTTTTTTATTAAAAATGGTCAGATTAATTTTAGACCTACTATAATCAGTTTTAATTATAGTTTAGTTGATCTTTGGTTTTATTGTCCATGTCTGCACTGATGTTTTAAAAATCGTACGGTCATGAAAATTTGCCTTGAAGGCATTGAAAAGTCATGAGACAATCATATAAATTTATCGTGTATAAAAAGTGTATGAACCCTGATATTTAAAACATATTAATTTATATTACTTACCGAAGTGTACAGCTTTCTTTCTGAATCCAAGCACAAGAACTTGTTACTCTTCACATTCAGAACTGAGAAGCAGCCTTTAGTTGGGTTTTTCAAGTGTGTGATGATTCCTGTGTGATTCCAGACACAGAAACATCAGCAAACATCTCAACACATGTTGGAACAGATCTTAAGTAAAATAAAAAAAAGCAAGAACAAGAACCAGCAGACCTACCTTTAGATTCTTGGTGAGTGATTCTCTGAGCTCTTTCATTCACATTTTTCCTCTTTAAATAGTTTGTTGAAGCTTCTTCCTCTGCTTGCCTGTGTTCTTCAAGGTCCTCTGCCAGGACATCATCAGGTGAGGGTTCCTGCTGTAGAGGGAAGCATGTGCATGGAGCGTGGAGTCTAAGAACCACCCAGCAGAGGAGTAGCCTTGAGAGCATGGTCAGCCTGGGTGAGAGTTTGCTTACAATAAGTCGTGGAATCCCAGTGGGACTGTATTTATTTGGGTGAAAAAAAAAAGTCCAAAGTTCTTATTTGCAGACTGAAACAGAAGTGGTCTGTAATTGGCTATCTCCCATCTCCCAGAGGCTGTGACCAGGCTGACGTAACTCCTCTGGCTCTGATGCAATGTTGTGAATTATGTCATCGGAAAAGTGTGTGGAAGAGTTTACATGAGCAATTTGAGTCAGTGCAATTCACTTTTCTGTATTTGTCTTTTATTTACAGTGCTTGGAACAGTGAGAGGAACCAAAACTCAATAAATGAACACTGAGAGAAAGACTTAGAGTGGAACACATCTTCCTCTGTGCAACACTGGATAGGTTAGTAGTTGTTAGCCTTTAAAAATTCAGTTTAATTTCTGAAACTCAAAAGTCTAAACAAAATAAGGTGTTTTATGTTTCTATATGTCCTTTTTCTGTCATTTATAAACCATATATAGGAGCAGAAACAACAGAGGGGATGATGAAAACAGAAGCTAGTATTTCTTAAATTAAAGTAATAGATAACTGAAACACAGCTTAATGTGTGATAAAATGCACTCTCATTGGGAAACACAATCACACGCTTCCTGAATGTCAATGAAAAAGTGAAGCAATCTTTTTTTTAAGGTATTAATAGCTTAATTGTTAATGAAATAAGTGTACATGGTTTTGGCTTGGGTAATAAATCTTGTTTAGGTGCTATTTAAAAGCTATTTTTTCTTAATAGGAAGTGATTGCTAAGTAAAACACTGCTTATTTACTGCTAAAAGTGATTAATTGGAAAACAGAATCATAAACTTTCTGAATGTCAAGCAATCTTCTTTTCTAAAGTAGATGAAGTTTTCTTTAAGGTATTAATTAACTTGATTTTTCATGAAATAAGTGTACATGGTTATGAATTGGCTAATTTTATGTGCTTCATTGATTCCTATGTGCTTCAGGAACATAGTAAATGTTTTTCAGGTGCTATTCAGAAGCTATTTTTTCTCATTAAGGATTTTTCTTATTAAGGATCAGTAAAACACTGTTTATTCACTGCCAAAAGTCATTCACTGGGAAACACAATCATAAACTGCTTTCCCGAATGTCAATGAAAAAGTGAAGCAATCTTCTTTTTTGACGCAGATAAAGATTCCTTTAAAGTATTAATAACTTAATTATTTATTTAATAAGTGTACATGGTTTTAGCTTGGTTAATTTGTGTGATTCAGGAATTCATATGTGCTTCAGGAATATAGTAAATCTTATTCAGATGCAATTCAGAAGCTAATTTTCCTTTTTAAGAAGTGATAGATAAGAGAAACACTGCTTATTCACTGCTAAAAGTCATAAATTGGTTAATTAAACACAATTATATGCTTTCTGAATGTAAATGAATTACATAATAAATTGAGTAAGCTATTACAATAGATTCAGTTGTTTTACTAAAGTTTCATAAAGGTGTTTAGTAATACAACCCCTACTATGACCAGATGATGGCGCTCCAAGTACAGTTTCTTTCATAATTTCATTGGATACAGATCTGCAAGTCCATAATGTAGGAAACCTTGATTTTATCTTGTATAATGCTTCTTATACAGCCTTGGAAAAAAATATGAGACCACTTAAAAATTGAGTTTCTTTGATTTTACCAAATTGAAAACCTATAATATAGTCAATATATAATATAATCAAAAGGAAGATGGATGATCATAAGCCATCAAACCAAGCTGAACTGATTGAATTTTTGCACCAGGAGTAAAGCAGCATAAAGTTATCCAAAAGCAGTGTGTAAGACTGGTGAAGGAGAACCTGCCAAGATGCATGAAAACTGTGATTAAAAAACAGGGTTATTCCAACAAATATTGATTTCTGAACTCTTAAAACTTTATAATATGAACTTGAAAGCTCTTCATCTTTTTTGTTATTTCAGCCATTTCTCATTTTCTGCAAATAAATGCTCTAAATAGCAATATTTTAATTTAGAATTTGGGAGAAATGTCCGTAGTTTATAGAATTAAACAACAATGTTCATTTTACTCCAACATAAACCTATAAATAGAAACTGAAGTGGTCTCAATTTTTGTCCAGAGCTGTATATACACAGTTAATTTGTACATTTGTATCATAGAGAACACAACCCTAATTTAATCATCCTATAATAAATATGAAAAAATAATAAAGTACTTGAAAGGGACATACAACCCGACACACGGCACTTAAAAAACAAACTTTTATTCTCAGCTCAGTAATACAGTTGACTGCTGTGCACAGCACATACGTACAAAAATAAAAGGAGAACATTTTCTTAATATATTAGAATCTCTTTTTTTCTTCAGAAACAAAATGATTGGAGAAAAGTTGTCGTCTTACAATCATTTCAACAAATCGGAACTAAGGCAGAAGGTGAGGTATATGTTAAAAAAGAGGAGGGGAATTTGGAGGAAGCACAGTCCCCTCAGTGCAGGAATACAAAATCGGGAGAGAACACTACAAGAGCCTGCAGACGTACTGGAACACACACACATGCACCCTTCACCATCAAAGATTTCTCGCGCCACAGGGGGGCACCATTCCCAAGCTGCAGATACAGTGAGTACAGTACAAGAAATCCAGCAACACTTGCAAGAGACATAGCCATTTCTGTAGCCCAGTGATCCATTCTTCTACATACGACTTTTTTATTTTTTAAATTATTCAGAGTTGTGCACTGAAACCATGCTAGATGCCTTTCCTATCTCAGTGTCAACACCAGCAATATCCTCGCCGGATAAGTTCTGTGCTGTCCGTGAACAAAAGGAAACTGGTGATCAGTACAAACTATAATGACCAATCACATACATGAAAATGCAATCATTTAGATTTTTTTTTCAAGAACAATCATACTGCATGCCTATTTTCGGGTACAAAGAATTAAGAAAGCATAGTTGTTGAGCTATTAGAGCTGTCTTGACCGGCACTTTATATAAACAGCCAAGAGGTGACTACTGCTACAGTTTTCATTTTGAGGGAAGAACCATATACGTAAGCATTTCCCATTCAAATATACAGAAAATTCATTGTCAAGGACTTTAATCAGGCATTCTGCTCCACCATTTTTGCTGCTTCACCCAGTGCCTCCTGTCAGAGACATTAAAGCAAGAGAGGGCGAAATTAGACAAAGCCAGGTGGCTTTTAACCACCATGTAAGTCGATCTGTTCCCAATAGAGCTGCTGGGTGCTGCTGCAGCAGTAGGTGGGTGGCTGGCAGAGAGAGAGAGAGAGAGAGAGAGAGAGAGAGAGAGAGAGAGAAAGCAGCAGGGCAATACTCCCTGCATGTGCCCTGCAGAAACTCCTTTACTAGCAAACCTTCTTCCCATGTGAACGTGAATATCACAGCTGCTGCAGAACCACTGCAAAACCACTAGCACTAGCATCAGATTATTCAAAACATTGCATCAAATCACAAAATGAATTTCTTCTCCATTTCAGCTGGAACATTAATGCATGCAGTGTTTTGGCGAAACCATAAGGAGAAGTAGTTCACGTGATATGTATTGTGTAGGTTGCTTGAGTGCATCTAAAAATATATCGATATTTATCCATAAGTATTCTAATACCCTGACTTCAGCTATTGAGCTAATAAAATGATTCAATTTAATGTTGGGGGAACTTTTATTTGGTCTTGTTTTGGGTGGGGGTCTGTTGCAAAAAACCTACTGGTTTTTATATTCCAGAATTTTAAGTTATTTTAAGGTATTTTGTGTACAATAGTGTACAATCTGCATTTACGGATGACATTATGGGGACAGTGTTTTTTTTTTGTTTAATGCCATAGAGCAGCACAAATAATGCAGCTTAATGGCAGGGTTACCAACAGACACATAAAAGATCCTTGTAACTGATGGTTTCCCAGACTGCCTAATTAAATGAGCAGTTTCTTTGTCGTCATGAAAGCTAGAACTGCACTAAAAGCCAATCTTGGGTCATAAGGTGCCTCAAACACCAAGATTAACTTGTTTCCCTTCGTCTTAATACTTTGCAAATACATCACAGAATACAGTCACTGGCTCGGCTAAAAAAAAAAATCAAACAAAAGCACCCTAACCCTTTCCCAGTCATCAGAAAGACCCTCAAGAGTCTCGAACGACGTGTCTCGCTGTGAAGGACATTACGATCTTTATAAGCTTTAGCTCCCAATGCAGCTTCTTCTGAAAGCTTTGCCGATTCACAGGTTCTCCAGTAGATTACTGATCCAAGTATGAAGACTATAAGAAGTGAAGAGCTACCTTCAAGTTTCTGATAGTAGGACGTCTTTTTAGCATGCATGTTTAAGAGAAGCCACAGTTTAGGAAGCTAAGGCACCACCATGCAAGAAAGGAATGCAGCAGTCTCAGGCGCCCACATCCCTTTTACAAAATGGTGGAACAGACAAAGATGAAAGTAAACAGTTCTATCTTTTTCTTTTCTTTTTTTTTCTCCACTGTGCATTTTTTATGCACACTTTCAGTCCATAAGTGGCTTTGTGAGGTAATAAAATGTATCCATTTCACTTCTGAAAGCTGGAGATGTTAGTTCATTCTGAAGACAGGGTAAGGTTTACACACCAGTTATGGCAAGCACCCATAAAAATTGAGAGGGGGCAAAAAAAAGCTCCTCGTCCCTCATATAACCATAATAGAAATTATAAGCAGCAAAGAATGGCATTTACACAAAGTCAGACACAAAGTTAGCTACCCAAATATACATATATTTTGTTTAACGAGAATAAATATTACTACGTTAAGTTTAGTTTAGTTTCTTCTGCAGTAAATCTCTTGCCATGTACGTATGTATAAGTTACCTGCGTGAATGTCCAAAATGTGCAAAATGAATGAGTTATTGCCAGTGTTGCTCATAATCGAGGGAGGAAATGCGTGACAGTCATAGCCGGCGTGGCCTTGTAGCCTCTTTTTTGGCGGCCATGTTTGCTCAGGGCGATGTAGTAGCCCTTGTATATGGAAGACTCGTAGGCATTGTAGTTGTTTGGAAGCAATGTCTCCTTGAACTTGCACTCATCACGGAAGACTCTCTGAAAATGAATGAATAAGAAATGAATGGTTAGTGGAAAAGAACCTGCTGTGGTCTGATATGAACTGATTGCATTCCCATGCAAATTACTGAATCTGCATATTAGCTGTCAATTTGTATAATTTTTTCTCTGCTACATTCATTCTCTTCTCAGTGGATGAATGACAGATTTAGATCAGTGAGGCAGCGGTTGAACCAGCTGTGACCAACTATACAAGCAAACAGCTATATATGTATGCTCTGATTATTACTGGTGCATTGTGTAAATTTCAAATACATGCCAGGACATGACCCTGCCTAATACTGAGTAGATTCCCATTGTGCTGACAAAACAGCTCTGGCCCAGTGTGGACTCCATAGCTATTTTTGGTTGAAATAGCTGTGTTACAATAGTTTTTCTGTGAAATCAGAGCAGAAGGGCTAGTCTTTTGTTAGTTCTCCACATGCACCTTGCATCCTGACCCTTGGGTGCCCATAACCCTGTTGTTGGTTCACTGGTTGCCTTTACCTACAGCACTTTTTTGTAGGTACTGATAATAATGTGGGAACAACCCACAAGACCAGCCTGATGTTCTATCAGTTTCTGATCTTTGGCCATTTTTCCTGGTTCAACAAATCAGCTTCAAATACTGTCTAATCAGTTTCTGCCTGAGAAATCCGCCCCTTTACAGGGGAAACTGGACCCAGATCATTACTATTCACTTTACATCAGTTGTTGAAATGTTATGGCTGATAGGCGTAGAACTAGTGTTGAGCTAAAGTGTGCTGCATTGATCTGTAGGCTTGTGGGACCACCGCCATAGACTGTAACTGTGATTTCTGCAAGAGTCGCTTCAGTTTTCACTGACAATTATAGCCAAACGCCGCTAGTTACAGACAATACCCTCCACTGAGCTGTCCACTGTGGCTGATAATGCCTTCTATGATGTTTTCCTGATACACATGTAACACACAGGATTGAGAAATATTAAATGCCTGCAAAGCATTTCAATGATATCCCATCTGAAGTCCCATCTGTCTAGCACCTACTGTCAGGCATTGCTCAAACTAACTTGGAACATACTGTTCAACCCATAGACTGTATTCAACCTCACTTTTAAGACACCTTTCAACTTCCTTGAAAAACTTTATGGTAAATTTAATAATATGACTTTAATCATGTGAGAGTTAGACCTAATTATTTACCACTTATTTCTAATGAGAGGTGCTTTAAGTAGGTCAAATTCAGACTAAGGCCATGCAAAATCTTGGGGGATCAAGGGATCTACTAAAATTATTATAGCTGTTAAGGGTCTTACTATGCGATTTATGTTTAAATCGTCTGAAACATTTAATCTGTAAATGTAATAAGGATGTAATAAATGTAAATGTAATGTAAGTGATTTTTGGTAAAAACTGTAAAATTTAAAGGATCCTCACGTGCCCTGTTGGGTGAGCTCTAGTCTTAATACAAGATGACACAGGTTCCATATGGCATCCTGCGGCACATTTGCCTACATATGTTGCAGCTAGGCATGTAGATCCTGCACGCTTGCAGGTTGCAGTCCCATAAATGCTCAATGGGCATTAAATCTGGTGAAGAAGTGGAAGTGTTGCAATCTGCTGGTTACATTCCTAGGAAACCCTTGCTGTGTGTGGGCAAACATTATCCTGCTGAAAAATGGCATAGCTTATTACTACTGTCATTGTCTCTTGTATCCCTACTAGTGACCGTCTGTCATACACAGTAGCTCCCCAGATCAGATCATCACACAAGCAGTTGGGCAATGTGTCTCTCCACAGCAAAGGCACAACTGCAGCATTTACCACAAAGCCACTATATTCATATTCATTTGCCATCTGATCCCAAACATAACCTGCATTCATTGTAAAAGACGATACAGTTCCAGTCCATAGAAGTCCAAGATTCTCGTTCACAACATCACTGCATCACTGAAGAAGACGGTGGTCAGCTGACTACTATCCTGCTTCTCTCCACCCCCTTTTAATGTCTGTCAACTGGACAAAAGGTCTTTGAGTTGTGGAGGCATGTTTAGCAGTCAGCGGTCTCTCTCCAACTGGTACATACACTCTGTGAGCTTTTTTTATAGGAAAATAGGTGAAGAACTTTTTTCGCTCTCTTCTACCTGTAATCATTTACATATCTGTCTAAGACATAACTGCATGCTGAGTTTGCAGCAATCCAGGGTGTTATTTTTTGTCAAGGAGTGTATTTTACCACAGTGATGATATGGTATGATTCCACAAGCACTGATGAACATGTGAACACGGCGAAGGCATGCTTTTCCTAAATCCATGCACGGGGCATCAGCAGGCACATCGTACAAGGATGAGGTGCATCACCTACCGTTCCGTATAACCTTCCTCTTCTGTTCATTGCCACAAACAGCTGACTTTTCACCCCATAGAGACTAACCACTCCTCTGTCTACCGTCGAGATCTCAATCAGACCTGATTGAACAAAACATCAAAAGTTACACATGGTGATGATAGTGATGGTGATGATGATGATTGGGGGTGGGCAAAGGGGAGTGGATTTCTAGGGGGCCCTGCCACACACATGCCTCCCCAGTCTACTGCATGCATCCTGCAGGTCACCGAACACTGGCTGGAATTGTTTTTTTGTTCTGCAGTGCTGCTCCACGCTGGTTCCTCCACCTCCTCCACCAGCAGCACCCCCTCCTCCTAATTCTCACACTGCAAACATGTAGAGAGCAGAGCAATGCAATGCCATGTCAGTGCGGCGCAATGCAACGTTCATTTTGGTTTGGACATTTGCACAAGGAGGGGGCAGCAGCCCCCCTCCCCAATGCTCTGCTCGTTTTCTCCGAGCTGCAAATGGACGCAGTGTAAAATTAGTCAGTCTAAATCCGTCCATGCATTCGTGACATGGTCGAGCCTGGGAAGGTAGTTTAGCAATGATGGTGCATAACTGGGCTTGTTGTTCTTGTGTCTGTTTCGGGTCTTTGCATTTACAGCACATAATTCCTGTTATTTGCATGCAACCAAAAGAAAAATGACAGAACTGGGTGATGCAGATGCTCCTCCAGTTATCTGCTGAGCTCCCCGGCTCCCTCCTCCTCCCCCCTCAACAACCCCACACTACATTACAGCGTTACGTTTCTGGCGACAACTCACTGTATGGGTTCTCGTCGTGTGCGCCGCCGATCGCTCCGTCCGGGAGCACCTGCAGGTGAAACCCGATGCCCGTGTTGCAGTAGAGCCTCCGCACCCTCTTCACACCCAGCAGATAGTCCCTCTCCCAGGTGACGCGCGGGAGCGCCGCTACGACGACGTTTCTCTCGCGCGCGCTCACTTCAGCCGCCGTCGCGTTGATCGGGTACGAGCGCGCGGCGCCGACCACGAAGCTCAGCAGGAGCACGAGCGCGAGAGCGAAAGCGGACGCGGAGGAGGAGGCGGCGGCGGCGACGACGGAGGTGCTGCTGCTGCTGCTGCTGTTCTCGCGGGACATGCCGATGAGAGGGGAAGGGGGAGGGGGTCTTCTTCTCTCTCCGGTTCACCTCCTCCGCGGCGCGTGGTCAGCCTGGTGAGAGCAGCGAGGCCCGAAAATAGACGCGCGCGTCTCGTTTCGTCTCGACTCGTTTCGTTTCGCTCGCTCGCGCGGGCAGGCGGGCATGGCGGCGGCTCCTGGGCGCGCGACGTGGGGCAAAGGGAGAGAGGGAGAGCGCGCGGAGAAGAGTGGGGTGGGGGGGCTTACCGGGGCGCGAGGATGATGAGCACGGGGTGGGTGGGGGTGTGTTAGGGGGGGTGTTGGGGGGGGTGTGAAAGACCGACCACTCACTCACCTTGCTCGTCCGTGTTCGTTCGCGGTGACGTCACGCCCACCGACGTCACGTCCCACGGGGTCCGGGATCTCGCTCCGGTTCCGCGAGCAGCCGGGACATTACTACAGCAGCGTCCTCCTCCAAAACCGGTCACATGCGCGCGCCTGGCCTTATTTAGCACCTGCGTGTAAAAGCAGCGCGCCTGTCAGAGCGGAGGCATGTGGAGCTCGCGCGTTTTTTTTTTTGTTTGTTTGTTTTTTGCGTCCTCATGTTTTTGCCTGACGTCGTCCATCCTCCAATGCACAATTTGCAGTTTAGTACTTAAGAACCTGCATTTTTCCAAGCATGATTAAAGTACCTGCATGAGGTCTTGCTCTTCCCTGAAAAACCGAGGATGCATTGGTTGGGCGATATTATACAACCCTAAAATAATATCACGATATTTCAGGGAATTTTTGCGAAAACATTTTTCTTGCCATTTTTCTTTTACAAAATATTAAATAAAAAATAAATACATTTCAAGAATACACTACTGCAATAAAATAAATATTAAATATTAACTCTTTTGCTACAAACAGCAAAAAGTTGTAGCTTGATGACCCATAGGGCGCGAAAATAATATAATAGTATTTCAGGGTATTTTTGCGATAACAATGTGAAAAAAAAACTTTATCACTTTAATTGCGTATGATACCATATGACACACCCCTAATACCTACAATACGTTTTTTTAAGTAGTTTTTAATGAATTTTTGAAAATTAATGAATATTCTTCCCAAGATCATAGGCCCTACCCAGCCAACTCTCTAATGTAGGGTTCTCATGAGTGTAACATGGGATGGGTGGGTTCCAGGGGAGCATAAGCTCTCTGTTAGTTTATATATCTTTTACAATCCATCTTATGCTGCTTTTAGACCTACATTGTTTGATCCAGACTTTTGGACGTTTTAGTTTGTCTTTGAACCAAAGAACCACAAACAACGGTCCAGTTTTGGTCCGATCAAAAGAGGTGGTCTAAAAGGGTGACTTTTTTCATCTTTATCAACCTCAAAATATCTGCAAACATTCATCTTTACTACTACAACAATGGCTAAAAATAAATCATTCTACTCAACTGGAAAGAGCGAACTAAATTATCAATATAGCACTGGTACAATCTGCTTACTGGATGCTCAAATTTGGAAAGACTTAAATTTACCATAAAATTCACTATCACTATAACAATCACTATAACAACATCTGGTCTCCATTTTTGACCTTTATCCAGAGCTGATCCCTCCACTTATGTGTGTTTTTGTAATTACTTTCTCTCTTTTTTCAACATACCTGCTCAATACTTAATATTACAACCCACCACCCCCCCATGTCCGTTGTCTTGTCTTATTATATGTTGTTTGTCTATTTTGTAACTATTTTCTTGTTTTGTAACTATTTTTTTCTCTATACTTGTACCAATGTGTTAATCTGTATATGTGCATAAATTGAAAAAAATAATAAAAAGAGGTTGTCTAATTCTATATCCGTTGAACCATAGTTCGGTTCGTCTGCAGCATGAAAGCACTTTTCTAGATGGTTCAGACTTTTAGACCAATTACAGACAGTGGAGGTAGTCTTTAAACAAACCAGAGGATAAAAGAATGGGTGTTGTGCAGAAATCTGACTTTTCTGTTTATGGACACAAACGCTTACACTGGAATCAATTTATTTACTGTAACAGTAGATTAACCCTTTTACACTCATTCTGCTAAGGGGGGGGGGGGGGGGCTGTACTCATATGGAAGTCAGATTCTGTCAGACCCAGAATTCAGCACAAAACCTGACAAAGCAAAGCTACTCACCAACTCATACATAACTAACATTCTACAAACCAGTTACCTATCACTAGTAATGCCACAACACACCAGGAGGGTGAAGACTAGCACATGTTTCCTCCGATACATGTGAAGCCAGCCACCGCTTCTTTTCGAGCTGCTGCTGATGCAGCATTGCCGAGCAGCCAGCGCACTTGGAGGAAAGCGCAGCGGCTCAGTTCCGGTACATCAGCTCACAGACGCCCTGTGCTGCAGACATTACCCTAGGAGTGATGTGGGGAGAGAGCGCCATCTACCCACCCAGAGGGAGCAGGGCCAATTTTGCTCCCTCTAACGCCGGCAACTTGATGGCAAAGCTGCATGAGCCGGCGTTCGAACCTGCGACCTCCTATGTAGTAAAGTTATTATATATATTATATATATAACTGCAGTGTGAAACCAAAACTAACTGGAAAGGAACCTTTATGTTTGAAAATGCTCTTAATCTCACATGGCTCCCATCATCAAGGCCCTACATGCACGTATACTACTCCCAGATTGGGCCCTCTGATTTCCATCACTGACCCTGATGTGGCCCCATCCATGATATCTATCCATATGTGAGGCCTAGATGGAACCCATAAACAAAATATTCTGGTGCACAGTTAGGCTACACACACAGGCCCCACATGGACGTGATTGGCCTATTGAGAAACATCCAGGGTGGTGTACAGTTTTATTTGAAATGCTACAAGTCTGTCTCAGGGTCTGTGATAAAGGCTATAGGCTATTTTCTCTAACATTGACTCAGTTTCAGTTTCATAGTTCAGTAGAATTACAAGTCGTTTTTCTGCTCGTGCGTTATCAGCAGGTGCTGGAATACACAAACCTGCAGTGACTCGGAATATACAAAAGGCGGCGCTGTTTCACGCAGTTCAAGTTTGCAGTACACTTAGTAAAGTGTAGGGTCTGTTCAAAGGTTCAAAACTCCTCACAAGGCAAAGCACTACTACTTAAAATGAAAACAGTGCTACTAAGTGCAGATTTTATGTCCTCTATTACTTATGTACCTCATTATTTGTAGGTCACTTTGGATAAAAGCATCCGCTAAATGCAGTGTAATGTAATGAAATAGAGTAGAATAGTATGAATTACTCTAGTACATGCATCTTCTATGGCAACTACTTTCAGTACCTAACCTTTTACATGATACAGGAAGATGATAAATCCTTGCTGCAGGATTTATCATCTTTCTGTATTATGTTACTTCACTACACTACATATATATATATATATATATATATATATATATATATATATATATATATATATATATATATATATATAATTTATTATTATTATTATTAGTAGTAGTAGTAGTAGTAGTAGTATTTTTAGTATTATTTCTTCCTTTAACCACTGTAAATTTGTAGATATCTATTTATTTTGTTCAGATAGCAGGTGTGTATTCACTTTTTTGAGCTGGCTATGTATCTTTTTTGCACTTTTCTCCTACTGTATGCTGCTGTAACAATGCAAAATTCCCCTGAGTGAGATATTAATAGGCTGTATTATCTTATCTCTCAGACCTCAAATAATGCAAACAAGTTTATATCCATAAAGATTTAAGAGTTCAGAAATCAATATTTGGTGGAATAACCCTGGTTTTTAATCACAGTTTTCATGCATCTTGGCATCATGTTCTCCTCCACCAGTCTTACACACTGCTTTTGGATAACTTAATTAAGCAGTTCAGTTTGGTTTGATGGCTTGTGATCATCCATCTTCCTCTTGATTATATTCCAGAGGTTTTCAATTTGGTAAAATCCAAGAAATTCATCATTTTAAGTGCTCTTTTATTTTTTTACAGAGCTGTATATATATGAAGCCAAACACTGGATAAAAATGGCATCAACTGATAAAAAGTCAACAGTATGATTGTGATCTTTCATTAGGCTGGGAAATCAACTTTTAGATGAAATGATCCGAAAATATGATCCAAAAGATGCCTCAAGAGTTATATGTGGTCAGTTAAAATAAAGTAAAACAATTTTGTATATCCTTGTGTGCAAAATACTAATAAAAGTGTAAGCAGTGGAACTACGTATTTTAATGCAAAAGAATGTAAGAAATGAGTAACAGCAGTAATCAGAGAACGGAGATCAGCTTTGTTACAAAAGGCTTAATTTAATGTGATAGCTATTAAAAACATGATTTTTGTAAAAAAAAAAAAAAAAAAAATCCCAGGGTTTTTTTTAGCAAGTACAGTGGTTATAAGTATTCTGACTGATTACACCAGTATACAGATCAGATACCCATCGATATAATATGCAACACGACTAACAACACTGAGCTATGCTGAAGTGTCTCAGTTAAAGCAGTCTTAAAGCAGTTAATGTGCTCTTACACTGAGGAACAGCACGCTGTAAAGTACATTATTAAAATTCATTATGAGGCACGCAGAGCCCAGCAGGGGTGATGGATGGTGGTACGCTGTACAGTGTTTTGTGCTGAGGCTCGTTTATACACAGCATCGTCAATAGCTCGATAACTCTGCTGCAAATGAATGCTAATCCATTTTGTTAGCCATGTATAAATAATTAGGGTAAGATGATGAATGTGACAGCAATTAAAAATATATAAAATAGCAGGTTAGTCTCTAAAAGCATAATTTAACTTCCCGTCACAAGAAGAGGAATCACACTGCCATTGCCACTTGATACAGAGCTTTAAAAAAGTATTAATACCACTTGAACTTTTTCACTTTTCTACACACTTGCGCATGCTTGTAATCTATTAGCATTTTTGTGATTGACCAACACAACATAATTGTGAAGTAAAGATAAAAAATTATACATGGTTTAATTTTTTTTTAAATAAATAAAAATCAGAAAAATGTGGTGTCCACACTTTTCATTTCTATTCAGCCCTCTTTACTCTAAAATCACTAAATAAATAAATCCAATGTGACCACTTTCCTTCAAAAGTCACCTAATTAGTGAGTCCTGCAGCTGTGTGTCATTTAGTCTCAGTATAACTACAGCTGTTCTATGAAGGCCTATGAAGTGGTTTGTTAGAGAACACTAGTGAACAAACAGCATCATGAAGATCAAGAACCTATGTTATAAAAACACATCCCAAGTTTTGAGTATATCAAAGAGAACTGTTCAATCCATCATCCAAAAATAAAAGGACTATGGTACAACTGCAAGCCTACCAAGACATGGCTGTCCACCTAAACTGACAGCTTGAGCAATAGAGGAGAATTCAAGAGGCCCATGCTCACTGTGGGAAAAAGATAATATTGGCCAAAATTGAACTTTTTGGCTTAAATGCAAAGCACTATTGTTGGCGCCCTAAACACAACATCCTCACTGTGAAACATGGTGGTGGGAGCATCCTACTGTGTGGAGGCTTTCCTTCAGCAGAGACATGGAAGCTACTCAAAGTTGATAGAAAGATGGATGGAGATTAATACAGGACAATCCTGGAAGAAAACCTGTTAGAGGCAGCAAAAGACTTAAGACCTTCCAGCAGGACAATGACCCTAAAAGTACAGCCAGAGCTACAGTGGTAGGGTTTAGATCAGTGACCCAGTCCTGACCTACCTAAATCTCATTGGGCATCTGTGTCAAGACTTAAACATTGCTGTTCACAGGCACTTGCGACTTTGGCTTGGTCTATCACATAAAATCCCAATAAATTAAATTAAATGAACTTTGTTGGTTTCACATGAAAATACAGTGGAATAATGTGGAAAAGTTCAAGGGGTATGAAAACGTATTCAAGGCATTGTAAATAATTGCCTATTTACATAAAAAAATTCAGGCACTTTAAAGTTGAGTATCTTTCATATCATACAGAGGTCAGATGGTTATCAACTTGAAAAAAACATGTTCCGAAGCCCGGAGAACAGATTGAGTCATTTTAAAACATATGTAGGTCAACAACTAGATCTAGAAACAATATAAAATATCTAAATGTTTAATATAAATGGCAGTGAAGACATGAAAATTCAGTTTAGCAGCTAATGCCAAAATCTCTAAACAAACAGCAGTGTTTATGGTATCAGCAAATCTGCAGAATTATATGGTAATTAACAGTAATATGGCCTTAGCTGTTTGGTAATTTGTGTGAGTTGTAAACAGCAATCATTTATGATGATTACAGTATGTGAGACTGCAGATGCTGACTTATACATGTTATTCTTGTTTTTTTTTTAGAAATTATAACACAAGTAGCTTAAATATACCTGTTTGTGCTCTGGTGTTTCAGATTTGAAGCTTTACCTGGACTGCGGGTCCTTCCTGAGACTTGTACCAGTTTTATTTTACTAAACACACACACACACACACACACACAGAGAGAGACATACATATTCCCTGACCCAGTATAGAGGGTATGCATTGATGTCACATTCCCACTGCAATACGGCCACTTATTCTTATTAAAATGGCATTGCCATTGACAGTATGCTCAAATTAAAGGTAGAAGTTGGGCCGCCGAGTGATCCAGCGATTTAATGCGCTGCCACTATGAGCGGGAGGTCGCAGGTTCGAATCCCGTTCATGTAGCCCTGTCATCAGCTGCCGGCGCTTAGAGGGAGCAGAATTGGTCTTGCTCCCTCCGGGTGGGTAGATGGTGCTCTCTCCCCATCACGCTCAAAGGTGGCACTGGGTGGCACAAGGCGACTGTGAGCAGATGTATCGGTCTATGTCGCTGTGCTTTCCTCCGAGTGCACTAGCTGCTTAGGCAATGATGCATTGGCAGCAGCTTGAAAAAAAAGAGGTGACTAACTTCACACGTGTGTTTGTCTTTTCTATCAGTCAGCTTTAATATTTTTGCGAAAAAAATTATTAATTTAATTTTAATATATTAATTTTAATATATTAACATATTAAATGACTAAACAAATTCCCTATATTATTTTATTAGATATGTTAAAATGGTTAATTTCACTGTTGTTCTTTCTATTTGTGTTGTAAGTGGTTTTTAATGTTTTTTAAGTATTTACAACTTCATTTATATCCAATAATAAAATAAACTTTTAATAAACTATTTTTAAACTCATTTTAAAGGAGTGTTATTTTAAAGTGGTACCTGATCCTTAAAGTGGTACCTGAGCCTTTGATAGTGATCCAGCAGGACACACTAAAATAAGCAGGACAGTCGTATCCCAAGACCAGGATTGAGTAAAACCTAAAAGTGAACATGTTTCAGTGCCTGGATTCCAGTTAGTTCTAAGAATTGCAGCAATTATTTTAATAGAATTCACACTGAAAGCTGGTGTGCCTCTCGGTGGGCGTGTCTGCAGTGACTCCTCCCTCCAATTGTGACATTTTTTTGCATACCCTCTATTGTAAAAATGATTGGACATCTTTCTACAAATTCACATCCACATCCGTCTATAGTCACTTCATACACGTTTATGATCATTTGTGGCACAAAGTGATTCTACAGTGTAAAGAGGAGTTTAATTCAGATCTCTGTATAAAAATAATCTAGATTGTCTTTTTTTTTAGATTCTGTCTGTATTTGGATATTAGCGCTGCTTACTCAAACCACATAAACACAAATGCAGTTCATTCAAAAAACAATGTTTTTTTTTTTTAACATAAATACACATGACCTCACTAAGCAGGTTGCATAAAACAATTCCCATAGGGATATAAATATATTTATATATATTATCAATATACAAAAATATACACAATAAAATAGTTACTTTCTAAATCTTTCTTTACACAACATAAAATGCATTCGCGTCACAGCACATCACATCTGACTGATGCGTCCCTTGGTCCGAGTTTCATTCACTCATGTTGGTGAAGTGGGTCTGCTTGCACAATGCATAATTTGTACGTAAATGTGATGAAAAATAAACTATGACAGAAAAAAAAATTCAACCTGATCAGAATGGAGTGAACTTGATGAGTGCTAGGCATTTTTCCAGAGCACTGTGACGCCATCTGGGCCTGCTTTCCTCGGCCTACTGAGCTCATATTGTGTAGGTTATCCCAAGATGAAGAGTTCAAGAATAAGGAAACATAAGGAAACATGCATCTGGGAAATGAAAGCAATTAACTAAACAGAGAAAACAATGCAGCAAGAGATTTTGCCTAATTTGGCTATGGTGTGATGATGAAGGATAATTCTCTTTTGTGGGTTTGAACTGCAGACAGAGGAAAAACAGGTCCATTCCACTTTCAGTTTCCTGGAAGCCCAGTGCAATCTCACTCTGATGGATTTAAGGATCTCTCAGGATTTAAGATCCTTTTGGTCGAAGATTATATCTGTGGCAAAATAGACACCGATTGCACCAAAAATGGCAGAAAAGGCAACATAGGCAGTGACGGACTGTGTGAACTGGACGATCATGCCCATGAAGAGAGTGGGGAAGACCTGAGAGAGCAGAAAGGTGCTGTCCAGAATGGCAAAATCCAAGCCGACGCCTCGTTTTTCAAAATCGTCTGACCCCAGACCAGCAGGAGCACCATTCTGACTGTGCTGAGAGGGGTAATGTTCCTGCTTGAAGTAGGCATGACCATTCGTATGACCACTCTTGTGGTTCAGATCACCCGTGTCATCATCCACTGTGAGACATACAGCTTCATGAGAGGAGCTCATCTCACTTCTGTGCGTCTTTTTGGTTTTGCTGATTTGCATGTATACCTGCAGAAAAATAATACAAAATAAAAATTAAAGTCACATTAAACTCACATAAAATTCACAAAAATGCAGCATATTGAATATCGAAATCAAAACGACTGTCTAAGATCTAAGTCATTTGCACATTTTGTTTGATGGATGATCAGCTTTTGGGCCCAATCCCATTTCTCATTTGTACCACTACCTCTTGTTTATGAGAGTCACACTCAAATAATATGCATCAAAATACATTATAAATAAATAGTAGGTGATACTGCCATGTCTGTTTTGATAGCAGAGATGTGGTAAAATTCAGCAACTTTTTTAAAACAGATGCATCTATTACTTATTGCTGTACACCATATTGCATCGTTAATAAGAAGCTAAGGATAGCTATTGCATATTTTATATGCTTT
This sequence comes from Astyanax mexicanus, assembly GCF_023375975.1. Taxonomy (NCBI): domain Eukaryota; kingdom Metazoa; phylum Chordata; class Actinopteri; order Characiformes; family Acestrorhamphidae; genus Astyanax; species Astyanax mexicanus. Next base: position 4,479,082 of record NC_064417.1, read on the forward strand.
CTATAAAGGAAAATAGCCATAATACACTGAAACAACACTAATGACAAGATAAAGCAATGGTTATCTTATTTTTTACAAAGAAAGCACTTAATGTGCCACTATCTTGCTGGTAAATTCTCATAACCCCTTCATTTTTTAATACGCCTCTGAAAAATCTCAGTTTGAAAGGACATGTTTTGCTTGTGCACATCTAGGATATGGGGAGTATTGGAGCTACTTGGCTCTTTAAACTGAGATTTTTTAGAGGAATATTCCAAACAGAGGGCAATGAGAATCATTGCCTTACATTAGATTACATTACATTTGGCAACCGCTTTTCTCCAAAGCGACTTACAATAGTCAAGTACAAAAGTAATAGAAGTTAAAGGTAAAACATTTTTAGATAGGGCCTAAAGGAGGTCGAAGGGAAATAAGGGATAGAGAAGTGAAGGAGGGGAAAAAGGAAATTAAGTAAGAAGTAGTTAGTGTGTTAGAGGTGTTAGGAGAGTAAGTGCTCTTTGAAGAGCTGTGTCTCTTCAAAGAGCACTTACTCTCTTAACACCTCTAATCAGTGGAAAGATGGCAGCACAGGCAACAAACGAAACCCATAAATAAATTATTTTCCTGGTTAAAAATGATGATAGCCACTTGATGATGATTATTATATTTTTATTTGATTATCATACTTTAATGTGTAGTTTCAATGTTTATGGCCATTTTCTTCTTAACAAGCACTAAAAATTTTGCTATTTGAAGCCCTAAGTTAGCTAATTAACGAGCAGCTAGGTTGCTGAACTTAAGCGCTCTACTGCTATCATCACATCAGTCTGGCAGAGTCGCCTACATACCATCACTAGTAGTCTGGTAATGAAGTAGTTTTATTTATTTATTGTTCATATAGGCAAATGTCCAAACATCGAAGGGTTGTCCCAATTACAATAGAAGGATTTCGTCCCTTCCCTCTTAAAACTCTTTTCCATAATAAAGGCTTACCCTCGAGAATAAGGGGTAGGGGTACAGAAGAGAAATGGGAATAGGCCTTGGACTTTACAGAATGCATCTCAGAAATACACATCAGATCTTAAGTTTTTGCTTTTGACCTACTGTACCTCTTTCTCTTTGTGGTAGTGGCAGGTAAGGGTGTATGGCAGAGTCTGTAGGGTGGCGTAGGCGAACCCAGTGAGGGCAGACATGGCCGTGACCAGCAGCACACTCTTGGACAGACAGATGACCAATGCAGAAGCTGTGAAGGACACCATGCTGCTCAGGTAGATCTTCCTGGAGCCAAACACGCGCACCAGACGGCTCATGACCAGCGAGAAGAAGGTTGAGGTAGCACATTGCAGGAACAGTCCCAGACTGCCCATTCGGATGCCTGCAGGAAAGACATGACACATGTTCTTTAGTCAGCACTTGGTTGGTCTGGACGAGAGGCAGCGTGCGGGTGGGGACGGGGCTGGTGACGTCATGGGCCATGCATTGTTTAATATCGCGATATATATTGTTGAAAACAGAACATTTGCAATGTGCAATTTTTCCAACATCGTGCAGCTCTAATTTGAATGTTTAACATTCAATACCCGAGGTAAATGGCATGCAGAATTATACAATTATACAGTTTTATAATTATTAAATTAAAGTTAAACTAAGCAGTGCAAAGTTAAAAATACAATGAAAATAATATTTACAGAAAGAATCATGTGATGTGAACCCTGTGAAACCAGACAGTTTTTGAGATGAGTAAAGTACAAAAAGCTTTAACCATATTAAAACACTTCAGACAAAGCTAAGCTTAAATCTGATGTTTACTGAGGCACATGTTTGCAAAAGCACCGGCTTCCCATTTCAAACAGCTGAGGAACTTCCCTCACAGAGCAGGAATTCAAACTTTAAACACAGGGCAGCAGAGCCAAAGCTCCAGCAAGTTCATACATCTGAAGATGGGCTGTTTTCTGCGAGTCCACCCATGTTTCAGTCTGGAAGCACTGCTCAAAAATAAACCCATAAAATGTCCACGGATTGTAATTGAGCAATGCTCTAGTTAACGTGTACCTCTAAAGTTGGGCTGATTTCTGTCTGTCCACCCATGCACCAGTCTAGAGGCAGTGCTCAAAAATAAACTCACATAATGGCCATGGTTTGTTGCTGCTATTGATAGGCCACTCTGACAGACAGACTTCGTTTATTAGCACACAGCTGTAGCAGCACAAGCCTGGTTTGTAGACACTGGAGCAGACGATGGATGGCGTTGTTTCAGGCTGCTCGTGTCTATGTTACCTTCTGGCTCACTCCTTTTAGTTTTAGTCTATTAATCTGTATTTCGAAACAGAACTTATAGCAGTGGGAAGACATAATGATAACCACCATTACTTTTATTATTTTTATAGATCCCTCTTTGTGAGACTAAATTTTCTTCCTCCAGCTTTGACTGACTTTCTCATTTGATTTTTATGTGTAATGTGTTGTTAATAGGGGTGTTACGGGATCTTGTCCCATGAGATCTCGCTTGTGTTTCCACCCACTAAACTAAAGAGCGATGCAGGCAACTTTTTGAGATTGGTTAGGTTGCCAGGTCTTTATAGAACCTTCAACGGGGATTGCCAGTTGAATACAATTGAGAGGGATTCTCACAATAGTTCTAAGGTCTTAAAAAAGACTCGAGAGAGATCATACAGGAGGGAAGTTGTTGGGTTTATGGTAAAACCAGCGGCAGTACTTGCATGCAATTCTGTGTTTTTATTTTTATTTTTTTCTCATCTCATGAACACAATATCCTCTCGTCTCGTTTTGTGAGATTAGTGTCTTGCCACACGGTCAGTGTAACCTTTATTAATTTAATTTTCTGACCGTTTGAGGTTAAATGCAAAAATGGAAAATTGGATGTAAAAACTCATTATCTTATTTTTTAAAATAAGTTTTCTTCCGTCTTTCCAATTATAGTTTTTTTATTTGTGCCCCACACAATTGTAATTTCAGGAAAAAAAAGGAAAATATGAAACTTTTATTTTCAGCATTTTTTTAATGTTTGCATTTTGCAATTTGGATTATACCATTAGATTTGTGGAAAAAGATACAAAAACTGAAAAATTTGAAAATTTAAATATTCAACTTTTTCTTATTATTCTTGAAATTCTATTAGCAAAAGGCTGAAATGTAAAACTAGATAATAGAAAAATTGGATGAAAATCCACTTCTTTTTCATTTCGAATTTAGCCTAATACAGGCAGAAAATTAAACTGCTAAACGTTACACTGACCCCACACCCTTATTACTGATTTGTATAAATCAGCTACGTGACAAGCTTAAAATAAATGCTCTGGATGTCTGGATGATGCACAGACGTTGACCGTGGGTGAAGGTGAACCCCAGTTCATCCTGAAAGATTCAGTCATCCTTGCCATGAGACAGGAAGACAGAGCACTGAAACTCCAGCAAAACAAACTCATTAGTGGAGGAAAGACATTACATGTGGGGGCGAGAAACAGAGCAGCCACTTTTGACATAAGGCAGATGGTCAAGTGAGGCCAAGGATTGCACACTTTGATCAGAAAAAGCAGAACATTTCTGTTTACTAGAATAAACTGCACCCTGTAACTGATATTTTCATCCCATAATCACCCGCTCTGTCTGTGTATTCTGTTGAGTATATTTAGATATTGTAGACAGCACTGTGAATATACTTTTTAGCTCCTTCACCCACAAATGCAGCTCCTCTTTTTGGAAAGGTGGTGGATATGTTAGCTAATTAGATATCTAGCTAATTTATCTAGCTATTACCCAACCCAATCATTAGGACACCCCTATCATTAGTGATGCCCCAACACAAGGAGGGTGAAGACTAGCACAGGCCTCCTCCAATACATGTGAAGTCAGACTCCGCCTCTTTTTGAACTGATGCTGATGCAGCATTGCTGAGTAGCATCACAGCGCACTCGTAGGAAAGCGCAGCGAATCGGTTCTGATACATCAGCTCACAGATGCAGCCTTGTGCTGATTGACATCACCCTAGGAGTGATGAGAAGAAAGAGCACCATCTACTGTACCCACCCAGAGAGAGCAAGACCACTTGTGCTCCCTCAGGGCCCCTGGCAGCTGAAGGCAAGCTACATAAATGGGATTCGAACCAGCGATCTCTATATCATAGTGGCAGCACTTAGCCCGCTAGGGAACTGTCGCGTTTCCATATCTACCTATTTTATAGTCAGTGACCACAGCAGTTGCTATTTCAGACTGCATTTACTTTATATAGGATACGACTATAAACCATTTAATATGAACTGAATGGTTATTCTAACACGATGATACGCTGCAACATAAAACCTGGCCTGTTGATTAAAGCTGATGTCCGCAAGTTCTTGGATTTAGGCCTCTCTGGTGAGAATGGGTAATTGCACTGAGCAAGCGGAAGAATCATTTTTAACTGGGCGCGTGTGATGTGGTCTCCTTTCAGAGTTGATGAATCCGATTCCAGGTTATGTTTAGTCACAGAAAGAGACTAAGCACACTCACACTCAGTCAGAAACTTCACTTCAACTACACACTTTGTTTTTTACTATGAGTGAATGAGCTACTAAGCTCTGAGTTTCCTCTTCTGAAGTCTCCATTGCTCCACCAGCCGCTCGTGTTTAGTAAAACTGAGCCGGATCCTCTTTTAGAGGCTGTACGTGTGACGTAAGTACGTAAAGACGCTTGACGAAAAAGCGAAAAGTGACCCGACACCCCAGTTTTTGGAATGCATATACTGTATAGGCTTAGTAGGGATGATCGTTCCAGCACACTGGCACCATAAACCACTATATTTTGTACCTTCTCCACTCAGAAATGCTTCTGCTCTCAGTTTAGAAACAAAATAATACGGACTGGCACTTTAAATAAGGAGGTAAAACTTACCTTCATCATATCTCTGTCTGAGCACAGTGCCCGGGGCAGCACTGGGCACTCCTTCATACAGTCCCTCTCCCACAAAGTCCGTATAGAAGAGCATGAAGGACATGACGGCCATCCAGCTGCACAGCTGTGCCACACACAGCTGCTTCATGACCCGTGGGATGTGGCAGTAACTCCTGTAGATGGCCGGGGTCATGGACCAGCAAGTCCTGAGCAAGCACAGCAGAGGTCCAGACTTCAGCAGCCTGAGTTTACACTGTAGCACGTAGCAGCAGGAGCGCGGACCGCACTGCCCGGTTTCCACCGGCCCGGGCTCCAGAACCAGCGGCCTGCACGAGTGCTCCTCCGACACCTTCATGGTGACCAGCACGCTGATGATGAAGATGAGGATGAGGAGGCTGAAGAGACACTCGGCCTGTCCTCCCAGATAATAGGCCAGGAGGCCGCCGCTCCAGTCCAGCGCGGGCAGCAGGTAGCCCACACAGCCGCCGAGACTCACCATGAACGAGAACATGGCGAAGGCCTGAGCGCAGTCCTCTCGCTCTCGATACAGATCAGACAGCAGAGCCTCCAGCGGTGTGAAGCACACCTGACCACAAAAGTCCAGCAGCCCCACGCCCAGGATAAGCAGCCCCACCTGGAGAGCCTGGATGGGGAGGCCAGTGCCCCAGCTGAGGTGGGACGCCAAAACATCAGCGTGGGGAATGATAAGCAGAGCGAGGAGAACGCCCAGAGACAGCAGCCAGATGAAGGGACGACGGCGGCCATAGCTGCTGTTACAGTGGTCACTGGCCGAGCCAATGAGAGGGATGAAAAGGAGACCCAGGACAGGACCAATACCTGCAGGAGAGAGAGCACAGAAAAAAGTGCTGTTTATACTCATACATATTAGTGATAATTAGTGATCAATTATTTAAACACACTAGAGCTGTGCCATATTGTATCGTACCCAATATTACAGCCAACATTTTTGAATATCGTGAATGATATTATTATACCCTGAAATATTGTGTCATATCAACCACCCCTAATTATCACATCAGGGTACTTCTTTTTAGCTGTTTTTAGCAAATTGTTTTATCCAGCAGCAAAACGTTGTAATATTTTATTGGTACCACTTTAAAATAAGACTACCTTTATAAAGGGTTTATAAATGGTTTACAATTAGTTTATTAATGGTTACTAATAAGGTTGTAAATGCCTTAAAAAAACATTTATAATCAGTTATAACACACATACATAGAAAGGGCAACAATATAGATGGCTGTGGGTTCACTATTTGGCAAACAACAGGTCATTGTTGCCCTTTCTACGTATGTGTTATAACTGATTATTAATGATTTTGAAGGCATTTACAACCTAATTAGTAACCATTAATAAACTAATTGTACATCCTTTATAAAGGTAGTCTTATTTTAAAGTGGTACCATTTCATTTAACATGTTTTAAATGACACTGCATGTCCTGCGATGTGATTATTGTGCATTCATACACTGCAACACTGAGGGTAAAACAATATACTGTGCAGTCGTATCCTGTAGTGTTAAAATATGTATTTTAGGGCAAAATATAATTTTAAAACTATTATACAACAATTTCACCAGCCAGTGCATTCACATCCACCTTCTGTAGCAGGGATTTTAGTCTCACTAGAATGGAGCATTTCACATTGAACCAATCTGAATGATTTTGTTTACATCTTAATCATTTAATTATGCACACATTTTTTGAACAATCGGAAGAATTCTCCAGTAAACTAACACACTGGAATTTTTGACATGTTATTGGTACTCAAAAGCTTGTCATTATAGATATTTTTTATTGTGTCTGATGTAAATCTTCTTTTATCTTTCTTTCTTATTATATTATTTAAACATATTACTGAGAAAAAATACATAGAATTATCAGTTCCTAGCATTCCGCAAACTTCAAACAAGATCATTTACTGAAAGTACATGTGAAAGCAGCCTGTAATGGGGGTCCTTTGACCAAACACTAGCTCTGGCCCCACACCCCACTGCTCCCCACAGCTTTTCTAATTAAAGGAGATGACTAAGCTAGCACACTGGGCCTAGATTTTCATTTGATTCCTATCCAAATTCTCAGGTGCTATTTCTATCTGGTGGGACGGGTGGTGAGTTGAGAAGATGTTCAAGAGCATATTAAGTTCACTGCAGGCCGTCTGCATACATACTGTATGATCCAGAAACAGGACTGACTCAATAGACTGACTCAAAGGTGTATATGAAAATAAAAATAAACTAATAAATAAGTAAATAAATAAGTCTAATTTTATACCTAAAACAAAATCAGTCATTGCGCTCCAGGTGGTGGTGGCTAAACAGAGTGCTGGCCACTGTTAAGTAAGTGGTATTGTGTGGTCAATCGGATTAAACGTCTTTGTGAACAACAAACAAAGAGCTTTGTAAAGAACCTGAACACCCTAAATTAACAAGTTCCCATAAGTTTCGTGATTTCAAAGGGCACAGGGGGAACTGGTTTGGAATAACACACCTAAACCAAAAACAATTCAAGAGTGCCCCGGTCATGTTAAGGCATTGAAGCGAAATTTGACAAAGCGTGTGTTATTCCTGCAGAGCCGTGACGGGTTCTCACCACCATCTGTGGAAACAGATAGCCGAGGGAACCAGCTGGCCTTAAAGAAGTTTATCAAAGGATATTCCTTCAGAGAAGGTAGCACGAAAAAAGAGAGAGTTTCTGCCTTCTGTCTAAATTTTTAAGAAAGTGCAGCACCTGATCACTTTGGACAACATTTGACCTGCTGGTTTTAGACACACAGAGTCTATGGCAGGGGTGTCCAAACTTTTTTTGTTGGGGGCAGAAGGAGAAATACACTACCGTTCAAAAGTTTGGGGTCACATTGAAACGTCCTTATTTTTGAAGGAAAAGCACTGTACTTTTCAATGAAGATAACTTTAAACTAGTCCTAACTTTAGACAAATACACTCTGTACATTGCTAATGTGGTAAATGACTATTCTAGCTGCAAATGTCTGGTTTTGGTGCAATATCTACATAGGTGTATAGAGGCCCATTTCCAGCAACTATCACTCCAGTGTTCTAATGGTACAATGTGTTTGCTCATTGGCTCAGAAGGCTAATTGATGATTAGAAAACCCTTGTGCAATCATGTTCACACACCTGAAAACAGTCTAGCTCATTACAGAAGCTACAAAACTGACCTTCCTTTGAGCAGATTGAGTTTCTGGAGCATCACATTTGTGGGGTCAACTAAACGCTCAAAATGGCCAGAAAAAGAGAACTTTCATCTGAAACTTGACAGTCTATTCTTGTTCTTAGAAATGAAGGCTATTCCATGCGAGAAATTGCTAAGAAATTGAAGATTTCCTACAACGGTGTGTACTACTCCCTTCAGAGGACAGCACAAACAGGCTCTAACCAGAGTAGAAAAAGAAGTGGGAGGCCGCGTTGCACAACTAAGCAAGAAGATAAGTACATTAGAGTCTCTAGTTTGAGAAACAGACGCCTCACAGGTCTCCAACTGGCATCTTCATTAAATAGTACCCGCAAAACACCAGTGTCAACATCTACAGTTTTTCTGCGCTAGAAATGCGCACCCTCTCCGCTTTTAGACTCTTTGGCCTGTTTTCTGTACTAGAAATGCGCACCCTCTCCGCTTTTAGACTCTTTGGCCTGTTTTCTGTACTAGAAATGCGCACCCTCTCCGCTTTTAGACTCTTTGGCCTGTTTTCTGTACTAGAAATGCGCACCCTCTCCGCTTTTAGACTCTTTGGCCTGTTTTCTGTACTAGAAATGCACACCCTCTCCGCTTTTAGACTCTTTGGCCTGTTTTCTGTACTAGAAATGCGCACTCTCTCCGCTTTTAGACTCTTTGGCCTGTTTTCTGTACTAGAAATGCGCACCCTCTCCGCTTTTAGACTCTTTGGCCCGTTTCTGACACCTAGCGTTCAAACTTTGAATCTCACATTATAAAAACCTGCTTAACAGCGGGCCAACTTTCATTCTATTTCTAAAATACCTCGCGGGCCGCTCCAAAAAAGGAAACGGGCCGCAAATGGCCCGCGGGCCGTAGTTTGGACACCCCTGGTCTATGGTGTGTTTTGTGTTTTAAGGTGCACACAGGACAGGTGTGACAGTTAAGCATTAACAATGTTCTCCCATCATAAAAAGTGCCCATATGGGTAAAAAGAACAGCTGTAGCTAAAAAGAGCTACTTAAAGATTGCTCAGGGTTTCCCCTGTGTTTAGTCTAGCACTGTAGACTCTACGGTACTCTGCAGGGTTCTGGACACTTTGGGTTGCTTTCCCAGAGTAAATAATTGACACAAAATGCAATGCAAGTATCAAATGCTATAACCAGGCTTAAACCTTGGCTAAACTTCGCTTGGCTTGGCTCATTTGTTTTATATCTTGTGAGGTTGAACACCCACAGTTCAAAAGCATTGAGAATAGGTACATGAACACTTTAAATTGCCCCCAAAAAAATGGATAATGTAAATTTCCCTGGTGTGTATGTGTATGAGTTTGTAAGTATTTATTTATGTGTGTATGACTGAATGCGCAGATATGAATGGCCACTCTATTGTAGGTCTTCTCCTCTGTGCCTGATGCAGGTCTCCAGGTGGACGGTTGTTTTTGGTTAAGGGGGCTCTGCGCGTGATTGTCACTGTATCTAAATGGAGTGTGTGTTGATAAGTGCTGAGTGTAAATGATTGTGTGTAAAATGTGTTTGTAAAGCACTCTTGGGTTTATAGAAAGATTTTATATAAGGGTAACTTCATTCATTAATTAATTCACAGTACCGTCCACATTGGGCGGGGCAGAGTTTTGTCTGTGCAAACAGTCAACTGACTGTAAAATAGTTCTGCATTTTACTACTGTTTATGTGCAATGCAGCCATATTGAATTCTGAATTCAAACACTAACACTACTTAGAAGTTCCCAGTACCTCCAAGAATCCAGAATTGCTGTTATTACAATCAGACCATTAAGTTATCACTCTAATAATTTTTAGAACTGATTTAGAATATGTATTATTAATGCAAAAAACAAAAACAAAGTTATTATGCAAAGTTATTGATTGCAGTGCTGTGGGCCCTTGATTAAGGCATTTAACCCTTTTAGCTCCAGGGACGCTGCCGCATGGTTAACCCTGCTTTCTGACCCGTCTTTCCAAGCTGGAAAATGTGAACAGAGAAGGGTTTCTTTATTGCCCACAAAACTGAAGACATGAAGAGAAAAGGATCCAAACATAATGCAACATAAAGCTCCCACACACACTAGGAAACACACACAACTCGGAACAATGCTGCTGTGTCTGAGCCACACAAACACTCAGTGGTGCTGGTGAGGTGCTCGCTGGTCCTGCATAAAGCCACAGAGGGTGGTGGGAACCATTATTCTGCTCAGAAGGACACCAGCTGGGACACACTGACACTTTATTTCTTAAGTCACATACATCAGTGTAGAAGAAAAGAAAAGAGCTCCAATCACAAAAGCATCCAAAACACCTCCAACTAGAGAACAGAACTCCACCATATTTCCTGGAATCATATGACATTAAATCTGAGCTCTTTATGCACGCACTCCTTTTTAGGCTCTTGAAAAGCAGTGTTTACCACAGCGGTGAACATTGTGCTGCATACAGCAGTGTTTTGCATTCTTTTGCCATTGTAAGTTTAGAAAATGCACGACTCCTGCCAGGCCGGAGGGAACTGTTCTGCTCTGCTCTGTTCTGCTGGGCTGAGAGGAGAAGGTGGAGTGCAGTATACAGTAATATAACTCTGTATATAGACTCTCCACTTACACTGAACTGACCACATGCCTTTCCTGCATACTTCGGTCACGACACGGCCAGCCTTTAACCCTTGTGTGGTGTTCATATTTTTGTTACTCGTTTACTTTGTTACTTGTATTTAATTCAGCAAAATTAAGCAATTTTACATTAAAATGCTTTACACATGCTTGCTTCACCTAAACTGCAAGCAATATAAACAGCTTACATGGTTAATATTTGCCCTTTACCTTTCTTATGTTACATTTCTTTCAAAAAGTGCTACTCTTTTTTTTATTAGTTTTTTAATAAAATGTAAAAGAAAATGAATTAAACTCAAGATATGAGTAGAAAATTTGTTTAGTTTCAAATTTACAAATGAAGCAATGTTTATTAGCCCTTGGCCAAACATACTGTATGTAATATAAATGTGTGTGGGGGGGGGGGGGGGGTGTACAGTGTGTGTTTATCGAAAATGTGTTTTGATATATGTTTTTCACAAAAAATGAGCCAATGCCAATGAGTTTGAGTTAGAAAAAATATTTTTTTAGGATCATTTGATGAAAATAAAAACGGATCCCACAGACCCGAACACCACACAAGGGTTAAGAGATGCACATTTATAGCTGACCATGTGGAAATGATCTGCGGCTATAACGTATCGATTCACACAGCACCCACAACAACCACCAGCACACAAACATGCACAGTTAGCACTTTTACACGGCATCTCTCACTGTGACCTGTCTCAAGCACTTTTCACTGAATCCAGAAGACTGATTCCAGGACACTGACATGCCAAAGAGTCCAAAAAGTCAAAAGTCAAAGTCAAAAGTACTGAAAAATTGTAATTAAGTAAAAGTACCTTTACTTTGCTAAAATTCTACTCAAGTAAAAGTAAAAGTACCCATCTAAAAATCTACTCGAGTAAAAGTAAAAAAAAGTACTTAAATTTAAAATGTACTTTGAGTAAAAGTTACATAGTTACTTTTAATTATTTGATATAAAAAAGTAAAAACAAATCATAAATTAAATTGTTTTTAATGAACTATTATTCCACATAATAATGTGGACCTTTCAGGCAGTATTTGTTCAGACCACCGCATAAAACAAGTTGCCCAGGTTTCTATGATCCATTTTTTTTCTTTACTATTAAAAAGTTATGGTCATATATGTGACTATAAACCGTATTTTTATAGTTTTACAGTTCATTATTATTTTTTAACTTGCCATTGCTGTGCTTTAACTGCTATTTACATGTTTTTTAACATTTAAGCAGATGTTTAATGATAAAAATATTCACACCACAAGCTTTCGCAGGTTTGATGTGAAAGTTTTGAAAGCTGCAGCTCTGTCCGGCGGGGCACATTTTGTAATGCATTAGGAGGTCATTGCCTCGTTATTCCACGCGACAATTGTTTTTTTTCCCCAGCATTTTATTTTAGTAATTGGGAGTTTTCCAATGTAGCAAAGTAAATTACTTAAATGTACTTGAGTAAAAGTAAAATTACCTATTTTAAATTACTCATAAAATCTACTCAATTACAGTAACTTGAGTAAATGTAATCCATAACTTTCCACCTCGGGTCTGTTCGCACAGACAATTCCAGCCAGACACCACCAGTCACGATCATAAACTGTGAACACTGTGGATTAAATGATGAACAAAATGCGGAATAAGGTGCTGTCACTGTGATCTGAGAATGACAGAGGGAAGCATGAAGTGCTGTAAGATTTTGTGGGAAAACAAAACTGCACTGACTTTAGACTTGATAATAAAACACAGTGGATCAACACCAGCAGATGACATGTCTCTCCAAACCATCACTGATTGGTGGAAACTTCACACTAGACCTCAAGCAGTTTGGACTGTGTGTCTCTCCACTCTTCCTCCATGAATGAATTAATTGTCATTGTTCTGGGATCTGTCATCCTGTTGGAAGCTACAGGAAGGCACAGTGTGTTTAACAGTAGTATTAGTAGTAAAACTCCACAGCTTTAACACACCTGCTGGCCTTCCTGTGCCCTGGAACCTTTTAATTATCAGCTGAATAACACTTCAGCAAAGCAGAGAGTGAAACAGCCACTAATTTAGATAATGACCTCCGTTACAGAACTGGGGAATAGCACGGGAAAAAACTCCAGAGCTTTAGATCTTACCTTCACATTTTATCAGGTGATTTTTAAATGTCATGCTTCTTGAAAGCAGTTAGCATAACACACTAATACACATGTAAAATCAAACATTGTCCTGCCTGGAGAAAAATGAGAAATCACTTTATCTAAGGAGCTCCTGCTGCTGTTCCCCACTGTAAAATAGAAAAACAACAGCAAACAGAAACTGTTCACTCAGAAGGAGAAGAATGGAATTGCGCAATCGATCCACAGGTTAAAGAAAAGTTCCTCTTGTCCCGAAACAAACCCAGAATTAGTTGTGGGTACAGAATCATTTATTCAGCACAAGAGATAAAACCTCATTAAACTTTAGCTTAAAAAACTCAACTGATTTCTTCATATATTGTGTCATTCTGTGGGACAAAGTAAACCCAATAGTTACCAAAGCCCTAATGTTTTATATTATACGTCACAAACCTTTACAAAAGCCTAGTCATGCAAAAAATAAATAAATATATAAAATAATAAAAATACTGTGATATACCGTGAAACTACCTTGGACTGTTTTAAAAAATTACTTAAAACTCATCTTTTTTCTTTAACATTTAAGAGTGGTTAAGTGTTTTTGTTTATTTTGTTGTTGTTTATTTTACTAATTTGATGTAGCGCTTTGGGTCTTTAGAAAAGCGCATTATAAATGTAAAGTTATTATTATTATTATTATAAACGTCAGAATATAAAAAAATATAGTGATATACATTTTTGGTGACTAGCACTAGATTTAAACTAAACTTTTCAACATGGTCAATCAATTCAATTAAATGTTAAAGCTAAAATCCATGAGTGAAGCCTCACCCAGCACCATGGTCATGTACTTTTCCTCCACGCCGGCCTCCAGCAGCAGTGGGGGCACATAGGTGATTCCGGCTGCAACGCAGATCTCCAGGCCACAGGTCAGCAGGTTGAGCAGCACCAGACGCCACTGAGACCTCCATCCAGGCATACTTCCACAGGGGGGGTCACCTTTCACCTGTGAGTGTGGAGAAGAGCTCTACTCTGTTCGCCAGGAGCCAGACGCCGTTGGGTCAGACGCCCAGGAGCGAGGAGGGCGTGGGTGGTGGGGGAGAGCTGGGGGGTCGCAGGCTCGCAGCAACCTCAGATAAACCAGAGCATCCATCGTGTGTTCAGCATTCTGAATCTGAAACAAAACAAACGACAGGGAGTAGAGTTTAGATCGGGAGACAAACAATATGCAAAAAAAACAGATCTACAGTACACTATATGATAAAAGTATGCAAACTGATCATGAAGTGCTATCAGAGGGAATGGGTTTGGAGTAACCCCACACATGTATAAGTTGTAAGGTGTTATCTTGTGTAAGAGGTTAAACACAGGGCATGTCTCATGGCACAGTGATTTGAATTGTCCAGGAAAGTCCAAACTAGGCATGATAGTGGAAAAGCAGATTGGAAAAATTGTGAAGATGGGGCATATAACACTCCCCAATCCAAAGACCACTTCAGTTTCTGAATTAGTTTCTCTGATTTTGCTATTTGTAGGTATTTATTAGAGTAAAATAAACATTGTTGTTTTATTCTGTAAACTACGGACAAAGTTTCTTCCAAAGTCCAAATAAAAATATTGTTAGAAATAACAAAAAGATGCAGAGCTTTCAGACCTCAAATAATGCAAAGAAAACAAGTTCATATTCATAAAGTTTTAAGAGTTCAGAAATCAATATTTGGTGGAATAACCCTGGTTTTTATTCACAGTTTTTATGCATCTTGGCAGCATGTTCTCCTCCACCAGTCTTACACACTGCTTTTGGATAAGTTTATGCTGCTTTACTCCTGGTGCAAAAATTCAAGCAGTTCAGTTTGGTGGTTTGACGGCTTGTGATCATCCATCTTCCTCTTGATTATATTCCAGAGGTTTTCAATCTGGTAAAATCAAAGAAACTCATCATTTTTAAAGTGGTCTCTTATTTTTTTCCAAAGCTGCATATATGCCTTAATCGTAAATGTGATTGTACTAGGTACACAAGAGCTTCGGTTCCTCTCAAGGTTTACTAATCTCCTCCAGCTCTGAGGAGGGAGTTTTTCCTTGCCTCTGTGGCTCACTGCAGGTTCTGTATTGTAAGTTCAATGTTTTGTCCAATTCTCTGTCTTGCTGCCACATTTCTGTAAAGCTTAATAGCTTTAAAAACGCTATATAAATAAACTTGATTTGCAGATAGGTCCTTCACCATAATCACCATTGTAAAAGGCCAGAGTACAGACAACCTGTCATTTAGGATCAAAAGCAAACAGTCATTTGGTGAGCATCCCATCCTTCAGCTTTCAGCACATGACACTGCAGATACTTATAGATTGCAGATACAAACTGCAATCTAGAAATCTCGAGAAACTAGAGAAATGTGCTTATCTGTAGAAACACATTGGTAAGGCATTTCACAACATTTATAGATACAAGCATTTCACAACTTCCTGACAAAAAAAAACGACCCCAGGGGCCCTATCGTACACCCTGCACAAGAAGCGCTGTGATGCTCTTTGCGACCTTACACCCTGTCAACAGTCTATTTTTTTATGCCTTAAACCTGCACTGTTAAAATAGTGTCAGAGTTTAGGAATAAATCTACACTGATGGACGTGGTGGTCTGGAAGTGTTGGAGGTGTGGTTAGATAAATTTCTGGTGTGCTCCAGTGACTGATTAAA
This sequence comes from Astyanax mexicanus, assembly GCF_023375975.1. Lineage (NCBI taxonomy): Eukaryota > Metazoa > Chordata > Actinopteri > Characiformes > Acestrorhamphidae > Astyanax > Astyanax mexicanus. The sequence continues at coordinate 4,494,555 of NC_064417.1, forward strand.
ACCCTGACAACAGTCAATCGTTAGAGTCCATTCCTAGAACAATAAACAGAATAAAATAAAATAACATGCTGCTCCCTAAAATGAGCTGCTGATGTATCTTCACAAAGTGAACGTGCAGGTCAGTATCCGTTGCTGAGACACTCAAAAAAGGGCTGCACTGTTAAGATACGAACACTCCAAAGTCAGAGCTCACCTGCATCTTAAAGGGTGACACACTGATTGGTTATGGTACATGCCTTTAGCACGTTTCGAGCCATGCAGGGCATATTTTTTGTGCCCTCAAGATACTAAAGACACAGACAGATCCCAAATCCAGCTTGATACAATAGGGCCCTACATCTTTTAAAGATTACACTGGCCTTAAAATTAACTTAAAAAAGTCATCCAGCATATTATGACCATGTTATTAACAGAGTTAAGATTACAGGTTTTAAAATCACTGGCAAAAGAGAAAGCCACTGTCATACATTCCATCACGAACACCTATAACAGAGAGACTGAAAAAAAAAAAAGTTGACATTAGTTTGTGTGTCTCCGCCCATCTGGAGTTACCCCTTAAAGCAGGAGATCCGAGTGTTTGAGATGTGTGAGTGATGGAGGAATCTGGGTGCATTCCTCAGGGGCTTTGGGCACCCCACGCCTCACCCACAGGCCACAGCCAGCTCACCCTCTCCACAGACTAGCTTTCCCTCACTCACTCTGTCATAAGCCTTTCCCCTCAGCTCTGATTAAAGCAGACCATGTCAAGAGCCTCCTCACTGGGTCCTGCTGCCTCTAATTAGCAGCCATTGTTGGGGAAAAGAGCTCTTAATGAGGTACGATTCTAAGCACCCCTGCAGACATGCCACTGATAGGCAGTTATGCAGAAAGGTTTCAAAGAATAGTGAACAAAGAACCATGACTCATTTCCTTCTGTACACCTTGTGAAGCAGTGGTACATTGTGAGTATACTCACACCCTTGGCAAAACCAGAGAAGTCCACAATTTCCACAACTATTAAAGGTCTCGTTTGTATAATACTATAGATCGTTCTGAGTTGTAAATGATGCTGCATATGAAACTGTTTCAAGACCTCCACTGTCTGCAGTAGGTAGAAAAAAAGATCCTCAGAAATACGAGTTGATCAGAGACACGTTAGGGTGTCAACGTCAACCAGTGATGTCATAGCCTCGCCCACCTTGGGGGTCGGGCTGTCTGGGCTTGCTGCATTGATAACGTTTCTTAACCACGGCGAGAGAGCAATGCTGTCAAGCTTTGGGGTTTAAAAAAAAAAAGAACCCCTATCTGACCACTATCTTTCCTTTTAAACTATTCTTCAAAATGTGATATTGTGTTCATGATAGATAGAGAGATTGATAGAGTATTGCAAAACATAAAAATAAAATACTTCAATATACAGCTCTGGAAAAAAGAGACTACTAAACGATGATTTTTTTTTTATTTTACCAAATTGAAATCCTCTGGAATATAATCAAGAGGAAGATGGATGATCACAAGCCATCAAACCAAGCTGAACTGCTTGAATTTTTGCACCAGAAGTGACATAAAATTATCCAAAAGCAGTGTGTAAGACTGGTGTAGGAAAACATGCCAAGATGCATGAAAACTGTAATAAAAAACAGGATTATTCCACCAAATATTGATTTCTGAACTCTTAAAACTTTATAGTATGAACTTGTTTTATTTAAATTATTTGAGGTCTGAAAGCTCTGCATCTTTTTTGTTATTTCAGCCATTTCTCATTATCTGCCAATAAATGCTCATATTTTCATTTGGAATTTGGGAGAAATGTTTATAGAACAGTAGTTTATAGAAAAAAAACAACAAAGTTAATTTTACTCAAATATATACATATAAATAGCAAAATCAGAGAAATTCATTCAGAAACTGAAGCGGTATATTTTTCTCTACACTCCTACAAAGTATTATCAAGCTTTCAAATGGACACTAACACAGGGTATGAATCAGGTTGTCAGTACCGCCTCATCAGAGCCACATCTTTTGCCTAGAATGATCCAGCCATGGCCGATATTTACCTCCACGCCCTCTCCTCTACCCACAGCCTGGTGTCCTTCTACACACGTCCACAAACACTGCGTCTTTAATGCACTGCCCAATGAAACACAACACCGAATCAAACCCCCCACTTCAAAGTGCACTTCCTCCCACAAACCTCCTGGGCGTGACATATCAATCAGTAGAAGACACCCCCCCCCTCCCCCTCCCCATGGCAATATGTGTGTGCGGTGAGCTCAGAGCATTCAGAATGACTTCATAACCTTCTGTATTCTCTTTTTACTCACTAAATGAAACAACAAAACCCTACAAACGGAGAACGTTATGCACTTATGACCTACTGTGATTCAGATCCTGCACTGTAGAAGATCTGCAAGACTCCAAACTACACCAAACCAAACCGATCCTTTCTGCCTCAATCTGCTGCAGATAGATTAGTAATACATTTTAAAACTCCTAAATTAGCCTAAAAAAGTTTGCTAATAGTGCCGGGCATTATGGCCAAAAATGCATATCAAGGTATTTTTCAAGATTCTGACAGTTACACAGTATATCACAGTGTTTTCATTTTATTTTTTTATTATTATTTTTTTTTTTGCAAGACTGGGCTTTAATATAGGTTTGTGAGTTACTGTACTGTTAGGAGTACAAATAATATAAAACACTAATGCTTTAAATTAAGGCTTTGATTAGTATTTGGTTTACTTTGTCCCGCAAAATTAAACAATATATAAAGAAATCAGACTTTATTATCAGAAAAATAGCTAAAGAATGTAAACAATATACCTTAAAACAGATACGCTAACAAATTTAACAAGACTCCTTTTACAAAATTAAATATTTTAATAAATAGTTCCATAAACACGATAAACAATCCTAAAACACTCAATGTTTAAGTATTCAAATAGATATTTCTCAAAAGTTCTATTGCACAAGTTACATACAAGTTTAATATAAATTTACTATATGTTATTCCTGAAGACATTAGAGGCATTACAGTATTTAAATCAGCTACAATTCCCTTTTTTCTCCAGTTAACAAATACATTCAAATCATCCTTCAAGCTACAGTATTAATATATTTAAAAGGGCTGTAGTTACTGCTCTATTTTACTGGAATAAAAACACTAATACATTAGAAACAGCAGCAGGAGCTGTTCTGATTTCTCTGCAGTAAAGCACTAGACCAGCGTTTGACTCTTCTTTGATGGTGCTGTTCTGAATGGCGCTCCGCAGCGCCCTCTAGCAGTGTGGCGGTATGAAAGAAACACATACTGGTTCAAGTTCACCCCACGGGGTACCAAATGAACCGCTATACCGCTCAGCACTACATTCTTACTCTCTCCCGGTTCAGAGAGGGTGGCTGGAGAACCAGCGCTGTTCTCTGATCCCTATCGGCATCTCTATCTCACTGTGGCTCCTGAGTTTCCAGCCTTCCAGCCTGCTGCCACCACACCATCTGAATCTGAGGGATGTGAGAGAACACTCTGAGCAGCCGCTCAGCACCATCTTCCAGGGGGAAAGAAAAACAACCAGGTGCTAAATTCATATTTGGTGTGAAATTCCTCCATTCCAACGTGGCCCATCTGCTCTCATACAGGGACAGAACGTGTCTGATCTTTGGTGAGCAGATTCTGAGACTTGAAGACTAGCCAACATCAGGTCTGGAGAGGAGAGGAAAGAGTTAAATAATTGTAGTCGTGGCTGAGAACTTCTTTAACCAGTTGTAGGCCAGTTTTATTTACATTACTGACTTAAGCCCTATCTGGATACGTTTAGTTTCTCAGTTTCTCAAATCATATAATTATGTGTATTTTATATTATATTATATTATATTACAGATGCATCAAAAAAAAATTAATATAATTAAATAGTAACTTTATTTCAGTAATTCAGTTCAAAATGTAAAACTCATATTATATAGATGTATTACACACAGAGTGATCTATTTTTAAGTGTTTATTTTTTTTATTGTTGATGATTATGGCTTACAGCTAATGAAAACCCAAAATTTGAATATTATAGAAGATCATATGGTACTTTTGGTACTCTTCAAACCATCACTGATTGTGGAAACTTCACACTAGACCTCAAGCAGCTTAGACTGTGTGTGTGCAAAATTTACTGATTGTCATCTGCAATTTTATGGAAATGCGGATTTCATTTTCCAGCAGGACTTGGAACACTGCCCACACTGCCAAAAGTACCAATTGGTCTTATATATTATTCAAATTTTCTGAGACACTGATTTTTGGGTTTTTTATTGGCTATAAGTTATAATCATCAGCATTAAAAGGAGTAAACGCTTAAAATAGATCATTCTGTGTTTAATATATCTATATAATATATTAGTTTACTTTTCAATAATATTCTATGCACCTGTATATGTAAATGTCTTATGTCTTAAAATGACAACAACATTGTCAGTCACATTATTCCTGGGACAATATATCGTCCAATTGTATAATAATGGTCCAAATATATAATTCAGACTATTGGTTATCATGACAGTACATCTTGATCTTGGTAATTAACAATCTACACCAACTAGACCAATAATGCGCCCAGACCCTTAGATAAGCATGGGTGTATATGGTGTAAGATTAGTAGTAGTAGTATAAAGTCTAATGATCTCATCACCTGTGCCACTAATGATGCATCTTTAAAAATATCAGCACAATACACACACTGCACAAAGTAGGTCCCCTTTCTGAAGCTCCTAAAACAAGAACCTGCGGGGAGCTCGCCTCATCAGGACAACACGGACATTTCACACCCAAATCCCACTCCTACCAGCCTGAAAAGACCCCATCAGGGGATCCAGCCCAGTCCCACTCACTCTACCAAGTCTCCACACTGCTGCCCCAACACCCAGACAACACCCCCCCCACCCCCCACTCACAACACCCCCCCTGCACCACATGCTCCGCTCCAAGGTCAGTCCCTATGACCTGCTTTCAGAGAGAGCTTTTACAAAAGGCCATCCTGCAACTGGCCGTTTCCCATGACTTCATATGCCTTTAATCATCTTACCATACAATCTGAATCCAAATCCATCTTTCTCACTGCAGCCTGTGTGACATCTATCGTCTATAGTCCTTAAGCTTTATCCAACAACAAGCAGTTGAAGAGTTAAAGAGTGTTAATTTATCACCAAAAGATATGTGAACAAAAGTTATCTGTTAAACTATTTATCACAATAAAATGAGGTGAGAGCAAAACATGAATTAGCATTTAAAAAATGAGAACAATTAATAAATTAAAGACACTTTTTATGAATGAGTAAAACTAATAGAAAATGTGAAACATTGTGAAATTCACAAAAAGATTTTTGGTTTTCTTTAATAAATATAGAACTTAAATATATTACTTTTGTTACATTTTAGTTATCACTGCACTCTCAGATCTATATTTTGTTTCATACTTGTTACAAACTCAGTGTTTTAGTAGTGTTCTGTCTATGTTTTAAGATTAATCACTGAAACCTACATTTTACGAAGTTAACACTAGAAAAGTGGAATATAGTGGAACATACACAAATAGACAAAACTACAGCTCTGGAAAAAATAAGAGATCACTTAACAATAATTATTCCAAATTGAAAACCTCTGGAATATAATCAAGAGGAAGATGGATGATCAAAAGCCATCAAACCACCAAGCTGAACTGCCTGAATTTTTGCACCAGGAGTAAAGCAGCATAAAGTTATCCAAAAGCAGTGTGTAAGACTGGTGGAGGAGAACATGATGTCAAGATACATGAAAACTGTGATTAAAAATGAGGGTTATTACACTAAATATTGATTTCTGAACTCTTAAAACTTTATGAAAGGAACTTGTTTTTTTGTTGCATTATTTGAGGTCTGAAAGCTTGGCATCTTTTTTGTTAATTCAGCCATTTCTCATTTTCTGTAAATAAATGCTCTAAATGACAATATTTTTATTTGTAATATGGGAGAAATGTTCGTAGTTTATAGAATAAAACAACAATGTTCATTTTACTCAAACATACACCTATAAAAAGCAAAATCAGAAGCTTACCTAAATAATTCCACAGCGAATGTGTGCTGCAATCAAAGCTAAAGTCGGTCCAACCAAATATTGACAGTACGTGTGATTGAACAAGGTTCATCTTAAGGTTTCTTTCTCCTCCAGCTAAATACAACAAGTGTTAGTCTGCAATATCAGTTTGAAGTCATTCTTTTTTAGTAGGTAAATATTTAACAGTTGATTATTTAATTGTTCATGTTTGTAATATAATATACAACATAAAGGGGCCCAAGCACTGGGGTTGAATACCGACTAGACATGGATTCTCATAATACAGTGGCACAGGTCCAAGATATTTTTCACCCATAAGGCGTACGAAGTGTTGAATCACTGCTGGCGTGAAGGGGGGATGTTGGTGGATGATGGTGTGGAATTTATCAGCATGTTTGACCCCCCCTGGAGATAATGCGTCTAGTAAAGCCCACGTGTCGTCTCTAAAGCTGGCACATAACTTCAGGGTGGAATAATTCATAGTAGTCCAGCTCAAAGCTTTGGATGCAAGCAGCGGGTAAACCCACATGGCTCCACTCTGTAGCTTTTTCCACTCTCTGACTCTGACTCTCTGCTGATACAGACCCCACAGGTTATTCCAACATGTCCGCTGATGACTGTTAATCCAGCAATAATCCCTCAACATTTAAAACAAGTGGAAGTTTCTTCTTTGGTTTTATGATGCTTGGTGAAGATTTGTTTATCATTTGTATAATCAAGGGTAGAGAACTAGGGTGGGTTTTCAGGGGTGGGGGGTTGTCTTTTGACACCAATGCTCTTCACCCCTCCCCAACACCACATAGCCAGACCTATTCAACACCCTGCAGCACCACCCCCAGATAAGCTTTAATGGCTCTGAAGGGCATTATCACCATACAAAACAGGCTTTGTGTACATTGAGTCTGCGTTAGTAATCTGATATACTGAAGAATCAAGCCCTTTCAATTAAGGCATTATTAACATTGCGGGCGTTTGGAGAGTCTGGGCTGGGGAAGTAAGGGACAAAATAGCTCTATCATGACTTCATAACCACAACACACATTAAAACACTGATCCAAAAACCTCTAAAGAAGCTCTATGTGATGGCGGTGGTTTAAAAGGAATTTGTAAGAAGAGAAAATTCCTCTTTAACTGATGTATTCACTGCTAGACTTGATTTCCGCTGTCTTCAGTGAGAAGCCACAAAAATGTCTGAATCATTCATGAAGGAAAAAACTTGAAATGATAGTTTTAAATATCAATTCTTCATGTGCACATTTAAAAATAAAGGTGAAATGAAGGTTTACTGAGAAAAAAAAATGGAACAGGGTCTCTTAAGACTATCTCTAAACTCTAGTTTGAGTTTCCTGATCAATGCAGTGGAAAAAAACTTGGGATCTCCAGTGTTGGTCCCTTCCTTTAGCAAGGTCACACGACTCTTAATCTTCTCCAAATGTCTGTTAGCATCACCTCTGACCTCAGCTTTCGCTGCCACTCATGTGACAAACCTCACCTCAAAGACAGGCCGCATGTTTACAGTTTCTTCTTGCATGCTGAAAGTTGATGACTTTTCAAATCTGATACTGACGCTGTGGTTTCACAGCTTGTACAATATGATCTGAAAAGATTTTCAAAATATGCTGAGAAGTGCATGTAAGCAAATGAAGTGCAAGCAACCACATATTTACAGTATATAGTGATATAGCAACATGAATAGCTATACACTGTGTAGTTTTGATATAGTTTATAATCAGCACACCAAGCTACACTGAAGAAATATATCCATTTTAAACACTTTTCTTTTTGCTCCAATTTTTACTCAAAGATCTAAGACTTTTCCTATGTACACAAAATAACTTTTTCTCTCAAATTTTGTTCACGATTGGGTCTAAATCAGTGTTAAGCTCTATCGAGACTAGTTTCTCAGGGGGATGTCTGTAAAAAAATGTTTACACTTAGCAATACAACTCTTGTATCACGAATGCAAATGAAAAAATAGGAGGACCAGTGAGTTTTTTTTGGCTTTCTCAGTCACATGATATCGTGTTGTCGCATGAGGAATTGGTTCAGTAGCTCCTCCATTTCCACTCGCTGTTGTTTTTAAGTGGATCTCTGTGAAAACGCACGCCCAAAGTATAATAACAGTGCGTGGCAGTGGACAAAAAGCTCTTTTATTAAACACGAGGTGACGAAACTCAGAGATGTACGTCCAGATGGGACTAAAATTACTGGAGAAGAAGTGCGATTAACCACAGTAAATCCCAGAATATTTTGTCATGATTAATCGGATTAAATTTTTTAAATGATTGACACCACTAATAATAAATATGTTTTATGTACATATTTTAGTTTTTATCAGTTTTTATTTTTATACCTAAAGTGTATAATGCATACAAAAATAGACCATATGCTTTTATTTAATTTTTTTTTTAGTAATAACAACACCACCAGTAGAGCTACTGGTTGAGGTTGCAAACTTGTAAACTGTGTCAAAGTTGACCAAAGTTAAACTTGATGCAAAATGCATTTACTCCAGACACTTTTAATGTGAAAGAGCTTAAGGCATTGGAGTGAATGTAATCTTGATAACAAAATCTACAATTAAAAGTTTAGCAGCACAAGTTCATTAGATCGCCTTTAAATGTGAGTAAGTGAGAAAATGTAAGTGTCTTTTGTGTTTCAGTCCTTTTCTAGATTTAAAAGGGGCTTTCGTCTCCCACACCTCGCCGTCTCTCTGCTATCAGATTCAGGTGCAGGAACTCGATCCGCAGGACCGTTCGGCCCGAGGCTCTGCAGACGTCCCAGGAGATGAGAACTCGTTTCTACTACAGATATGCGATACGGAAAGACACTTATCAGGTCAAAAGAGAGTGAAACGCAGGCTGACCACTGGGGGTAGGGACTAAACTCTCAGACTCTTCAGTCTGGGGTGAAAAGTAGCTTGGTGGAGAGACGAGGTGGAGATACTGTGTCCACAACTCACACAAATGCTGATCTTAAAATAAGGAGGCAACTAGGGCTGCAATGATACTGGGTAAAAAAATATATTTATTGGGATATAAAAAACAGAAATTTTCAATCTATGCATCAATAATGGGAGTAAAATAAATGCTATTAGCTACATATAACCAATAATCTGGTGCATATTGTCATTTACCAGTGTGAATATTTCTTTGTATTATGCAGCAAAAAAAGCTTTAAAAATTGTATATTGGCATTGCACCTGTTTATTGCAATATTGATGCTTAAATGACATATTGTGAAGCCCTAAACTGTATTTTACATACAGCGTAATTTCAAGAATGGTGTCTCATTTTACATAACAGTCTTAAATCTTTATATCCAGATCCTCAAAATGTACAAAATCCCTGTCCACAAGTAAAAGCTGCATGTAAAGTTTGGGGGCTGCTTACTCTTCGTAAAAAAAAAATATATATATTCGTAAAATAAAATTAAATGTAGAGACGAATAGCTTGAGCATCACTTTAAACTGTGTTGTCTGTTTACAAATTAAAAAACTGTATTTTTAACTAAAAATCTTAATCATAATTGAGAAGCACTCATATAGCTCTGAAAAAAAAATGAAGAGACCACAGTTTTTCTGATTTTGATATTTATAGGTATATGTTTGAGTGAAATGAACATTGTTGTGTTATTCTATAAACAATGGACATTTCTCCCAAATTACAAATAAAAATATTGTCATTTATAGCATTTATTTGCAGAAATGAAAAATGGCTGAAATAACAAAAAAGATGCAGAACTTTCAGAGAAGTTCATATTCGTAAACTTTTAAGAGTTCAGAAACCAATATTTGGTGGAATAACCCTGTTTTTTATGCATCTTGGCATGTTCTCCTCCACCAGTCTTACACACTGCTTTTGGATAAAAACATTCAAGCAATTCAGCTTGGTTTGATGGCGTGTGATCATCCATCTTCCTCTTCATTATATTCCAGAGTTTTTTTTTCAATTTGGTAAAATCAAAGAAACTTGTCATTTTTAAGTTGTCTCTTTTTTTCAGAGCTGTATATTTAAAGAATATTGAGATGAACTATTTTTACAATATTGCCCAGCCCTAATAGGTGTCCACGTTTACTGATGGCCAATCCCCAACCTGTAAAAGACCAGTGCTTGTGCCGGTACTGACCCACTAAATCAGACAGGTCTGTTTCAGCAAAAGACCACTTTTAACTGTAATAACTACAGAGGGAATCTGTGCTGCACTTTAATGTCACACACCACACACACACACACACCACACACACATTATTATTCATGAGATGCTACAGCTCCGTTCAAAGCAGTCAGATTAAAACTTCATCAGTCTTTCATATTCAAAACACTCTCTCTCACACACACAAACACACACACTCACACACACTCTTAAACTTTATAGATGTCCCTTCACCACAGTAAGCAGTGTGTAACAGCTCAGAGCACCAAACAAAAAACAGAGAGAAAGACTGAAAAGTAAAGGAAGATGAGTTAAAAGAATACCAAAGAGAAATAAATCTTACCAGTTTAACTTCAGAAGCAGTTTTAATCCCCCAGCAGCGCTGCTCTCCCTCCAGCTACTCCTCTCAGAGTGACAACCTGCTCCTCCGCTCAGTCCATCCTCTCTCTTTATCCCCTCCTCTCTCTTCAACCACCCCCCTTTCAGTCTCTCTCTCTCTCCCTCTCTCTCTCCTGATCCTTTTCTTGTTCTTCTTCTCTCTTCCTCATCATTTCTCTTCTCTCTCTCCATCTACGGCTACGTTCACATTACAAGCCACATTGCTCAAATCTGATTTTTTGCTCAGATCCGATTTAGCTATTCTAAAGGTTCACATTCACAAATGTAAGTGATCTTTATTTGTGTGTAATACGAACAAATCTGTCCCTGAAACGTCTCACATGTGCTCATTGATATGCGTTTAAACGAGCCTTCTTCACCAACAGCAAAAAATATCATATTAGAGAGACGAGATGACGAGTTAGCAGCTCATATGTGGAGCATCTTTTGCTGGAGTGGAGAAACAGTAAAAAGCTGGTCTGAAGCTCATGCTCAGGTCGAGGAGGTGAAGAAAAAAGGCCAGGCGGTTTGCTTTTGTTGTTTTTGCAGCTATAGCTGCACAGCTGCACCAAGAGATAGATGTGTGGGTATGAGAGAGAAGCACGTAGCGCTAATGCTAATGCGTAAAAGCAAAAAGACGCATGAATTTCAATTTGACCATTCACATTCAAGTCGCATGTCCATGGACCAGAAACGTCAACAGCTCCGCCCCCAGGCAAGAGCCCTGCCCCCCGAAGTGATCAAGAGCTGAGTCAGTGCCAAGCTCAACTCAAAACTCGAGAAAAACAGCAAAACAACAATAATCAGCCCTTTAATCAGGCATTTAAATGGCTTTTTAAAAGGTAAATAAGAGCATTTATAACAGCTTTCAACACGTGCTCACGTTTACAAGCACGTGTCCAGACATGTGGATGGAGGCCATGCGGTTACCTCGTGTTTACTCCTGCCCCTCCCACTCGCGCTTCTCAGGCAGCAGAAGCCTGTCACTCACACAGACACAGAGACAGAGCTGTGTATCTACTACTTCTTGTGTATCAAGTAAGTACTGAAAAATTGTAATGAAGTAAAAGTACCTTTACTTTGATAAAATTCTACTCAAGTAAAAGTAAAAGTACCCATCTAAAAATCTACTTGAGTAAAAGTATAAAAGTACTCAATTTAAAATGTACTTTGAGTAAAAGTTACATAGTTACTTTTAATTATTTGATAAAAAAGTACAACAAATCATAAATTCATTATTATTAATTGATATATTTAAATTAATATTCTACATAATAATTTGGACCTTTCAGGCAGTATTTGTTCAGACTACCCCAAGTGGCACCCCAATTTTCAAGAACAAGTGGCATAGGTTTCTATGATCCATTTTCTTTCTTTACAGTTAAAAGGTTATTGCACGAGCAATTTTTTTTCCCCAGCATTTTATTTTTTACTCAGTAATGAGGAGTTTTCCAATGTAGCGAAGTAAATTACTTGTGTCAAAATGTACTTGAGTAAAAGTAAAATTACCTGTTTTAAAAACTACTTTACAAATTACAAATTACTCATAATATCTACTCAATTACAGTAACGTGAGTAAATGTAATTCATTACTTTCCACCTCTGGATTTAACATGTCCTGGGATGTGACTATTGCACACGCGCACATCGCGATGACGATGCTTAAACGATATATCGTGCAGCCCTATTCTATAGGAGGTCAGATTTGTCACTATTTACAGTCCACACACACAAACTCATCTCACTATCTTTGCTCACAGACCCTCCACCCATCCCCTGACCAGTCTAATCTGATAAGAGAACAGAGGCGTGGTCACACTGACCTGCAGCAGATACAGGACCTCATTAGAGCATGCCTCACTTTTACACAATCTCCTGTTTCCACAGCACAGATCCAGGCTACGGTCAGCGTGGACACGGCTACCGGACACACTGACCTTTCCCACCACACAGAACTCCAGACACCACCTGTTTTTTTTTTTTTTACAAACAGACCAGCTGAGTCAAGAAGTTAATGAACTTTTAAATGGTCTTTTCTCCTGAAGTTCATCGCTAATCAAGATGCATCTAAACTGTGTGAGCTTTCCCAGTTTTAAAAAACACCATCTGTCTGCATAAAAATTGAATCTGTTCTTTTGTTGGATTATTTTGCTTTTACTTTTGGCTTTTGCTACCAGATAGCCCATTTAAATTCAAGAATAAATGCTACAGATTTAACATACACTTCACTGATGAACCTCCTGCCTCTTCAGCAAAACATTACAAGAGATAATGTTCATTAGTAGGGATTAGGGGTGGGCGATATGGCTCTAAAATAATATCACGATATTTCAGGGTATTTTTGTGATAACGATATACTTGGCGATATAGGAAAACAGAAAAATAATTTATTAATTTCAGGAATATAGTATAATAGTATAACAGAATAATCGTAATGTGGCAAAATAAATAATATAGCATAAAATAATATAATGCAGCAAATAATATTGCAGAATATTTAGTGCATGCATATAAACTGCAAACTAAAACAATTATACAATAAATACACCTAAAGCTTCACAGTAAATAATAGACTACTTTTAAGACAACATCTCTATTATCACGATATTTCTTTGTCACGATATATTGTATACGATGTAATATTGCCCACCCCTATTCATTAATACTCATTAATAATCTATCAGGTCCTTAAAGTGGCTCCTAAATATCTGTATTAACAGTATTTTCCAAGAACTGCAAAATAGTGAGAGTTCAGTACATGAAATAAAGTAAAATACTGAAAAACTGTTCATTTAAATAAAAAAATTAGCTAAACAAATCACAACATAGCTTTAAAGATCTCATTCCATTGTTTTTTCATTCATTTTAAAATGTCTAGTTGTGGTCTCTAGTATGAATAAATGCCATGTGAGCTACCAGGCTACAATCTAACACTTATAAATTAAACGTCAAAACAACTTAAAATACTCAGTAAATACATGTTATGACACCTTATCCAGTAATCTGGCCTGGGAACACCCACAAATGTATAAGTTGTGAGTTGTGAGGTGCTACCTTGTGAGTGAGGCTAAACCCAGCAATGCTAAAAGCTACCCAGCTACAATATCATCAGCAAGCACACAGCAAGATGACAGAAGAAAGCCCTCAAGGACATCTGAGCATTTTTTAGCTCCAACCAACATCTCACACTTATTATCTCTGTCAAATAACAACTCAAAGTAGGGGTGTGTATGTCTGGTTGCATTTTGGCTCCAGTGGAAAAAATAAACGGTAACAGAGGGACCAACAAGACACAAAAATCAATATGTAAATACTACACGTGACTGTTTCATAGGCAGTTGTACTAATCCCATAACTCTGTACTGTATTTTTTTAAAAATTCTGTCTCTGTTTGCACTTCAAGCATAGTCTTAATATGACTGGTTATGGTTTGCACTTATTGTTTGGACTATATAAGACCTAGAAAAGTTTTATTATTATTGTTTATTCTTATTTCTTTTTCTTATAGAATTAAAGTGTGGGAGAAACCAGTCTGTTAAGGTTGCGTTATATGATTTTGTCAAATAAAACTAGTTAAAAATATATAAAAATATTTTTTTATTTTTGACTTTTTTTTTTTATTGTTTTTTTAAATCTAGTCTTGTCTCGTTCTCGTGAACCCAATATCGTGTCTCGCCTCGCCTCGCCTCGTGATATTAGTGTCTCGTCACACCCCTAACTTAAAGTACTAAATAAACACATTTTATGACAACTTGATAGATAATGATGGAAATAAACTTTCTGGGATTAAAAGTGTGAATTCAGCTGTAAATGGAAATATCAGCGCTTTAAAACTGTGCTGGACTAAGGTGCACAGCTTTCAACACGTGCACAGTTTACAAGCACGTGCCCAACCGTGTTGATGGAGGCCATGCGGTTACCTCATGTTTACTCCTGCCCCCTCCCCCTCGTGCTTCTCAGGCAGCAGCAGTGTCTTGTCACACCCCTAACTTAAAGTACTAAATAAACACATTTTATGACAACTTGAAGTCAATATCCACCATAGCACAGACAAGTTCTTTCCGCTGATTAGCATCAACACTGAACTCTTTAATACTTACTCTGTCCAGTGCATCAATCCTTGCAATCACTGGGTTAATCACTGGCTTATCTTCAGATAAGTCCAGCCCACAGTGAATTAGATAGATAATGATGGAACTTGCAGCCACGAGGAAGATACAGAGCACACAGTGTCTCAGTCAGTGAGGTCCCACCAGCCTAAACTGAGAGAAACGTAATGACAGTGTTTCTGGTTTTAACTGCAGGGTCAATCCGGACGGTCACTATAATTAACATTAACATCAGGGCAGCAGTGCCTGTTATAGGAACAGACTCAGCTGAAGGGAAATGCTCAGTGTCCAGCTGTGTGTGTGTGTGTGTGTGTAAGGTGAGACCACAGCGTTGGGTATCCCAGGCTTCACATCTGTCTGGAGTCTGAGGGCCGGGCTCTTGCTGGAGCAGCTGCCTCTGCTGCCCCGGGCCGGGGGTGATTAACACCTCACTACCAGCTGGTGGGAGACTAAATGGGCCACTGTTCTGCTATAATGTATAACTCTAATAACACAAAATAACACCAAACACATGGCTATTTCACAGGAATTTGGAATAAGTATCTACTGAAAACTAGGCCTTTTGTGATAACTCTTTTTTTAGGACAAGATATTGTCCAAGAAATGCAGAAATTATTCATTATTATTGCAATTATTGGCATAAATTAAAACATTTTAAGACCATAAAACACCATAATAAGACAATTACATGATTGTAAAAAGCAAGCAACATTTTAAAATGAATAATAATTTGGGTGTATGCTTTAATTTGGTAGACAACGTTATTGATGAGTTGGTCAGTGCAGCTGAATATTGGTATGTTGTTACACATTTGTAAGTGTAGTTTTAAAAAGTGCATCACTTAACCATAATATTAAAACCAGGGCTGCACGATATTGGAAAAAAAATTTTGACAATATATATCTCCAGACCGATCAAGAGCTGAGTCAGCGCAGACCACTCAAAACCTGCAACAGTAATCAGCCCTTTAAACAGGCATGTAAATGGCTTTTTATAAGGTAAATAAAGGCATTTGTTTTTCTGGGATTAAATGTGTGAATTCAGCTGTAACTGGAAATATCTGTGCTGAAAACTGTGCTGGACTGAGGTGCACAGCTTTCCACATGTGCTCACGTTTATACAAGCACATGCCCAACCATGTGGATGGAGGCCATGCGATTACCTCGTGTTTTCCTCTAACCTCTCACGCTTCTCGCACAGGCAGCAGCAGCCTTTCACTCACACGGACACAGAGACAGCACTGTGTATCTACTTCTTGTGTCAAAAATAATATGCTCCTTCCACACCTGTACTGTAGTATGCTAAATTATTCCACATGGTGTCTCATGCTTTAAAGAGCCCTTTTAATTAGCTAAAGGGGAAAAAAGCTAAGTACCTTCAGTGAGAGCTCAGTGGAAAACACACATGTGCATGACCTGGGCAGTGGTTGGAAAGGAGGGGGACAGAAGAGCCTACGCAGCAATCCAGCCATTCCCACATGGAAAATTCCACAATATGAAAGGAGCAATTTGGAAAACATGGGTTAAAAACAATCAGCTAGCACTACCCTGGGCTTTCCACTCACTAGATATCACTTCCCACCAAACAATAACATGTTTTAATGGCCTTAGATTAGGGTAAGCAAGCTGCAGCGACACATCAGCCAATTTTGGGCTATTTTTACTTAAGAAAATAGGATAATTATATTAAGTGATTTTGGTTTTTGGACACTGTTAATTACCTCATTTGTGTCAGTTAACTGAACACATTCCTGGCCAAAAAAAGGTCACACACTCTAATATTTGGTTGGCCCGTCTTAAGCTTTGATTGTTGCACACATTCACTGTGGCATTGTTTCAATAAGCTTCTGCAATGTCTGCAAGATTTATTTCAATCCAGTGTTTTGCATTATTTTTTCACTAAGATCTTGCAGCAGTATTGATGATGGTAGAGTCTGACCACTGTACAAAGCAGCTCTTCTCCATCCAGCACATCCCAAAGATTCTCAATGAGGTTAAGGTCTGGACTCTGTGGTGAACCTCCATGCTCTCTTTCACAATTCCAGCACCATGAATACTGACATTGTCATCTTGGAATATGGCCGTGTTCATCAGGGAAGAATAACTCCATTGATGGAATAACCTGGTCAATATTCAGTATATTCAGGTAGTCAGCTGACCTCTTTCTTTCAGCACATACTGTTGCTGAACCTAAACCTGCAGACCAACTGCAGCATCAACCAACCCCACATCATGTGGCAAAAGCAATATTCAGTGCTGTGCCTTAGCTGTATACTAAATACTGGAACCTCAAGCCATATACGTACAGTTGCAAGAAAAAGTATGTGGACCCTTTGGAGAAATTAATTCCCAGGTTAACCAAGACATTTTGCAGGAAAACTTAAGGCTAACTGTCCGCCAACTGAAACTGAAACTGAAGCAGAGGATAGATGATGCAACAGGACAGCGACGCAAAATAGTCCAAGTCAAAGTCCTGACCTCAATCCAATTGAGATGCTGTGGCATGACCTCAAGAGATCGATTCACACCAGATATCTATCCCAAATGGTTAACATACTTTTTCTTGCAACTGTACTATATACATCTCAAAAAAGTAGAAAATTATAAAAAAAAAAAAATATTTATTCCCATTTGACTGCAAAGTATGTGGTCAGTAAGTGGTCAGAATCATATCAGAACAATCCAGATATTTTTCACATGACATGACCAGGTATAAACAGCATCATTGTTAAATTACATCATCACTGTGTTTCAAAAGCAGCAGGTGTACATGAGTGTGTACATGTGCACCCTTCAAAGGGTTAAAGCAAACTTTCCAACTTATTCACACTCGCTGAATCAACAGTGCAAACTGTGAGCCCCATCCACTCTATACATGAAGCGCTTCTGACAGAACAATAGAGGAGCT
Organism: Astyanax mexicanus; assembly: GCF_023375975.1. Lineage (NCBI taxonomy): Eukaryota > Metazoa > Chordata > Actinopteri > Characiformes > Acestrorhamphidae > Astyanax > Astyanax mexicanus. The sequence goes on from NC_064417.1 coordinate 4,512,159, forward strand.
GAAACAGCCATCACAGCACTCCGTCATACAGCCTTAAATCACAGACTTGAGCCTTTCACTGGGTTCTGAGCTTCTCAGATATCAAAGGTCTTCCACCGCCCTCAAATAATGCACTTCCATCCCTTTCAGCTCGCAACATGAAAGTGAATCCCACACTCCCCTTCATATTTCTCAGCACTATGCAGACAGTACGGTGCTGGAAACGACAGCCAATCATAAACTTTCACTTCATCCCCGTGCCCTTTTTCTTCCTCGGCTTCCTGGCACATACAGAATGTGTTTATTCAGCTAAGCATCAGTGTTTACTTAGAAGGCTTTTCTCCCATCCTTTAGGCAATGTAGCTTTTCTTTGTGTCTGTTTTAAACCATCTGGCCTTCTCACCCTTGGAGAATGACTCAGTCTGCTTTCTGGTTTATCTGATCTATATGCACCAACAGTAATGGCTGCTCATTTGCTGCTGCGGCTGTAGTTGCATTTCATGATGAACATGAAAAAAAAAACATACAGATCCAATTATTAAAACTCTTTAAAGGATCAGTATCAGTATCAGAATCAGAATCAGAATCAGCCACTACACAGTGTTTTAATACTGATATTAGGAAATAAAAAAGAGTGGTATTGTTAGAGCTGGGTGATCAATCAAAGTAAATCGGTAACACTTTACTTGGATGGTCCATTTTATGGTCTTGTTGATGCTCAACTGACATTCAACTAACACTGAATTGAATGTCCATTAAATTTAACTTAACCCTATGTTGAATGTAAATGATTCAAAATAGAACCTAACCGTACACCTAACCCTAACCTTAACCCTTAATCAACCCTAAAATCTAACCCTACACCTAACCCTTACCCTAACCTTAACCTAAGCTTAAAATCTAACCCTAAACCCTATCCTAAAATATTAAGATAAGCGTTTGGGTTAGAGTTGAATGTAGGGTTTTATTCAATAGAGAATCAATTACTTTCACCTTTTAGTTCATTTGCATTTAATAGACATGTAGTTGAATGTTAGTTGAATGTCAGTTGAACATCAAAGAGGCCATCAAATGGACCATCCAAGTAAAGTCTTACCAGTAAATCATGCCATTATCATCAATATTCTATCTGCATATTCTTGTCCATGTTGGTTATTTTTTATGTGTGTTTTTTTATTGTGTAAAGCAGCATGATGCTGTTGCACCCAAAAAAAAGTGCTGCGTCATTTCAGCACTGTGTTGCTAGCAACTAAAAGCTCTACAAGGGTCTTAAGCAGCTTTTGCATCCACTTGATTTTAAAAGCACACTTTAAACCTTGCAAAAGTGAGTACACCCCTCCCATTTCTGTAAATATTTTAATATATGTTCAACATGGCAGCTCATGGCAAAGAACTCTCTGAGGATCTGAAGAATTGCTGCTACAGGCCAGAATCTGAGGTACAGCAGGTCATACAGCTGATTTCCAAGACAGGTTCCACACAACAAAAAAAAGAAAATTTCATAATTTCAACATTACACCCAGCACTAGCGCTATTAGCACTGTGTTGCTAGCAAATACTAGGGATACACACCCAGCAGAGAGTAAGAGGCAGGCTAGTTTCTAGCGGCTATATTGGTAAAGAAAGAAACAGGAAAAGAGTCAAACATGGATGAACCTTGGCCAAGCCTTCTCTGAATGGCCAGAGCTGAAAGGTCTGTTGCTGAATAGCTAAGTTGCTAGTGGTACCTCTAAATGTTCATTTAGATAGTCGCTGGTTTTGCATTGTGGCGTTTTCTGCTGCCTGTACTGTAGGACGCTAAGGATGAAAAGATGCTAACAGTGTGGCCACAGCTTGAGTCACGTTCCTAAATTCAATTATGCTCAAAATGGGAATCAGTGGTTTAAAGAGTCATGAGAAAAGAAATAAAAGACACGTAGTCCACCTGCTGGTGACTCACAAAGTTACGAAGCTTTCATAATGACAGGTTTCTTAATTCTGCAAGTTCTCTTTAGGCTCTTTATAGCTTTGGCTAGAGCGCAAAAAAAAAACTGCCCACGTAATTCATCTAATTCATCATTATAAAGAATTGTGTTTTTGAATGTTTCATTAACTGTAGGCTTGTGTTTGTGTATGCGTCTTACTGATAATGATCTGGCTGACAACCAGTGTATATATATATATATATGCTCTTAAAGGTGCTGAAGAGAAAGTGTAATTAATGTAGGCTATTATTACTGGATAATTACACATTGTCAACATGCGTTCTTTCTACCCGAAAACGTTAAATAAATAACCCAGCAGCGCTGCATCCATAAACAGCCAGTTTATACAACCTATCATGCTCCTGGACGTTGTGAGAGAACACGGTGCTCAGACAGTACTTTAAGCAGTATGTAGGTTCAGGCAGGAAATAAACAGTTGGTCGAGTCACTGCGGAACAGAGCGGCTGCCAGCGTTCCCACACAAGCGGTTCCATTTGGTGCCTATCATTACCATTGTCATCCTGCCATGGAGCCTGTCTAGGACTGGGTGGGTGGAGACATCATTCAAAAGTATCATAGTGTGCCTGAATGTTCCATAAGTGCTCCAAATCCACTTTTTATCCACGTTTTAAATGGAGTGTGGGGTGAGTGAAAACACACTTGTCGGAGTCTCTTTTTTTTTTTAATGGCAGGCAAACAGTGGTCAGTCCACTCAAGGCCTGCGTCTATTGTACCTGCTCTTTATATGACAAGTCGTGGGCTTACTTGATTAATTGTTATTCTTTGTCGAAAATCCAACCTAATCCATTAAAGCCTAATCTGCATAAAAGAATCAGCCTGCGGACCAGACTCTTGAACCTGGATTAAGTATAATCCATGACTAAAACCCACTTTTAGTGAAAAGAAACACATTTAAATTGGTGCTGAATCTTTGAGTGTGGTCTAGTCTAAACACTGTGATCAGCATCGTAGAAGCCATTCACTGTGTGAATGGATGTAACAAAGCTAAACACATATATAACTAAAGAAATGTCTTTTAAAAACAGTCTTTTTAAGAAAAAGTGAGTACATACCTTATATTAATGTTGAGGATATATCAAAGTGAAGATATATGACACTTTGATACAATGTAAAGTAGTCAGTCTAAAGTAGTATGCTGGCAAAAAAGTGAGTACACCCCAAATTCTGCCCAATTACAATTAGCCATTTCCCCTCTCCAGTGTCATGTGACTCGTTAGTGTTACAAAGTTTCAGAAGTGAATGGGAAGCAGGTGTGTTACATTAAAAAATAAAAAAGTGTGTTATGGCTCTCACATTCTCTCATATTGGTCACTGGAAGTTCAACATGGCATCTCATGGCAAAGAACTCTCTGAATTCCTAGCGCTGTTAGCTCCGAATTGGCCGCTGCCTAGTTTCAGCGCTGCCTGTGCCGAGGTGGGCAAGGCCATAAATACTAATTCCCTGATCGCCTTGTTTTTCTGAACATTTTTTTTTTACTAACTACTGCAGACAATGAAGGTTGAGGAAGAGTTTCACGTGCAGCATCATAAACAACTCAGAGAGACCTACTGTATTTCACAAAGAACAAGAAAAAAGTGGATTTTAGTGGAAGGACACATTTAAGGCAAATACACCCATTTGGAATTAGAATTTTAAAAATAATGTAAATATTCTGTTTCTATGTAAATTTATGGGGTTACTAAGTTGTGACTAGGCTGCAAATTGCAATTTTCCATTATAAGAAACCTCACCATCAGTGAGAGCATTAAAGACATCATTAAGAACAATTGGGGTAACTTGCTGGAAACAACCTGAGACACTACAGGACACTAAGGTGACATTCCAAAGCCAACTGGCTGCCATCCCTACTCCGCAGAAACTTGTTCACCTGAAGCCAGCTGGCTGCAGCCTGCCGTTACAGAGACGCGGCGTGGACTCTGACCTTGGGGCCGCGGGAGGGTTATGGAATGCTTTTGTGTTTCCCAGACACTCTGAAGGTTCCAGTAAGGAAGATAAAGAGAGCGGAGCAGTTCCTGTTGTGAGTTATAGTCACTCAATTAGGCAAATTCCAGAGACCGAGCGTTTCTCAGGCAGGGATTTTGTGCAGCGCAGTGGATGGGCTTAATGAACCAATACTGTTCATGTAAAACCCCAAATCAGTGCAAATCAATGTAGGGGCAGTGTGGAAAAAGCTATTATTTAAAAAAAATGCAGCATTTCTTACATTTAGTTTGACTTTAAGTGTATCGCAAACAGTTGGGGTTGGCAATATGGCCCTAAAATTCATGGTATCTTCGCGATAACGATACTCCTGGCTATATGACAAAACCCTGAATTACAAAAATTATTTCAAGAATACACTACTGCAACAAAATGAAAATAAAATTTGATTATTGCATATGATATGATATGGCACACCCCTAACTGAAATATATTAAGGAAAAAAAAAATCTGATTTTAACAGAGGTTATTGATTGAGAATGTCACAATACTAATAATGCACTCCATACATCTGTGGAAAAAATAAGAGACCACTTAAAAATGATGAGTTTTTTTATTTTACCACATTGAAAATATCTGGAATATAATCAAGATTAAGATGGATGATCACAAGACATCAAACTAAGCTGAACTGCTTAATTTTTTCACCAGGAGTAAAGGCATACATTATCCAAAAGCATTGTGTAAGACTGGTGCCAAGCAACGCAAGAAATGCAATACAAAGTAACTTAAACATATTCTCACCAGCAGTCAATGATCCAACATGTCATGATATTAAAAATACAATAGAACAATTGTTAATGACATCAGCAAAAACCTTCAGAAGGCAGGAGTGAAGGTAACACAATCTACTTTTCACAGAAGACGCCGTAAAGAAAAGTACAGAGGATTCACCAGAAGAAGACGGAGACCAATAATTATCAAGAAGAATAGGAAGGACAAGGTAGAATCTGCCAAGAAGTACACAGACAAAAAATGATTATGGGCTGATGAGACAATGATTAACCTTTACCAATGTGCAGGAAAGGCTAAAGTCTAGAGACAGAAAAAGGATCTACTCATGATCCAAAACATACCAGCTCAGCTGTGAAACACAGTGGAGGTAGTGTCATGGCTTGGGCTAGAATGGCTTTCCATTGAAGATCCATTGATCTTCATTGATGTTTAATGGACACAGAAGTCTACAGCAACATTTTGTCTGTTAATTTAAAAAATATATACAACCAAACTGCTTGGATGATTCTTCATCATTCAGCACGATAATAACCCAAAACACACTGCCAAAAAGGAGTTCATTAGGGGCAAAATGTGAAAGGTTTTATAATGGCCTAGTTAATCTCTGGACTTAAACCCTACAAAGCATGCATTTTACCTGCTAAGACTAGGGAGACTAGGGAGTAACCATTAGGGGTGTGCAATATGGGTCTAAAATAATATCACAATATTTCATGGTATTTTCACAATACTCAATATGATACTCTTGGCAATATGACAAAACATTTATAAAAAAAAATTCAAGAATACACTACTGCAACAAAAGGAAAATTACATTTTATTATTGTATACGATATGATATGGCACACCCCCTAACTGAGATATTAAAAAATAGAAGAATCAGATTTGTAACAGAAGTCAATGATCCAGAATGTCACGATACTAATAATAATGGACTCCAAATATCTCCATATGTACAGGATTAAATAAAATGAATTATACTGGACAGTAGGGGTAGGCAATATTATATCATATACAATATATCGTGACACAGAAATATCAGGATATTAAAAATCCATATTGTGATAATAGGGCTGTTCTGTCTTAAAAGAAGTCTATTATTTACTGTGAAGCTTTAGGTGTATTTATTGTATAATTGTTTTAGTTTGCAGTTTATATGCATGCACTAAATATTCTGCAATATTATTTGCTGCATTATATTATTTTATGCTATATTATTTATTTTGCCACATTATGATTATTCTGTTATACTATTTTACTATATTCCTGAAATGAATGAACTATTTTAGTTTTCGTATATCGCCAAGTATATTGTTATCGCAAAAATACCCTGAAATATCGTGATATTATATCGCCCACCCCTACTGGACAGATATAATCTGTATCTAGTAGATATAAAAAGTAGTATTTTAGGGTATAATATTGTTCACAATATTCAAAAGTGTTGCCGATATTATTGCGTACGACACGATATGGCACACCCCTAGTAATCACCCAAAACATACACCAACTGAAAAAGGAAAAGCTTCATAAAATAAGAATGCAAAAGATGTCAGTAGGACATATTTTTAATGCAGTTATTGCAAACGAAGGAACTAAACATTTGCAACTAAATATTAAGTCTTATTCACTTTCATCTGTTTTAAGTTTGTGTTGCTTACAGTATCGCAATATTCCCAATATACAGTATTAAATCAAAGAGCTGGCTGTAGATTTACCACCAACATTTCTGTCCAACTCCCACAAATAAGACTCGCCTCAGTGTCTCATCTCGGATGAAAGTGATGCATTTCTTCTCAGTTACATCATTTTAACGATGAATATATGCAGTGCAGAGAGGGGGATAGAGCAAGAGAGAGAAAGAGAGAAAGAGAGAGAGAGAGGGAGGTGATTAAAGAGAGAGAAAAAGCACTTGCTCAGCCTGAGTCCCTACAAGTTGCGTGTCTTGATCCTCCGATGCAGCATTACAGAACCCGGGTGCAGCTGGTCTGCTCAGGCCAACCCGGGTGAAGCGTATTTCTCAAGGATGAAGCAGATGAGCCCTGGAGACGAGCCCTGTGACCTTATCCTACTCTAACTTCCAGGAAATCTTACCTCCCAAAGTTCAGGTGCTAGACGGAGATGGCAGAATACCACTATTTATTTTAACTGTGGAGATACTGGAACCTAGAGCTAGGCAATATATCAATATTTTAATGTATCATGATACATTTTTTCATTGTATCGACAATGTGCTTTAATAAAAATACTGAGGATTTCATCAGTTTTTAAAGAACAGAAAATGTAAAAGCCTAAAACAGAAAATGTAAAAGCATAAAAATCCTATTTAATAGGATCATGTGCAGCCAAAATTTCACAAAATCACTGTTCTATGCATGAAAGAGTAATATAAAAGCAGTTTTAAAAAATCTGGTACTGCTAATGCATTTTTTCTGCATGTAAAAATATTGCACTAAAATGTGCAAATGCCTTCACATTTCTGATATAATATTTTTCCATTTTACCATTTTTCCTAGCTCTGTCAGCACGTGATTCAATACGCAAAGTTCAACCGAATGAAGAAATACAGCTCTGGGAAAAATTAAGAGACCACTTAGTTTGTGAATCAGTTTCTCTGAAAGAGAAAAAAGATGCAGAGCTTTCAGACCTCAAATAATGCAAATAAAACAAGTTTATATACAAGTTTTAAGAGTTCAAAAATCAATATTTGGTGGAATAACCCTGTTTTTTAATCACAGTTTTCATGCATCTTGGCATCATGTTCTCCTCCACCAGTCTTACACACTGCTTTTGGATAATGTTATGCCATTTATTGTGCAAAATCAAGCAGTTCAGTTTGGTTTGATGGCTTGTGATCACCCATCTTCCACTTTATTTCAGAGGTTTTCAATTTGGTAAAAAGAAAAGGCATATCTGATCATCTGTACTTCCTACAACCAAACAGAACTGATCGTATCTGTATACCTTTAGCTGGATCATTGGGGCTTTTATGGGTTTTTTTTATCCTTAGCCTTATTATTGATTTTATAAATATGTTTTGCAAAACCAACCCAATACATATATACCTCTAGTCTATAAAAAGGGCTCTAGATCAGAACTTTTGCTAAATTGGGTAACTTAGTTCTGAAGTACTAATAGGGTTTTAGATCCTACACAATACCTCACATTTATTTTTAGGCTTGTATAATTACAATATAATAGCCATCTAGAGAACTGTCAAATAATGATGCAGAAACAAAATAAATAATAAAAACAATAAAAGAACAGTAAGTTTGGTGATAAAACAATGTAAATTACAACATTAATTAATAAAAATTATTAGCTCAAGGCAGATGTTCACAGCATTTAAACGCTACACTCTTTCTATGACAGTCCAATTATCATGCATCAGAATCCATTCTCTGTTTTGTTCTCAATGCAAAAACCCAACATTTACACTTATATCATTTCCTTATTACACAGCTCCAGGTTGATTGGAGAATAATGTCAAGAGTGGCTATTAATGCATGCATGTCTAGACTTCCTCATAAATACTGGCTAGTGACTCATGATGACTGTGCTGGAGGATGGAATGTGACCAAATATAAATGCTTAAATGCAGTAGAGCTGCTTCCCTAGTGCAAACTGATGACTTGATTATTGTACCTGCCAGTGAGCTCAGGTGGGAGATTGGGGTTCAATGCCCGGTCTGGGTGACTATGCTGAGTTACACCAATAAGAGTCTGTGGGCAAGACTCCTAACACTACATTATCTCACCTGTGCAACAGGAATAACCTTGTAAGTGGCTCTGAAAAAGAGCATCAGCTAAAATGCCAAAATGCCACATTTGTCAAACCATGGTTCTTACAGGTCTAAACATCAAAAGGTCTATCATCTTTCTAGAACACCAACAGGTCTAGACTCAAACTCAACATCATTCTCAAACTCCAACAGGTCAAGACTCAAACCCAACAGCATTCTCAAACACCAACAGATCTAACATCTTTCTCAAACATTAACAGGTCTAGACTCAAACCTAACACCATTCTCGAACATTAACAGGTCTAGACTCAAACCCAACATCATTCTTACACATCAACAAGTCTAACATCTTTCTAGAACATCAACAGGTCTAGACTCAAACTCAACATCATTCTCAAACACCAACAGGTCTAGACTCAAACCCAACATCATTCCCAAACACCAACAGGTCTAGACTCAAACCCAACATCATTCTCAAACACCAACAGGTCTAGACTCAAATCCAGCATCATTCTGAAACATCAAGAGGTCTTTACTTAAACAACAACAAGTCTAACATCTCTCTTGAACATTAACGGGTCTAGACCCAAATCCAACATCATTCTCAAACATCAACAGGTCTAAACTCAATAAATGAGAGCCTCACGCTGGAAATGACAGTGCAGGGGGTAAGAAGAAGAAGAAGAAGAAGAAAAAAAAGATGATGAAGAAGAAGAAGAAGACTCAAAGAACACAACAAATCTTCAGAAAGACTGTAAACACACCTCCCCCTTAGCCTTGTGTGGACCAAACCAACCCAAACCTTCAGAGATGAAGACTGAAGCTGAACACCAAACTCAATAATGGCTAATCAGTAACCAACTGGTGCAACTGGTGGCGGGTTGAGTTTCAGAGTAGGGAAATACGGGTTTAAACAGAAGTCTTCAGGGTCTTCTGGTTGAGAAAGAGTCTCAAAAGAAAAAAAGACTCTCGCTTAATGAAGGTGGCTACCTTCTTCCCAAAGTCTTCAGTTTTTGTTACATAGTTAAGAGTCACATTCCTGTGGAAAGAGCACGTCAGGAGCGTGCAGAATATTACACACACACTAAACACTCTCACACACAAACACACACACATTAAATACACAAACACACACACACACTCTCTCTCTCTGACGGTCTGCCTGTGTATAATATAATGTGCTCGCCACACCGCCGCTGTTAATAAGAGAAAGAGGCTCTTTTTAACGGGTTTCGCTACAGCAGTGAGGAGTGAGCGGGAGCTGGAAGCTCAGCAGTGGAAGTTCATTCGGTTTCTCCGCCGCTTTATAAAGAATGAAGAAGTTTCTCCTTACTCACACATTCTTCACGAGTCCGGAGCTCCAGGAAGCCCTGAATCCCTGCAAACCTCCACACGAGCCGCTCTGAGGGCTACATAAATACAGGAGAGCAATGGCGGGTAGCTGTAGCGCTCTCTCTCTCTCTCTCTCTCTCTCTCTTTCTCTCTTTCTCTCTCTCTCTCTTTCTCTCTTTCTCTCTCTCTCTCTTTCTCTCATGGAGTAAATAGTTGTGAGAAGGTCTGAGCTGTGACGTTCAGAGCCCACCAGGAGACACAGAGAGAGGAGGGGGGAGGGGGGAAGTGTAAATCAGTTCACATACACTATACTAGTGCATCTCAAACAATTAGAATATTAGTTCAAAATGCAAAAGTCATATATTATATACAGCTCTGGAAAAGAATGAAGAGAGCACTTCAGTTTCTGAATCAGTTTCTCTGATTTTGATATTTATAGGTTTATGTTTCAGTAAAATAAACATTGTTGTTTCATTCTATAAACTACAGCCAACATTTCTCTCAAATTCCAAATAAAAATATTGTCATTTAGAGCATTTATTTACAAAAAAATAAGAAATGTCTAAAATGACAAAAAAGATGCAGAGCTTTTAGACCATATTCATATTCAAGTTTTAAGAGTCCAGAAATCAATATTTGGTGGAATAACCCCGGTTTTTAATCACAGTTTTCATGCATCGTGGCATCATGTTCTCCTCCACCAGTCTTACACACTGCTTTTGGATAACTTTATGCCTTTACTCCTGGTGCAAAAATTCAAGCAGTTCAGCTTAGTTTGATGGCTTGTGATCATCCATCTTCCTCTTGATTATATATCAGAGGTTTTCAATTTGATAAAAGAAACTCGTCTTTTTATAGAGGTCTCTTATTTTTCCCAGAGCTGTATATTAAACCAATTGGTACTTTTGGCCAAGTCCTGCTGGAAAATGAAATTTGCATCTCTATAAAAGTTGTCAGTAGCAGAGGGAAGCATGAAGTGCTGTAAGATTTTGTAGGAAAACACTGCACTGATTTTGGTCTTAAAAAAATAACACAGTGGATCAACACCAGCAGATGACATGTCTCTTCAAACCATCACTGATTGGTGGAAACTTCACACTAGACCTCAAGCAGTTTGGACTGTGTGTCTCGCCACTCTTCCTCCAGACTCCGAATCCTTGATTTCTAAATGAAATGCAAAATGTACTGATGATCAGTGATGGTTAAAGTCAGTGCAGTGTTTTCCCGGGAAATCTTAAAGCATTAGCCTACTCCATCTGCTGACATCTTTTATGGAGATGCAGATTTCATTTTCCAGCAGGACTTGGCACACTGCCCACCCTACCAAAAGTACCAATTGCTCTTATATAATATCTCTAATTTTCTGATACCCTGAAACCAACACTAAAAGAAATAAACAATAAAAAATAAATGTACTCTGTGTGTAATACATCTATATAATATATGAGTTTTACATATTAAACTGAATTACTGAAATTAAGTAACTTTTCAATTATATTCAATTTTTTTGAGATGCACTATAACACATTTCCCCACATTTTAAACAAACCAACATGACGCAGGTCTCAGTATTAGTCTATTTTTTGAGGACCTGTTTGGCGTCTGTAGCTGATTCTAATTTAGCAGCTGCCTTTTCCTCTTCCTTTGTTTTTTCCTTTGCTCAACATGAAGTTCTGCTTGTTTAGGGATGCACTAAAATGTGGAAATGCTTGACTAATACCGATATTTTTAGTATAGCTGTTTTAGTCATGTTTTTAAAGCAGCACTATGCAACATTTTTATCTTAAACTATCAGCTTTAAAACCATTGTGATGCTCCACTGACTGTAACAAGTACTGCCTATATTGTTGCTACTCCAGGCTCATAAAGCTGCTATAACAACACTGTGTATCTCTGGTGAAGCAGCCAGAACCAACAGCTCCAACAGACATGGATGGATTTTTCCTAATACAACAATTTATTACAGTAAATGTGACAGATTAAACTTAGATTAAGTCAAATGTATTGTGTATTGTATCCTTAACAAACAATAGTCTAATTTAACAGCACACAAAACCCACAAATGCATCAAACTTGTAAATGTGAATGTAACTAATTACTTAGTAAGGAATTCAAATGTAAATGCCCTCTTGTCTGGGTCACTATTAGTTCTGTTTAAATCTCAATAGGAATAATAGGTCTTGCAAGCATGTACCTAAGCAGCCAATCACTCTTTCTGAATCCAATAGACCACCTTTGGAGGGTGGTAGAATGGAAGATTCACAGCATGAAGGTGTTCACTAAAGATCTGCAGGAATTACATGAAGCAATCATGCCATCATGGATCAGATTCTCAAATGAATGTTTTTTTATCAGACATTTTTGAGACCAAATGTGGCCTTGTTACCAGTGACCAGTCTTCATCAATATAGTATTTTTTTAGAACATGGCTTAACTTGCTTTATAATGCAGATATAATAAGATCAATAAAACATAAATAATTAACAGAAATGAATCAAGATCAATTATCCAAATTCTTAAAACACAAGCCAGTGCTGATAGGTCACGTTTTAGGAGCATAGGCTGTAAAGTTTTTAAGTTTAGTTCAGAGAACAACTAATAATATAACAACTAGTAGAAACAGTAATGTTATAGAAGAAGGAAATGTGTTCACAACTTAAACCTCAAGTTAATGTAAAAATATTGAATTGAATACATTGAAGTAAATGTAATCAATTTCTAATGTTTTGTTTATTATTAAAAAGTGCAACGGCTAGCTGACATGTTTAACAGATGAAAATTGAATTATTTAGATCTTGACAACATACACTATATAGACAATTTATTAGCTATACATGTGTGTGCATCTGCATATATTGCCAGCAATGGGTGCCACCTGAAATAGCTGAATGCGTTCATTTGATTGGCTGTTTCCACTGTGTGATGGGTTAGAGCCCATATTAGTTGAAGCTTTCAAGCACCCGATACAGATATATAGCAGTGGAGTGTTAAAATTTGGCAACCTAACTGCTGGTTAACTACTGGTAGTTAACTTTGGGGTAATGTATGTCTTCAAAAAGGGGGGAAGGTATTGCAGCAATGAATTATTACTGTCCTTTTCTTGATTTCTCTGTGATGGGGAGCTGAAATTAGCTTTTATCAGGTTTTATTTTTCTGTTTCAGCCAAAATGCTGCAGCCACTGAGGTCTGTTGCACCACTTAAGGTGGAATAGGAAAGTTAGCTAGGTACTAAAACAAACTACTAGCGATTTTGTTGTGAACAGCGATTCTTATTGCCCGTTTTGAGTGTGCCTCTGAAACATCTCAGTTTAAAGAGCCATTAAGCCCCAAAACTTCCCCTAACACAACCCACCCCTCCAGCCTAAAGGCCCCCGCAGACTTCCTGTCTTTTTGTCGGGGGCTCCAAAAATCGGACTAAATTCGTGTAGTCTGATCTGGGCATAAAGGGTAAAATAAGATTGGGCCTTGAAGAACAACTTAAGGCTGAGCATGATATTATGTGCTCAGACTAAACTGAGTACATCCAGTGTTCAGAGAAAGAACAGACTGGAGAGGGATCTGATAGAAGCAGACTCACAGTTCCAGCCTGGGGTGGGGAACATTGGCCCATCATGAACAGCTGTTGGATGGGGTTGGCCTGGCTGCCCTGTAGCGTTTAGATGGGCTAGCTGCTGAGTTCGCATCTCCAGCTTCCCCCTCCACCTTCAGCAACCCGAGACAGACCCACACCAGCAACCCGAGACGTCTGCGACACGTTTCCTTCCTCCATTTCATGACTTCTCCTCAGAGAACAGAGCTGGACCCAGGCTGAGGTTTGGAAGCAGGGTGAGACCAGCTGGGACATGCTGACTAAACTTTGCACCTGTTCTGCTGTTTCTGAGGATGGGGAAAAATAGAACTAAATAAACCTGTATCCACAGGTCATACGTTTGGAACCCAAGCTTTAGATGACGAAAAATGCTTCATATGTCACGGATTAAGACAAAAAACGTATGTCTTGTAAAGACAACAGCGACAATGAATACATGTGTGGAGGCATCTTGGTCAACATGAAGATGAGCGCTTTGTTGTTATGTGTCACATGTACAAAAAGCATGACACTTTGTCAGCATAGCAGTACTTTAATTCCAATTTGCAATTTTAACAAGACAATGTTTGTCCTCATACTGCTGCTTTATCAGGAGGTTGCCTTGAAGATACAGATTCTATACCAGGGTCAGACACATTGCCAGACCTACTCCTGATTGTACCTAGGGCTGGGTGGTATACCCGTTTATCCGGTATATACCGGAGGGAAAATTAAAACTGGTATGCATTTTTCACATACCGCCATACTGCTAGAGGTGCTGCGGAGCACTGTGTAAAGAAGCACACTGCTACAGCTCACTAACTAACGCTAGTCAGTAGCATAACAAGCTACCAGCTCTGTGGAGTCAAACGTTCCATCCTGCCTGGAGAGAAATAAGAACAGCACTTTATCTGAGAAGCTCCTGCTGCTGTTCCTTGCAATATGAGTGTTTCTATCCAAGTAAAATAGAAACAACTGCAAACAACAATTATTCATGCAGAAAAGAGACAAATGGAATTGCGCAATCGATATACTGTAGCTTAAAGGATAATTTTACACAAATGCACACTGAACTGAACTGGAGAAAGAAGTGAATTTTAATACTGTCATGCCTGTAACGGCTTCAGGAATAACATATTGTAAATTGATATTAAAAAGCTTTTGAGAAATATCTCTTTTAAATACCTAAACATTGAGCATATGAACATGAGTACACCTACCACAAAATCTTCAGGGTGGGATGCATAAGAAGGATTATCGCAGGACACTACTAGGACTTTTTACAACTCCATGCTGAGATGTCTGGCATGTTGCGCTACACATTTATTACACATTAAGAACACTACTTTCTGGGTGCAACTTTTTCTTGAGGAGGAATGTATATATGTCTTTGCTCTGAAATCTGCATTTGTGGGTGTTGAACAGAAATCCGGAACCACACTTTGTTCTTCAAATGATCTGCCAAGGTATGAACTATTGCATATGTAGTTACTGCATTTAAATGTACACCTTTCTAAAGATTATTGCTGTTTTTACAAGCAAACCCAAAATATGTGAAATTTTTCACAGTTCTACACACACGCCCCTGCCAGTACTCATGCGTAACTGTAATAATCAATACTGTAATATATAGTAATACCTGTAATAATCAATTCAGCCCTATTCCATTGTATGTCTTCATATGCAAACGAAGTTATTTCTATCCTGTTCTAGTGTCGCCCCCAAAAGGATGCCACTTTTGACTCTGGTTTCCTCAAACTGGGGGCTGGACATCAGACCTCTCTGTTGTTTTAGCTGTGTCACAATGACCATTTGTTCAGACCTTGAAGACTAAAAGGCTCATGTTCTACTGAACACTGTTATCAGGACTGAACTGAGAACCAAAGATTACAGACTATAAAATAATAAGCTATCTGAATGATGAGGTCCTTCACTCCCACATACAGACGCATAACGGCCAGACAAGCCTCTATCTGACCGCCCATTTCTGTCCCTTTATCTTTTTTAGAGACTTTTAAGATTCTCGGACGTAAGGAGACGGATGGACACAGTGACATGAGATAAGAACCTGTTGACGTTCATCTTCAGTCTGTTGAAGCAGCTAGAACGGAGACTTTTACGGCCATCGAAACAGAACAACAAGATGTTATTTAAACGCTGCTTACTCAGACATGCTGACAGATGCTGTCCAACGCAACAGTTTTGTTTAGTCATCTATATCAGGATTTGAGGTGATTTAAAAAAAATAATCATTAAAGTTTGGTTTATTATCTGCTTATTAATTGTTATTACAGACATCCAAAGTTGCAAACATTAATTTCTGGTAGGTATCCCTGAACCTGGACTTGCCCCCTTCTCCAAACAATCTAACAAACAAACAAACAAACAAAAAATAAATAAAAACACACCAAACAAATAAGGATATCTAAGGATAATAAAGGATAATAGAACTTAACCTTTTGATTATTTGGCTATAATATATATTTATATGTGTGTGTATATTTATATTTGTGTGTGTGTATGTGTGTGTGAAAAAAGTGTCAAAATAGTACAACACCATTAAAAAAAAGTTACTTAAATTTAATACAGCCTGTAAATTGTTATATATATTTATATATATATATATATATATATATATATATATATATATATATATATATATATATATATATATATATATATATATTAGCACCAATAAACACTTTTAACCATTCATAAGCACTTTAAAAGAACAGTCTTGTTATGAAGTGGAACGATTATGTTTAATTAAAAACAAATTAATAAAAAAAGCCATATATGAAATTTGTTTGATTTAGAAATGACTAGCATTAAGATATAGCTGTTAACATTTTTTATTGTATTTTTAACCATTTAGTGTCATGTGAGTCATCATGTGGTGAAATACCCAACAATATACTTCTATATTTATATGACATATATAACTAAACACATTAAAAGCACTGGTTCCTGTTTTAGCAGGTCAGTCATTACAGTGAGTATGTTTTGGACTTTAATTGGCACGTAATATAAAAACACATGGTAAATCACTTAGACCAATCATGTGGTCCGTGTCACTTGACATTCAAGCTCAGTAACTCAGTAACTCTGTAACTCAGGGACAGAGTGAACTTCCCTTACAGAGCCGATGATACAGTGTATGAGAACTGCACCCTCTGGTGGGCAACAGGCAGAGGGGTGTCTCAGGGTGCCAGGAGTGAGTAACTGCAATGCAGCACACACAAACACCACTGCTCGTCATCACAAGATGGCTTACTTATTGTTACTTATAAGGGTGATGTGGAACAGTATTCGCAATATGAGTGCAATACGTTTTACCTTTGTGAGTTAATTAAATACTGGACTGCATGACTTCAGGCAGGTCCTGTAACTGTGTAAAAACACTTTTCAGGCACATTTAAAATCACATATCAACATTACAACTTGTGAGTTTGGACATAGCTTCACTTTAAAAAATATATAGAATATAGGGGCCATAAAGAAGCACTTACAGATGTATCTCAAAAAAGTTATTTCAGTAAATCAGTTCAAAACGTGAAACTCAAATGTTATACAGGTGTATTACACGCAGCATGATCTATTTTAAGTTTTTTTTTCTTTTAATGTTGATGATTATGGCTTACAGCTAATGCACTGCAGTGCGGGCAGTGTGCCAAGTCCTGCTGGAAAATGAAATCCGCGTCTTCATAAAAGTTGTCAACAGAGGAAAGCATGAAGTGCTGTAAGATTCTCTGGGAAAACAAAACTGCACTGACTTGATATAACACAGTTATAACACAAACCAAACCATCACTGATTGGTGGAAACTTCACACTAGACCTCGAGCAGTTTGGACTGTGTGTCTCTCCACTCTTCCTCCAGACTCTGATCCCTTGATTTACAAATGAAATGTAAAATTTACTGATGATCAGTGATGGTTTGGAGAGTCATGTCTGTCATCTGCTGGTGTTGATCCACTGTGTTTTATTATCAAGTCTAAAGTCAGTGCAGTTTTGTTTTCCCACAAAATCTTACAGCACTTTATGCTTTCCTCTGCTCACAACTTTAATGAAGACACAGATTTAATTTTCCAGCAGGACTTGGCACACTGCCCACACTGCTAAAAGTACCAACTGGTCTTAAAGAATATTCTAATTTTCTAAGATATTGATATTTGGGTTTTCATTGTCTGTAAGCCATAATCATCAACAATAAAATAAACACTTTAAACAGATCACTTTGTGTGTAATGCATCTATATAAAATATAAAGTTTCGCATTTCAAAACGAATTACTGCAATTAATTAACTTTTCTATGATATTCTAATTTTTTGAGATGCACCTGTAGTTTATCACAGGACATGACATCTATGAGGAGCCTCAGATACTTCAGTTTTTTTTTCATAACCCCCCCTCCCTCATGTGTTTAAATTGACTTAAATCTTGTTTTTTGTGTAGTAAAAGATGATCAACCAGTGCTGGGTCAGTGCCTTGGTGAGGTCATTCATGGAAATTTCCATCATGCCTCAGGATTCACTTCAAAACCTTTTCAAAACACTTCAAAAAAGTGCTGGTCATCATTAAACAGCAGAAAAAAAGAATAATTTTCATATTCACAAAACCAAACAAGTTATAATTCACAGGAATTTATTACATTTTTTTTAAATGTATGTATTTATTTTACCTAAGTCAATAGGTAAATATGCCTTGTTTATGCTATACACATGCTATACATAATGTACATCAATCAGCCACAACATTAAAAGCACCTGCTTTACATTGCACACTGTACATCTATCTATCCATCACTAAATCATCAGGGTTATTCTTTTTCCCTGGCAGTGGTTTTAATGTTATGGCTGATCTGCATATATAAAATAAACACAATTAATAAAGCCAAGATGATTAAATAAACACTGGAATGTTTTTTTTTTTTTAATCTGTGTCTTCGCCAAGAAGGACACAGCAAGATAGCGTCATTCCTCTCTGATCAGTACAGACAGCACTGACCTTCTTTACCACCCACACCAACATAATTAGAGCAGACTGCTTCAGATAATGCCACAATATAGCATGAGAGATGCTATAAAAGACTGAAAAGCTGCTACAGACACAAGAACACGTAACCAGTGACAGATAATGATGCCGACGACCAATCAAGTCTCTTAAAAATCACAAACTGTGAAGAAGTAATGCCATTTACCAGTGGTAAATCTAAACTCCTACCCTAGTACTGTCTCTGTTTTAAGGAGAATGGACTTGCTATCTTAATACACTCTGGGAGCTTGTCCTCAGTGCTGTGGGTCCTGTTCAGCGTTTAGACGTCAGGGTGAGTGTGGAGGACACTCTGAAGATCTGAGGCAGCATGTTACTCAGCTGGTAGAACATTTCCTCTGAGATACTCTGTCAACAAAGCACAATTAGAAGAGATAATGAGCTCAGCACACACAAAGTGCTGCACCACATCCAATTACAGTGTGCTGATGGGAATCAAAGCTAATTTTAAATGGACAGTTCACTAAAAATGCTTACATGATTAATGAGAAGTTAACTACAGTATATAGTCAGGGTTCATACACGTTTGACCAATATAATTCCATTATTGTTTCATAACTTTTCCATGCCTTCAAGGTAAATTTTTTATGACCATACGATTTTTAAAACATCAGTGCAGACATGGACAATAAAATCATAAAACTATGATTAAAATTGAATATATTTATAATTATAGTAGGTCTAAAATGAATCAGATAAAATGTTGACACGCAATCTTTAATAAAAAAATGTTTGTCAGATCCTGAGAGCTCCATTTTGTATGGCTACATTACTGAATTAACTCTGAGCTAAAGTAAATTTCCATGACTTTTCCAAAACTTTGTGTGTTTTTTATTTTTCCAAAAGTTATCCAGGCCTGAAAATTGCCATTTTCAAATTCCATGACTTTTCCAGGTTTTTTATGACCGTAAGAACCCTGTATAGCATATTGTTGTTTTTTGTCACTATTAGCAATAAAATACAATCAAATCATAATATATTGTCCTGTCCTTGTTTCTACATATCCATTATCCACTAACTTGACTGTGCATTCAAATGAGCCTTAAAAACAATACATCACTTCAAAAATGCTACAAATTAATAAATACTATTGGACCCCATTTACATGAACTCATTTGCATAAACAGTAAATTCACTACAGTTAAGTCAACACTGTTAGTGTTACATTTTTTCACTCTCAGTTGATTTGACACGAGAACATTTAATGTGTATGAGTTGTTCATATTAGACCACAGTTTTTCATTAATAATTACAAGAAACATCACATTTTTTAACAGAAGTACTAAAATGAATAAACTTGGTGCATTATTCTTGCTCAATTTGGGCTTAAAAGGGTATCTCTGTAAAGTTGCTATATGACAATGTCTGTTGTAAAAAGCTCTATACAGTATAAATAAACGTGAACCTGATATATGATATATGCCGTGTACTTCGCTGCAGAGCTGGCTGAAACATTTGTGTGAATGGGTGGGTCTAAATAACTGGAGGCTGATTAAGTGGATATATGTATGTCACTGCAATGGTTTTTGTGACACATAAGACAACAGATTCAGAACAGGTCAGATTTGTAGTTTTTTTATATTAAAATGTAAAAGGACAGTAAATAAACTGTTTAAGCAATTTAAGAGTAAATCAATATTGGCAACTTTTTTATATCTGTACATACTGTCCTAACTATCTATGTGACTGGATGATGTGATGAAGACAATATGGTTCTTGGGGTGCTATTTTGAAAGGTGACAGAGTGTAAAGCTGGCAGTAATGAATGTCAAATAGTATTTTGATGCTTGTTTTATCCTCTTAGCCTGTCAACGAGAGCGACTGGACTGTGTGTTCAAACTGGCTATTAGGGAATGACTGACAGCAGTGTTTAATATAGAAAAGCTTCATCACTCTGCATGCTGCTAGATGACACGGTCACATGTCAGTTTTCTGGTTGAATGGCTTTACTATAGGGTTTGCCAACTTTAACGTTAAGTCTATGGAAAAGGACTAAAGACATAAAAGAGAAATCTAGTGTAAAACGGACTTGGGTTGTAGTGAAACATGATAACGAGTACAAACTGTGATAACTGAGTACTTTGAATTAAATTTTCGAGACACTGAATTAATTTGGCAATCTGTTACCTTATCCTTTTAATTTATTCTTGCTCATCAGTCAACTTATTGTAACTTAAATTCAAGATTCAAGTATGTATAAATACGTTTTTTTTTTTCTTCTATAAAATCTACAAATATGTAGCTACTTGGAGCTTGTTAATGATGTTAAAATAGTGATTCTTTGCATGGGTAACGCTATGCCCCTATCACTAGCATTGTGGACAGGGGCTACTCTACCAAAGGTTGTACTCGTAATCACGTTATCATGTTTAACTTCACAAAAAGTCAATTTTACACCGGATTTTTTCCTTTAAGATAGAGATGTTGCTTTAAGCATGAAATAAAGCATATTTTGTTTTTTAATGTCCAAATAAAACAAATTGAAAGAATAACTGATTTCTCACAAAATAAAGAAATTCCCAAAATATGGTAAATTGTTGGAAGGGCTCAACTGGCATTACATACCTGTGGGACAAGGAACTGGACTGTCCGTGAGATCCCTCCATCCCAAGAAGCCATTTCCATCATGAAACCTGCCAATGGCAAAGAGCAATACAGTTAAAAATCAAAGCTAAGCATACAGATACTACAATAACACAATTAAAAACCCGTTTAAATGAGAAATTGTATTTATTTGGTGACTTAATTATTTGTAAACATATAGATTCAAGTTAATTCCTGACATTTTTTCTTATTATTAAGTCACAGTAACCCACTTACACCAATAATCCTAAAATTACAACACAATAAGTCGGTGTAACTGCGTAACTCTTAGGAAATTTAAGCAGGTGTACAAACAAGAGCGAGTGTTTCTGCCTGACATGCTGATACTCATCAGCGGTCCCCTAGTGGCACAGTCAGCATTACCACTTTCTGCTCTGCTCTTTGCTCACTCACCTTTCACACATTTAAAGACCAGCTCAGCTCGCTTTAGACACCAGGGAATAGTCATCTCCTGAGGGAGAGAGACAGGAAAGAAGAAAACTATTTTATTTATATACACATACACACTAAAGTTTGGAAACATTTTTTCACTTGAGTAATTTTAGCGATTTTTATATACATTTTTAGCTTTTAAAATATATTTAAAAATAATAACGTATTCAAGGCAGATACCCAACACTCCTAACAAATTTGACAACAGATGGTATTATATGTCAGGCGTTGAGCCTGACCATTACTTTTAAGCATTAGGAATGTTAAATTAGTCTAAAAAAAGTCTTAAATGTACAGCAATACAATTTTAATTTTAAAATTTCTGTACTTTTACTTATCTTTGAATGTGTATGTCTAATATTACATTTATCTAGTATCATTTTATATTTTATTTTGTAAGTTTCAGCGCTTTCACTATACCTAACTTGATATGTAGCTGAGCAGAGTAAGCACTGGTCCCCACTAACTGAAAAAGCACACAGCTCATCTCAGGATGAATAACATTTTCTGAACACTGAGCATTCCTCAGCAGCCCTCTGTGGTCAGGTGGGCAAAATTTCCTCAAAACCTCCACTGGCTACTCCACTTAGTCCAGCCTGAAACAACCGTCTCTAAACTACACAGCACTCTTAGGTTCACCTCAGAAAACATTCCACAGAAAGCTGCTTCCGATACACAGCCGGCACACATGGCACATCAATCTGCTTTTATGTGCTCTTTAAGTAACTCAATTTAGCAGCTCTAAAAACAGACTTCATGCTGTATCTAGTAAAAGCGAGCATGTGAGACGGCTGTGTAATTAAATAAGGAAAACAGTACATTCAGTAAACAATATCAGGAGTAAAATAATACCAATACTATCCTCTTCAACTGGAAATATGAGAACACTGGCATTACTCACTGGAAAATGTACTAGTAGATCACATATCAATGGATATCTGACTCCATAAAAAATCTATACCAGGTTCAACCTGGACTCTTATTGAACTCCTACAGTGATCTGCACTGAAACAAGTCACAGAGCTTCTAGGAGAATGTTCTATGGACAGATGTAACTTTTTACCAAGGCTCATCAGCTCTATGTTTAAAGACGGAAAAATGATGTATATCAAGAAAAGAACACTGTCACTCCAGTGAAACATGGAGGAGGCTCTGTTATGTTCTGGAGCTGTTTTTCTGCATCTGGCACAGGGTGCCTTGAATCTGTGCAGGGTTCAATGAAATCTCAAGATTTTCAAGAGAGGATTCTAGAGAGAAATGTGCTGCCGAGTGTCAGAAAGCTTCTGACACTGTCGCAGGTTATGGGTCTTGCAACAGGATAATGACCCAAAACACACAACTAAAAACACCCTGAAACATGGAGCCGTCTGGAAAAGATGCCCTTCAAACCTGAGACAACTGGAGCAGTTTGCTCATGAGGAGTGGACCAGAATACCTGATGAGAGGTGCAGAAGTCTCATTGACAGTTAAAGGAATCGTTTCATTTCACTGATTGCCTCAAAAGGTTGTGCAACAAAACATTAAGTTAAGAGTACCATCATTTCTGTCCAGGCCTGTTTCATGTTTTTTTTTTTTTTTAATAATTCTGTTGAAGCATGGTTAAAATGCAATGTCTGACTTTTTTATTTGTTCATTTTCATATAACTTTTATTTATTATTACTTTGGTTAGATTCAAGTTATTTTTGTGACCATTGTAGGTTTCCGAGGGGTAATTTTGTCCATGTGTGTACATGTGACTTGAGTAGCACTGCTGAGGTAAATCTATGAATAAAACAGCACTGCTTAAATTAATTAAATTAAATTAATTGATTCGAATAGCAGCGCTGAAGTCGCTAACTAGCTAAATGTGTGACTACAATAGCACAGATAAGGTAAATTAATATATGCACTACAACGTTATTAGAGTTAAATGCTAAAATTGCACTGCTGTGGCACATTTATGATCAGAATTGCACTCCTGAGGACGGTAGGTGTGAAGAAAAGAATTTGTATATTTTAATAGTCATAAAAAAAAATTAAAATATTTCCCAGCAAAATGAACAAACTGTATCACTTGACGCATGTCGAGGCATGTCAGGACATGTCGTGAAGATCCTTCCTTGACCCTGGGACAGGCAGGTTGGATTCAGACTGATCATGTTTACTAATAGCTGAAAGCCCCTAGATCTCCCGGCTGCTGACTGTAAACATGTACAATCATATCCTGCCGCAAGAGCAAAATCACTGAATGGAACACTACGAGATTAAACACATCACAGGGATGAGCAGTTACTGATGTACTGAAAGTGTGTCGGGCCAAGTGTTCTCTGTGAGCAATGATGATTCAGCATATTTCATACTCGGCACACCTGGATTCTTTTGTTTTTTGATTTTAGGTCAAGCTGGCCTGTAGTTTTGTTTAGAAGAGGAAGTGTTCTGACACATGCTGTGACCAGTGGAGGAGATCATTAACACACTCCTGAGCTGCTTGTGAGGCCGAAGTCTCTGCCTGTCCCAGAGTCAAGGAAGGATCTTCACGACATGTCCTGACATGCCTCGACATGCCTCAAGTGATACAGTTTGTTCATTTTGCTGGGAAATATTTTAATTTTTTTTATGACTATTAAAATATACAAATTCTGTTCTTCACACCTACCGGCCTAGTGTCTGGAGAATTTTAGCTAAACAGCACCTCCATCAGCTCTGCCTGTAAACAATAATTGCTGCAAAACCCTGCATTTACCCTCGATTTTAAATGTTTAGAAACCCCCCCCAAATATTGTTGTGACTAGAAGATTACCTTACATTACACTTTATTTAACGGACCCTTTTATCCAAAGCGACTTACAAATATTGATGTATATTAGCAATAAAGGACATGGAAGTTTAAGACAGGGCCTAAAGGAGGCCTAAAGTAGTTAGGGGTGTTAGGAGAGTTGGTGCTTTTTGAAGAGCTCTGTCTTCAGGAGTTTCTCAAAGGTAGCGTGGGACGCCATTAAAGAATTCTGTATGAGAGCAGTCTGGATTGCTTGGTGTGAATGTTTGGTAAAGCAAGGAGACCTTCACTGGAGGAACGCAGTGGCCGGGAGGGAACGTAAGCCTTTAGGAGTGGGTGCAGGTAGGAGGAAGCTGCTCTGTAGAAGAGACATAGTTCCTCAATGGTGGAACAAATTACCATCCACTACCAGAGTAGGAGCATCCCTCACTATCTTTAAGAGACTCCTGAAGACTCTCCTAACCCCACTTACATACTCACTACTTCTAACCTTATTTAGGTCCTATATTTAGCTAGAATAAGTGGCCTTATTTTGTTGCTGTGACGCAAAAACCTTGTATCTGTTATATGGCAACTTTATAGTAGGAGGAAAAAATATCAAACATGTCAATAGAAGTCAATGTAAAAAGTCATTTTGAAGCATTTCCGTTGGCCTATCCTTCTAAAAGAAACTAAGAAACAATGTAAAGAACAACGGTCAGATTAACATTGTGTCAAAAAGTGAAAAAGATTGAATGTTAAAAATGATGGTCTGATGGATCTGGCACTATAAAAGCCACTTTCAATCAAACACAGAAACCCAGAACTGTTCATAACAGCTGCGTGCTGGGTCAATTCAACTGTCCATATCAGTTGTACCTGACATTAATTGAACTTTATTCTGCCATCACTTTTATACATATACAGGAATCTACAACTTTTCCTGACAATGCACAGAGTAGCTGGATGCGTGAATGCAAATGTCTATATCAGCTATATCAGACATTACCCATCCAGGTTCTGCCAGCCCACCAGAACAATATATCCAGGTCAGGGTAATGTCCTACTAAGCCCAGGTGGTAATAAAGCAGGTCATTTTCTAGAAACCCCCTCAGATAATTGAAGTAATATTCTTTAGGAATGTTGTTCTGTCTAGTGCAAATGTACATTTCTTGGCTCCTGCACAAGCCGCACAAGTGCTGCCCCTTTTCTAAACCGTGCAAAACATATGATGCAGTGAGAACACATCTGCACAGAAAAATGTGTGAAAGGGCAACTCTAGATAAAGTTTGGACCTGAATCTCTGGACTTTTTCCCGGAGTTCAAATGTGAAAATTGCACCTGAGTACAAAGTCCCTGTATTGGAGTGAGCCAAAATGTAAATAGAATCTGGCAAATTCACAGTGGGTCATGCTGTGCCTCCTGCATGCACTACACAGGTGCCGTCCTTCGCCTAAAATAAAGGTTAAGAAGTTGTAAATTGTACTACTGTACATGTATGAAAGCGCAGAGCTGATTTTCTGGATTCTCTTTTCTCAGTTCTTATGTAAAAACAACACATGATAATCTGTACTGTCCCAGTCAAATATTAACTAAGGTTATAAACAAACAAACAATTAAATAAGTATAAATTAACCTAATAGCTTTTTATTTTGCATACAGCACATTCAAAAGCTTTTACATTCTAGGTAACGACAAATGTGTAAGCAACATAAGCAGTATAAGAGTCAGGCCTCTCTTACCTCAGACATGTCATGCACCAGCAGCAGTGGGATGGTGATGGTGGTGATATCGTGAGTGCAGCACACTTTCAGAATGTTGCGCAATCCCATGATGGCCGGGTCCCGGGCTGTGAGGTTTCCCGACCGCACATTATCGTCCACACACAGGTGGAAGACGATATGAACCTCTGACAGGTTAGAGTGCCGAGAGATGTAAAATTCACCTACACAGGGAAGACCAGCCTCTCTGATTATGATGGATGTCAACAGAGTACAGGGATAGAGATTTAAAGGCCTCTTTAAAAGCTTACCAGGAAGGATGTTAGAAGAGTTTCGTTCAATGTTCTTGTTTTTGTCATCACTGCTTCCATTTCTTGGCATCTCTGTATAATAAAGTAATTTACATGTAGTTAGAAAAAGAAAATAAATTAAGGGAGTGTAATATGTGGAAACACTTAACAATAATAATCTAAACAATGGGCTTCCACTTGATTATAATATGCTTAAATAAACAGCATTTATCACTTTATACACACACAAACACACACACAAATATATATACAGCTCTGGAAAAAAAAATAAGAGACCACTACAGTTTCTGAATCAGATTCTCTGATTTTGCTATTCATGTTTAAGTAGAATGAACATTGTTGTTTTATTCTATAAACTACGGACAAAATTTCTCCCAAATTCTAAATAAAAAAATAAAATGGTCTAAATAAAGCATTTATTTGCAGAAAATGAGAAATGGCTGAAATAACAAAAAAGACACAGAGCTTTCAGACATCAAATAATGTAAAAAAAATCATAAAGATTTAAGTGTTTAGAAATCAATATTTGTGAAATATAACTCATTAATCAGTTTTCATGCATCTTGGCGTGTTCTCCTCCACAAGTCCTACACACTGCTTTTGGATAACTTTATGCCTTTACTCCTGGTGAAAAATTGAAGCAGTTATACAAGATGACTGTGCAATAAAAGTATATCAGTCAAAACTAGATGAATGAATCAGTAATATCTAGCTATGATCTATCTATATAATATAAACCAGTGACTTCCAGGGCATTCCACATTCTGGCAAAATATTTCGACAGCCAGAAAAGAGCTGGATCCCATTTCATTGTTGCTGGCACCAGTCAAACGAAACGTAACACTTCCCTGCGGAGCCACTGAAGTCGGATACGCCATGGTGCATTGCAGAGATGGGTGTTTTGGACAGGGTGATCCACCGCCCACACACATACACACGCACACAGTTGCTGTGTCACTCACCCGGCTGTTCCCTCTGCTTGCTGCTGCGCTGGGCCCGTGCATAGAGCACCACCTGCTGGACCACTTCCAGCTGCTCGGACAGCCGGGGGAAATGGAAATCTGTGCACTCTTTAGACACTGTGGCAAAATCTGCATCAAATTAAACAGACAGGGATGGAGTTAGATTACATGTTTAAAATAGAGACATACTATTTTGTGATGTTGCATATTTCTGTATATTAGGCCTGACATAATTTAATTTAATTACTGATTTACTGTACAATATGTGTGGACATGACCTCAATCATTTTTTGCTGACCTCAATATTTCTTATTATGTTTTTGATAAAAAGGAGAGCCAATTATAATGCATGAGCGTGTGTGTGTTTATTAATAATGTCTTAATAACCATATACATTTAAAAGTCCATCTTTAAAAGGTGTAAGTGCATTATTAAGCTATTATATTATCATCAAATCAGTGGAATAAATATACTTAAAATGACAGAAATATTGTAAATTTCAGTCATTTCTTAAAAAACATATTGTCATAATAAACAGACCAACAGAAATGATCCGAAATAGCTTGAAACTGACGTTAACTTAAAGTATTACTTCCAATTATTATTCCAAACTGTAGTGAGACAACAATATGTACAGCATTACTTACATGTACATTCTGCATTAATAATGTACACACTACACAGACATTCATACACACATATAATTGTTGACAATGTACTAAGCAATTCACATTCAGACGTCCTTCCTCAGTTATAGTTGATTTTTTTTAAAGTTATTTTTGATTGTATTTAATTATTAGACAACTTTTTTTAAATCTTTCGTTTTTTGTTTACTTTTCTTTAATAGTTTATTTTATTTTATTCTACTTTTATATATTTTATTTCACTTTTTTGTGGTTTTAATTATTGCTTATAATATATATTTTTTACTCTTTCATTTGCTGAGTTGTATTTATTTATTTATCTGTAGTTGAATTCTTATTTTTATTAGCTTTAATTTTTTTTCCTATGATTCCTATTTTTTTTTTTTTTGTATCTTGTTTGTTTCGTATCTTATTTTAAAGTATTTTATATATCTTTTTAAATTCTGTGTCTTTTTATTTATTTGTTCTTTTTCTTTGACAATTCTTTCCTTATGTATTGGCTCGGCTACACTGTAAATGAGGGCCACCCTCAATGTACTCCTATTTAAATAAAGGTTGATTGATATATATATGTATGTATATATGTATGTATGCCTACACTGTTAGGAATTTGCTGTGGAGTGATTAATACTGTATACAGTGACAGAGTAAGTGAGGTGTCATACCTCTCTTAATGCCGCTGTAGGAGTTAACCCTGTTGTCGACAAGCAAGACCAATCCACAGAGAGAGACGGAGTACAGCGACAGCGCCGTCTGCAGCCGCCGAAGCTTTGCTCCGCCACTGCCGTGCCGGCGGTGCTTGCAGAAATCCAGCACATTGGCACGGACCAGCCGAAGGTTGTGCATGGTCTTCAGCTGAGCACCTTTGAGTTTGAGGAAAAAAAGGATGTGTAAACAATGCATAACAGCAATGAGAAACTACATTATCAAACAAAAAACTTTGTATATCTTTTTTTTTTTTTTTTTACAGTGTGTCAGAATGTCATGTATGGAACTTTTTTTTTTTTACACTGACTTTTACTTTTACGCTGATATTTTACACTAAAAATATGTGTATATTTTCTAGACACAAGAATTTTTGAGTCACAGCAATGACAGCTTGCAATGTCAATGATGCTGCCAATGTATCAGCACTGGATCAGCACTTTGGTAGAACATGTTCAAGCATATTGAAAACCAATTGGAAGTGAATGTAAATTACTGTGACTACACATATAAATATATAAAATAGTTTAAAGAGAGGGTATATTTTTAAATCACGGTTTGTGGAAGTGGCCAACGTTTCTAGTGATATGCCATACCTAAGTGAATAGTGAAGCTCTCCTCCAGCTGTCGCTGCTCCTCGAAGTGTCTGGCCCCCATGTCCCCGGCCTCCGCCAGCTGACCAGACTGTACCTTAATCTCCTCACTGCAATATACACAGGAACACTGCATCTTAATCTTGACACTACATCATAATTTCCTCACTGAAACATAATCAAGAACATGCATCCTAATCGCAGCACTGCAACACAATGAAAATATACTGCAACTGAGGGCATTTCTACACCTAAAAGCACGGATCAGAGTCTGCTTGAAGGTTTGTGTCTTTGTTGCTTTGAATTAGGCATATTTGGTCTGGTTAGTTTTGGAAACATACTACAGTTTAGTGAGTGGATTAAACTTAGTACATCCTGTCATAATCAGCTATGTGGGCGGAGTCTCTCTATACTTCATATTAATTGGTTTGTAGGAAGTTAGTTATGAGTTCGGCGAGTTGCTTTGTAGCGCATTTTAGCTCTCAAGCCAAGTCTCCCACTTGAGTACATGCTTGCATCCCACAGCAGAATAAGTGTAAAATATCATCCTCAAATTCCTTCTATTTCTGTTCGTAAATTAGGGTTAATCTACTGTTACAGTAAATAAATCAATTCCCAGTCTAAGCGTTTGTGTCCATACTGCAAGCAGGCAGACCCTTTCTGTTACTTTGGTTTAGACCAAACTGAAAAGTCTGACAGTCTGAACAAAGTACACCTTGTCACTACACCTTAATCCCCTCACTGTAACACAATGAAAAATACTACACTGTACTCTCCTTATTGTTTTATGAATTATATTAAAACAAAAACATTGGAAGGCTGAAATTCTTCACCTGCTGGAGAAAAAGCAAAAATGCACGCCACTACATGTGAACTGTGGAAGATTCCTTTTAACTTCTAGTAAGAGTGGCTGCTGTGTGTGCACATTCCTGATCTATAGTTTCTATAATCTCAGCCCAGCATCTTCTGAGTCAGCCTTTCTTTATCTCCATTTAAACAGCTTTGCTTCCCACAGAACGCTGACTGGATGCGTGCCTTGAAAGAACAGCAAAGCTGCCAAGTCCCACACTGACACAATGATAGGAAGCCAATTCTGTTTTATAATTAAGGTAAGAATGCTAATGTGGCAATGTAACAACAAAAGACAGAAATGAATCAGTTAACCTTCAGTTAGACCAACACTGACATTTACAGGTGGCAAGTAGGGCCCATGATATGACAAAAAAAAAAAAAAACATATCTCGTTATAATTAAGAGAAATAGCAAATGGGAATTTATCACTCAAACTCAAACACCAAACCAACCAAATCACTGTAGCAGTTTGTATCGTAAAACCATTATTAGTATACGTTAGTCATTAAAATAATCATTAAATGAGGTAAAATGCTTAATTTAAAAAATGTTAAAGTTTACTTCAGTAATTTCCTTTAATTCAAATTGTGAAACTCATATCATACAGATGTCTTACACACAGAGCGATCTATCTTTTTGATTTTCCTTGGCTGTAAACCAAATGTTTGAAATGAGTTTCACATTTTGAACTGAATTACTGAAATAAAATAACTTTTTAATTATATTAATATGCAGCTGTATTGGTTTGAGGTCATTGAGGCCAAACACTAGAAAGCATAATGTTAAACCATCAGCCTGCTGGATGTTTAAATATTAATTATAAAGGTATATCTAAATAATATATTATATTTTTATACATAATAATAATAATAATAATAATAATAATAATAATAATAATAATAATAATAATAACAATAACAACAACAACAACAATAATAATAATAATAAAATAACTTCACTCTTTTTGGTGTTTCACAAACTCTGCAAACTCAACTGGATTATATTGTTTTAGATGGGGAAACTCCTTGGGGAAATAGGATGGGGAAATGCTACTCCTTTATTTACAATGTTTATACAACATAATGTGCACAAATTCAGCTCAAATGTATACGCATATATTAACTTGAATTCACTTCGAATAACACAAAGGACAATAGAGAATGAGAACAACTAATTTTTCTGATTTTAGGTAATGTATTTAATTGTGCAACTGATCCCTATCCACCCTTCTTAAGAGTTTATTTTTTATTATTGTATGTATAAATCTAACCAGGCAACCAGTACATTACATTTCTGGACCCATTAGAAGCCTTTAAATAATAAATTATTAAACTAATGAGTGTGCTACAGACACATACTTGATTGTGCTGTTGTTGGGATTGTGGAGGTCCTGGTGCAGTTTGATCACCCACTCCTGGTATTCTTGCTTCTGAATACCCGTGACTTGCTTCAGCTCACTGGCCCACTTGTTCTCCAATACCTACACCAGAAAAAAAAGTCATGAGACTTAAGCCCTATCTGGATGGGATTAGTTTCTCAGGGGGTCTTTTTTATGGGGGTCCTCTGTGATGTTATTCCCAAACGGAAGACGTCCTCTGAGAAAATTATAGGCTGAATTATCTACTGTTTTTCAATGAACTGCGTGGTCCTCCAGTAATTTTAGTCCAGTCTGGACGCACACCTCTGAGTTCCGGCACCTCGCATTTAATAAAATAGCTATTTGTCCACTGCTACACACTGTAATTACACTTTGGGCATTCGTTTCCACAGAGATCTACATAAAGACTACAGCGAGTGGAAATGAGCTACTGAATGCAATGTAATGTGACTGAGAAAGCCTAAAAACTCACTAGTCCTCCTGTTTTTTCAATTGCAGTCCGGATGCAAGAGTTTTATCACTTAGAAGAAGTGAAATATTTTTTTACAGACACCCCCCTGAGAACCCCCTCTTGCCTGGTAAAGTGCAGAAACATGGAGTCAATAGTGTCATAGTAGTGACTTTTATGACATATTTCAATTACCAATGGCCAATTTGGCCATTTTCAATTGGGGTGCTCTCACTTTTGGAGCCTGCAGTTTAGACATTAGACATTTAGTTAAGATATCTCTGCAGGGGTCTCACCTGCTGGGCGTCAAAGTGCTGCGCTGCCACAGTATTTACATCATGATCACTCAAGGTCTTTCCCAGCTCCTGCATGACTTTGTCCATTTCGGCTGCCTGTCTGTACACACACACACACACACACACATTACAATCACTGTAAAACCTTTTCAATTTCCAAACAAAAAAGCACTTTGATAATAGAAAACAACCCCATACAACCCAGTTTAGTACACAATACAGTTCACTTCCTCTTTCAGTAGCAACATGCTAAAATGACAATACTTAATGGTCAACAAACCTCTCCTGAAGCTTCTTCAGCTCCATATCTCTCTCACTGATGAGTTCTGACACACTGACGTAGTAGTTGTGTTCCAGGTTGAGCAGCGTTTCAGAGGCCGGAGAGTGGATCAGCTCATGGTAAACATCTGCGAAATCCTCATCCCAGCTGGGCTCCTCTGGACAGGCATGTTCCAATGTAGTCTAGGTGTGGACAGCAATATTTTACAATTTGAGCTCAACAGTGCAGCTTTTTATGGGGATTCAAAGAGTCTCAACAGGATCTGAGCTGTAGGGTGGGATTATTGTTATTATCATTAAAATATTAGCTTAGTTATATAAACAGGCAGTGATGTGGTTGATGTTAGAATCCAACAAACAGTAGAGCCTTTACAACATTGTGCATGTGAAAGATGGCCTGTGTGTATTTGTGTGCACTTGTGTCCACTTGCAGTAACCCATAGCCTAATGGTTATCATGTAGATCCACTCAGTCATGAGCCAAAAGTGCTTTATAGCAAATGGAGGGGCGGACTCAGCTTTCTGTTTATAAGTGTGCCGAAACAAGCAGCAGCAGAATTTAAACTCCAATACTCTGAAGTTCAAAAGCAGACGGTCTGCTTGACCTTCTTAAAAGCGGATATGGGACTGATATTCTGTTTCAAAGGAATTTCTTAGCGTGAGCACTGTCGACTTTGATTGACTCAAATAGGACAGAAGCGTCTTCTGCACAATATATCTCAAAAGCTCACGTTTCAGTGACATCAGTTTGACAGCTTAAGTTTTGAAGGGAAGTTCCACTGAGGAGCTGAAGTAGAGCAGAATTCTACAGCCAACACTCAAACCTCACTATTTTTATCATGTGACATGTGTTTTGGTGCTCTGCATGGGAGGGACACATCAGTGCACTCCAAATATTGACAAGGCAATGTACTGACCGAACATTTTGTACTGATGCACATGTCAAAAGAAGGGATGCTTAGATTTATGCAATGTCTTACTTAAATAAAATAAAAAATGTAAGCTTTTGGGTGCCCATTTCTAACCAGACATATAAAGTACTAGAGACCAAGGCTTGAGTAAAAAGGACAAGTGCTCTATAATAAAAGAGACTTGAGTAGAAGTTGAACAGAAAACAGTGAAATAACTACAAATGAGTGAAAGGCAGAACACATTATTTGCCCTGGGGGTGTGAGCCTGTCACCACTGAAAAAGTCTAGAGGGAACACTGGACAATATTTTAAAAATAAAACCAGTGCAGACAATTAGTGTAATTAGTCTGTAAGTAATTGTGTGGCTGAACATGCAGTGCTTTACCTCAGTATATGCTTTGGCCCACAAGTTGGTGAGTTTATTGAGGTCAGCCTCTCCATTAGTGAGCTTCTGTAGAGCTGCTTCAGCTTCCCGGTCATAATCTTCTAATGTTTCTCTCTCAATGAAGGCCAGAAGTCTGTCTTTTAATTCTGAAAGGAAATTGATTTTAAACAGAATGTCCTGTGAATGTCCTGATCAGTAGATTACAAGGAAATCAGGGTATGAAATTGTACATACATGGAAATATCGATACAAGCCAAACACAAAACCTTTTCTATCAGAAGCTAAAAGGTATGCAACAAGAAAAAGCATTTTATTGCAAAAGGTCTCTTTCATTTCTTTTTTAAAATAATAAAGTATTACACAATAATTATGCAATGTTATGCATTTTCTTCATATCACATGCAATTCATGCAGAAAGTCTGCATCAAAACGTTGTTTCAGTACAAATTAAAGTACTAAAAATAAAAACACCTGTTAATAATGTGGTATATTGAAAATATTGAATCTGTGAATAAGCACTTAATTAAACCATCTAATAACTATCATCCTTGTTGTAAGACCAGTCTCTGTGTACACGCAGTATTTAATTTAGCAGTTATTTTTTTCAGGATTCTTACCTGTCTCTACGAAGCAGGGGATTTTGTGAAGCAGCATGAGCCTCCCATGAAGATCACTGACATTTTCTTGAACAGGAAACTGAAGGGGCACTTTGAGAACACAGTGGTGTCTGCCTGCCTTGTACTCAAACACAAACTCTTTCTCAGTTGTGTTCGTTTTCACTTTGTTTTTCCTCATTTTCACCTTTAAAAATAAGAAAAGTATTGAATGTGTACAGCATGTCCCTGTATACCAGTAGTTACCTCAATATGGCAAAGATAAATTACCTCAATACATTTTCAAAGTAACATTTTGTTACATTTTACTACAAATTTACAAATTATTTTTCATTATGAAATTTATTTAATTGAGTCATATTACTCTAAATAACGCAATGTTTAAAACATTAAAAAAGGAACATTCTGTTGGTGTTCACGAGGAAAAATAGACAAACCAGTAAAAAAACACACACAAGCTGCTCTGTTTGTTTAGGTGTAGCTCGTTGAGGCATAACTTCAGGTCAAATATTTTACTCTGTATTCAGTAGCTACAATAAGAAGCACAGAAAAATATAGGAGACAATAATACAATTTTCTTTTTAGCTAACCAAGTTAGCTAGCGTTAGCTAACCGGTTAACGGCTACAGAACATAGACATGTAACGTTATTCATGTCTATAGGTCTATGCTACAGAAGCTTATATTAGCTAGTTAGCTAACGCTAGATTAGCTAGCTAGCAGTAACCGAGCTTGTATTAGCAGGTTAGCACAGCTGAAGCTAGGTTATTTAACCCGCACCCACTGATATAACAACACCAGGACGAGCAGCAGCGGACTGGAGATATAAAATAACAGCATATTTAAGCGTTTATATCTTAATTTCGCTGTTTTAACAGGATTAATTATCAGCTCACCGCTGTATGATGACTCTGTCAGCTGTTCCAGCCGGCTATCAGAGCGCCTATTTCCTTATTCGTAGTTGCAGTTTCGACAAAAACGACAAAAACTAAACTAAACGTCCATGCCTGTATGTTGGTTAGTATTTGCCAAAATATGGGAATTATTACCATTTATAATATCTTACACGACATGGATTAATTAACCCGTGATAAATTGCGAGATAAAGGCCAACAAACGTGAGCTTTTTGGCGAAAGTGTGTCACGGTTTATAAAGATGCAATAAAGTAGCGAGATGGTTCAGTGTTGGGCTGTTTGTAGAACAGGTTAGATATCAGCCTAAAATCTGTACTGTGCGATTTAGCTTGTAATTATTATGTTAAAAGGTGTATTTGGAGACATGATGGTGAGGTTTTCGGTGTAGTTCTGCTATTTGGACTAAATTAGAGGTGTATTATTATTATTATTATTATTATTATTATTATTATTATTTTATTTATTATTTTTTTTACTTGAGTCATTTAGAGAGGTGTGGGGCTAAGTGAATACAGTTTGGGACATTTTGGTAAATCTTTAATATAACTCAAACAATTATAATTTATTTTATACTATTATTAGAATATAATGTATGTTTATACTATATTATTATATTATAGCATAATATAATTAATACAATTATAATTATTCTGTAAACAAAAAGTGTTGAACAAACCAAAATATTGCTGGACTATAGTTGCTGCTTTTTCTTCAGGCTAATTGTTTTTATTAAATTATCATTTTATTTATTTAAAGCATTTAAATTGTATAATTTTATTATACATAATTATATCAACCTTAATAAAATTCTGGGTGCTTATTGACAAGTGGACTGTATGAGCAGCAATAAATTGATAACATTTATTGAGGTGTGCCATATCATATTGTATGCAATAATATTGCCAAATGAAATTTAATATTGAATTCGATTGCAGTAGTGTATTCTTGAAATTATTATTTTTTGATTAAATGTTTTGTCATATCAGCAAAAATATAGTTTTTGTAAAAATACCTTAAGATATAGTAATATTATTTTAGGGCCATGTATGATATCACAATATTGATACATATATCATTTTTATCTGGATATTTTGAAATGCAGACAGAATGCATAGTATGCATAATGAAGAATGCATAGTGCCAGTAGATTCTTAACAGCTGCTATTAAAAAAAATATTTTAATTCAAAATGTGCTGTGCTACATCTGATTAAACAGGGCTAAATGACATTCTGAACAGTGAACAGGCAGCTTCTCCAAGTGTCCTGTGGAAGCCTCCAAAGCCCTTTGAGTTTTAAAGTGTAAATCACTTATTTTACAGCAGAAAAAAATGGATTTTCTATCATCTACAAAAATCAAAGAGCATATCATGAAATATTTTACAATTTATGACAATGTCATGCATTTTAAGTCAAAAATAATAATGAAAGGTTGGGCTTTTAATACAGCCCTTGTATTTCCAATAAGCAAAGTAGGCATGCCATCAGCAGGTGTGAAAACAAGAATGAATTATTAAGTGGAGAAGACCCACTTTAATATGTATGAGGTGTCTGACTGCAGGTAGTCTGGCTCATTTGTTTACCACTTCAGTCTTTACAAACAGCCTATGTGCTGGTAGCAGTTAAATCACTGACGGCTTCCCCGGTGCCACATCAGTGCACAAAGGAAATCCTCCTATTGTTGAGGAACATTATTGATCTCGTGCCTTGTAAACTGATCCAGGTAATGGGAGAATTTTAGGAAATATTGTATATGAGCAGTTTAGTGACATAAATAATAAATGGACACATTTAGTATGTTGGTACAGTGGTATGATTATGATTTATAAAGGAAAATCATGAAAATTACCAGGGGTGCCCAAACTCTTTTATACCACTGTAGGTTTGCTTATAATGGGCAGTAGTGCCTCAGTCTCTAATTTCTGATTGCATTGGTTGAATTGGCTGAATGTTAGATATTTTACTATATACAAAATATAAGAATAACTTATTTCTGTGGGTCCTTGCATTCATTAGAATCAAGCAGCTGCAGCTTTGAAAAAGTGGTACATTTACAGTGCAATACTTTGGAGTTGATGGCCACTAGAGGTCAGGAGTTACTAATAGAATAACTACCTTCACTAAAAGGCCTAATCACTGCTCAGACATAAGGAACAATAACACTGTTGCAGATTCTTTTAGAAGAGTTTTGGGATCGGACTGCATTGGTTTATAGAAACATTAAATGTGTATATTATGTAATTTAAAAAATCTTACTCTAAAAGCTTATAAGAGAGAGAAGCTGGAGACTGTAAATTGTCTCAGCTGGAAATGGTACTCTGTGTTTATTTATATGGTTTTATTGCAGTCAGTTTAAAGTGTTCAGTAGTAAAACAAAGGTTAGGAGCCATTGTGCATGTTCACTGGACTGATTTACAAGGAACAAATGCTTCTCTGTAAGTTTGTGTATCCACGGGCTCTAAACTGGTGTGCCCTTTCTATCTGAGTCACTGGAGCCAAGTGTTAGGGGACTTAGTGGTAGTCAGTGGTAAACTGCTATTAGAAATCATTTTGAGTACAGTATATACAGTAAGGTTAAAGGTTAAAGAGCAATGATTAAACCCTAAACAATATTTTTTACCATTAATAGCTGATATAAAGCAGGGGTTGGCAATATGTGACCAGTTTTTCCGCCCGTTCTCGTTTTTCCACCAATTCTTGGGCTACCTATCTCCTTACAAGGCTCTTTTTTTCCCAGCTGTGTCTCAAATCACTAGTCGGGACAGATCTATTGCACTGCAACCCATTTATTTTTTCCCCTTTCTTGGGTTTACCTGCATTGAGATCAACTGTTCTGCAATTGGGTTCAACAACCCTCTGGGCTGTAGAGATACTAGTCTGTAGCACTCCATCCTATTACACTTCATTTTCCAAAACAGATTTTTTTTCTGGCTTGAAAAATATCTGTCCTGCAGCCACAATTAATCAATAATAACGCCCCCCTCCCTCCCGCCCCCACCATCTTAGCTCTCCCTCCTGTCCTGCCTCTAAACCCATACATCACCCAGTGCCCCTTCCAAACTAACCTCCCATTTTTTAGCCTTTTTCAAATTTGGGTGAAGTCAGTAAAAATCAGAGGGTTTAGTGCCACTTTAAATCAATAAATGTACTGTTGATTTAATACTGTTAGTTGATTTAACAGAGGCAAATTTACATAGTGGGTTTAGGCCTAATCTGAGTCTATGAAACTAGATCTAAATAATATTTTAATTTGAGTGTAATTTAGTCAAAGACTAGGTGTATATCATCCATGCTTATATTGACGCAAATGCACTTAGAGTATCATGGTAATATATGTGGTAAAGTGAGTTGAAATAACACCAATATGCTGTGCTTTTATAATAAGTATGTTGACAACATAAGCTTTGGGTTTTTTTGCCTGAAGAAAGAGAAATGCAGTGTTCTTGAATCGCTGACCTGCTTCAACAGAGAGATCAATGCCTGCATATCAGCTGTATTGACCGGCTTGCTCTGCATTCTCCACTAATTAGCTTTACCGCTGGATACTGCTGGTGAAAACAAGAAAGATGTGTAAAATCTATAAAAGAAACAAAGCCTGCATAGTGTGTGGTGATATAGTCTGTGTTGTCAAACATATTGGCCGACAGAATTCTATTTTAAATTAATATTTACCACATTTGGAAGGCAATGTATATCGTAGAAAACCTGTTTTAGAAAAATTATTTATTATATGTTCCATCTTACATAGTGCAGTGTATATTTTGCCACTTATTTAATTAAAAGAATAATAGAAATTGTGAAAACTGATGCACCATTTTAGGTAAAGCAGCAACCTCGAATCAAATGCTAACGCTAAACTCATCAGGGTCACTCGTCTAAGCATGTACATCTGTCATTTCTAATAAAAATCTGCTAAATGTTTGACAAAGTCCTCTAAAGACAGAGCAGTAATAGTGCTACAGTGACTGGGTTTGCTAATACATTTGAGCTACAGTTAATCCTGAAGTAACATTAAAATAAATATACTGCGACTTTTGATACATTCTGTTTTTAAGAGAGTTCAGTAATAGCTAAAAGTGTTTAACAAAACCCTTTTAAGATAGAACGGACAACATTTGCTATCTCCTAGCAAGCTACGCTACATGAATTTGCGTATTTACTTTAGCTAGTTGACTATAAATTAACTTTATAATAAGTAATGGCTGTGTAATGACCAGCTAGTTCATTACATGAGGTTCTACCACTTAAGCGCTTATTTAAAAGCATAATTTGAGCACGAGTTGTCCAGTGTATTAAGATGCTGCCACTAGGTTTCAGAGGATTGCTAGTTTGAATCCAGAGACATACGTTTCACTCCCAAGGTGATGTCAGCCAGTACAGGCATCTGTTAGCTGATGTATCAAAACCAGTTCTCTTTTATCCGAGTGCGCTGACTATCTAGTAATGCTACATCAGTGGCAGTTGGAAATGAGAATCCCTCCTAGTGTTTGGGGCATTACTAGTGATCGGGGGGAGTCCAAATGAGTATGATAGGTAATTGGTCTTCCAAATTGGTGAGAAGATGTGATAAAGTAAGAAGAAAAAAAAAGAGTTTACTTCTGGTTTGTAGAAGAGATGTTGAATAACTGTAGAGCAGATAAGTATCAACCAATACTCATCTCCACAGATGGAGTCTCTATATGAAACCTGAGTCATATCCTGCTAAAAGAGGAATTGACGTGGGTTCTTAAGTTGTTTTGCTCAAACAAATTACTGTTCCAATAACTGAGAGAAGGAGAGGCAGAAAAGACCTTGAGGCTTTTCGAGTCTCAGCGTCATCTCCACCACAGCGAGCTGCCATGGAAACTGTTGGCACTCGGGTGCAGAGGCTGGCTATGCTTTGTGTTCCTCTACTGGCGGAGTTTTTTTCCTCCGGCCTCCGCTGTCAGTAGCGTTGATTCTCTGAATGTGCTAAAAGAGTGGGCAGCGTACATCTGTTTACAGAGGGAACGCTCTCAGAGCTTAATCATCTCCTGCTAATGCGTTTCACATCTCTCTGATATGCTCTGAATAACATAAGCTATTCACACAGAACATCTACTCAATGTTGTTGGTTGAGAGAGTTACATAAGTTATGGTTACTGGTTGAATTATTGTTAAATCCTGTAAAACATAAAGGACTGTTTTTGGGGCCATATGTTTAATTATTTGCCCTTAAAAGTCATCACAGATTTTTTTTTCCTATTTTCTTCCCAATTTACTTGACCAATTACCCAACACACTCTTTAGGACTCCCCCTATCACTAGTGATGCCCCAACACCAGGAGGTTGAAGACTAGCACATGCCTCCTCCGACACATACAAAGCCAGCCACCGCCTCTTTCTGCACACTTGGACGAAAGCGCAGCGACTCGGGTCTGATACATCAGCTCACAGACGCCTTGTGCTGATCAACATCAACCTTCGGAGTGATGTAGGGTGAGAGTATCATCTACAAGCTCAGAGAAACCAAGGCCAATTTTGCTCGCTCATGGCTCCAGTAGCCAATGGCAAGCTACATGAACAGGATTTGAACCGGCGATCTGCTAATCATAGTGGCAGCGCCTTAGTCCACTGGACCACGCAGAGCCCTATAGATGATACATAGATTTAAGCCAAGGTATTATAAATAATGTATTATGGTGGATGCACAGTCATAATTAATATTGTAGTAAAATAGAAAGAGCTGTATAGAAATGAAGTTGGACTACTATACTTACTGTTCTGTAATTACTACTGTATTTAGGTATTAAAATGCTGTATCTGGAGTGCATCTTTACTTGTTACAATCATAAAAATGTTAGGAATCATTCTAAACCCACACTATTATTAATAGGAAAGCGATAGATGTTCTGCACTGTCATTGGGTTTGATGAAGCTGCTCATCATTGAGTGAATCAAGAGATCAAGCTGACCTTATAAGAAGATCTCTCTGCTCCCAAAGTGTTCCACCAGCGCTATTTTAATGGGGTGGACGCAAGACGTGAAAATAAACTGTTGATAGGGTATATGGTAGCAAAAAGCATCACTACACGCCTTGTGCAGGGTGTACGATAGGGCCTTCAGTCCCCAGTATTTGTCAGTAGTAATATTGAGAAATCCAATTCTTAGTTTCAAGAAAATGGCAGATAATTATAGATAGAGGTTATAGATTACCGACAAACAACAAAAAGAAATGTATTTGTAAAATAGGAACAGCTGAAAAAGTCTAAATTCTGTTTACTTAGATTCAGATTTATAGATACATAGTAATAATTTAGTAATATAGAACATTTGAAACATGAGTAAAATTAGCTCCATCCAGGCTGTATGTGAAAAATAAGCTGAGTTGCTACAGAGCCACCCAGAGGAACCTGCAGCTTAAAACTACACTGGAGCTTCACTGCAGGAAAGTGAATTTACTGTGTGAAAGCACCTGCAGCCAGCCCTCGCTGAGCTGCCAAGACCCCCACAGCGTGGATCTCAGCGAGACAGCCATTACCCTGATGATCTCCTCACCTGATAGTATCTGATCCCACTGAGGATACTCCAATTTAAGCTCAGCCATTTCACATTAACTCTGCTGTGTCCCACAGCTGCTCCTAGATGTAAAGCATGGTAGACAGTTTAAAGTGATAAAGAAGAATTCTCTCTCATCATTTACTGTTCTGTTTCAATTAGTGATGTACTGTTCATTATTTGCTTTAGGTTCATTTTGTGTTTTAAATAAAATATAATAACTAAACTACGTACATTTTGACATTTAAGGTCAGCAGTTAATATGTCTAACGTTTGTAAAATATGCCATTAAGTAAGCTATTTCTCTGAGTAAAGATCTTCTGGTGTTGGTTTACACTCCACAAAAAAAGCTTATTTTGTGGCCTCAGTGTTTGATCTATTGGTCACTATAATCTTGTGGCCAAATATGTATGCAGTGCTGAAAAAAAGTGTTTGCCCCTTAAAGACTTCTTTTGCTTGTTCTTTTTTGTCATACTTACATTTTAATATTAGACAAATTTACTAACCAGAGTAATAATTTTATTTATTAAGGGAAAAAAGCTATCCAAACAATCCTTGACCAGTGAAATAGTAAATCCCCCCCTCCCATTAATTCACTGTCCACAATCAGGCCTGATTACTTCCCGAACTGTATAATCAAGAAATAATTTATTATCTGACAACATAAAGCTGCTAAAAGATCTCAAATAGCAACACATTATGAATATCTGAAGAATCTTTAAAAAATTTAAAAACAGATGAGATTAAGATGAATCAACTAATCATTTATCAGTCTGGAAAAGGTTACAAATGTATCTCTAAAGCTTTGGGACTCCAGTAAATCACAGTAAGAGCTATTATTCACGAAACACTGGTGAACCTTATCAGGAGTGACCAGCCTACCGAAATTATTCCAAAAGGGCATGGACAACTCATCCAGGAGGTCACGAAAAAAAACTATAACAACATCTAAAAACTGTAGGCCTCACTTGCCTCAATTAAGGTCAGTGTTGATGATTTAATGATAACAAAGAGACTGGGTAAAAAATTTACCAATAGGAGAGATCCAAGGCAAAAAAAACATTGCTGACCAAAAATAACAAAAAAACAAAACAAAACAAAAAGTCCCATCTTACATT
Organism: Astyanax mexicanus; assembly: GCF_023375975.1. NCBI lineage: Eukaryota > Metazoa > Chordata > Actinopteri > Characiformes > Acestrorhamphidae > Astyanax > Astyanax mexicanus. The sequence goes on from NC_064417.1 coordinate 4,554,946, forward strand.
TGACAACAAACATCTTCTACATGTTAAACTAATACATAATTTCAGTAAAAGAACATCATACTGAACATAAAACATGGTGATGGTAGTGATCAGTGTGATTATCTGGTGCTGCTTTACTGCTGGAGGACCTGGACTAACTGTACTTGATGGAACCATGAATTCTGTTATATACCAAAAAATCCTAAAGGAAAATGCCTGTCCATCAGATCAAGCATACTTGGGTTCTGCAGCAGGACAATGACCCAAAGCTCACCAGCAAGTCCACCTCTGAATAGCTAAAAAAAAAATTAAGGTTTTGGAACAGGCCTTTCTTGCTGGAAAACCCTCTAATGTGGCTGAATTAAACAATTTTTAATTGAGACACCAAGAAGATTGGGCCGAAGTCCCTTGACAGCAGTGTGTTGAAGGAACTGGGAGCTGAATGTTCTGGGAGGAGAGTCAGACTGGATTGTAAGATATTAAATACTCTATAAAACGGTAATAAAAATGACACTATTAAACTGCATGTGCCGTTATATGAACTGCTACCAAAAATAAAGTGTTTATTTCAATTTTTATTACTGATGCTTATTTTATTTGAAGTGTGTGATCATAATATTTACACAAAAACACAAAAATCAGATATATGAGACTCAGCATTAAGAGATTTCTATTTGATTGGAGGCTAAAATAACCTGATTGGGACATCCCTACTCTAAAAAAAACATATCAGTGTTTGTATTTTGGCCACAGAATCAGCTGAGAAATTGAACTGATCTTCACTCGCTGCATCACTGGCACGTTGTGAATAAACGTGTTGGTTTGTGTCCAGTGAAACGTATCTGCCCAGGCACGGTACGGGCACTGCCAGCTCGGAGGGTGAACCCCAGCCAAAGCCCCTGTGCCCTTTTGTCCCCTTGTAGTTGATGAAGTGCTGTGTTTGTGTACAGAGGGGATAACAATAGAGCGAGAAGCAGGTTTCCCTGTCTGTAAGAGGCCGCTGTTATCTGCTCTATTGTTCCACTGGGTCGAGACACAGTGTCCCCCTGTTGGCACGCAGTGGACGGTGGACAGCTGGACGCTCCCTCAGTCTAACGAGGTGTAATTGGATTTGCAGGGTTACTGGGTGTACTGTGACCCTCCCTCCCACCTCCTTGTTCTTTTAATGAGAGCATGGCTTTGTTAGAGTGCATTACTATTGCCAACACACACACACACATGTAAAACACACAGACAGACAGACACACACACACACACACACCAATGAACACACCATTAGTTGAACCCTGTAATGTAATTGCTTGTGTGGAAAATATTGCATAAGAGTGGCTCACGTTTCCTGATATTGCCAGATTATGACATAACACCCGGGTAGCTTAGAAGCTCATGCTGGTTATGAACTTCTGAGTAATGCTTGTTTCTTTGTTTGTAAACACGTTCAGTGCCAGCTCATGAAAAAGCTCTTGTGTAACCATATTCACTCTATAGGGTGAGACCTGGGTCATGCTGGCGGAAGCAGTTTTCAGTGAACGCAGAGTGACGGCAGGCTAAACCCGTTATGCCTTCAACCAAATCTGCTCCTGCATGTGCTTCCATGTGACACGCCAGTTTTAATGAGATCCCTGGATGACATTTATTAGCATATGACAGGTTAGCCAACAACACTTCATATTACAGCTCATCTCAACTGCTATTTGCTTGGCTGGAATAAATAAAAAAACAGCAGCCGAACTGGATGTTTTGTGTATGTGAGTGGTGTCCTCTGGTTTAAGTCGTAATCTTACGTTTCAGATCATGATGTGCGAGCTTTTTATGTTTTTTATAGGGAACATAACCTTTCTTGATGTGTGTATGTGTCTATAAGTGTGTATGTGTGGGTATGTGTGTGTGTGTGCCATGTGCACTTGAACTATCTAGATGTGGGGATGACATAACAATTCTCAGCTTACCTGAGACACTCATTCACTCACTGTGTTCCAGCACCACGGACAGCAGCTGCAGAACATTAGGACAGTCGCCTGTCTTCACTGTGACCTTTCGCATCGTCAGCATTATAAATACCCGATTACGAATGGGTAGGTGGATGGCTCGCTGGCTGGATGGATGGATAGATGGATGAATGGAAAGATTAATAGATGGTAAATTATTAACATTTATATTAATATGGTCAAATGTTGATTTCGTATTTCTTTTGTTTTTGCTTTAAAACAAAATCATTGACATCTTTTAGTCTTGCTAAGTTTACAAAACCATTTCTAAGGCTTTGGGACACCAGTGAACCACAATGAGAAAACTTATTCACAAACAAAAAAAATCTTGCTATCTTTAAGAAACTCCTGAAGACTGAGCTCTTACTCTCCTAACACCTCTAACTAACTACCTTCCACTACCAGATCAGGAGAATCTCTCACTATCTTTAATAAACTCCTGAAGACAGAGCTCTTCAAAGAGCTCTTACTCTCCTAACACCTCTAACTAACTACCTTCCACTACCAGATCAGGAGAATCTCTCACTATCTTTAATGAACTTCTGAAGACAGAGCTATTCAAAGAGCACTTACTCTCCTAACACCTCTAACTAACTACCTTCTACTACCAGATCAGGAGAATCTCTCACTATCTTTAATGAACTCCTGAAGACAGAGCTCTTCAAAGAGCACTTACTCTCCTAACACCTCTAAAAACTAACCACTTCTAACCTCATTTCCTTCTTCCCCTCCTTCACTCCTTTATCCCATTATTTTCCTTTGACCTCCTTTAGGCCCTATGTAAAATGTGTTTTTACCTTTAAACTTCAATTACTCTATGCACATCACTATTGTAAGTCACTTTGGACAAAAGTGTCTGCCAAATGTAAATTGACAACTCATCCAGGAGGTCACAAAAGAACAGAGCAACATCTAAATAACTGCAGGCCTCACTTGCCTCAGTTAAGGTCAGAAAGAGACTAGGAAAAATGGTGTCCATGAAAGAATTCCAAGACAAAAAATTGCATCTAAAAGGTAACTTTTGTTGTAAATTTGCATTGGGTTAAATTAAGAGTTAAATTATGTGAATTGTTTAGAATATATGTGTCCTGTGAATTGGCCTGTGTCTGGAGTCTGGAGCATTATATGCTTTACAGATACATTACAATAAATGTCAAAGATTATATTGCATATGTGCTTAATAGTGCAAAGGGTAAAATATCTCAGGGTGTGCTGTTTAAAGCTTGATAGTTAATAAATACTGCATGTTTAAAGCTTTATGTTTCTATAAATGTCAGCCATCATATAGATTTGTGGAAAAATAAGATGGACAGCATGCTTATATTTAAGTTTAGAGCATCTATGCTTAAATAAAAACAGATTTCTTTATTTCATATACATGATATATATATATGGTATATATATTGTCCCACCCCTAATTTCTTAGGACAGCTCTGAGCTCAAACGTCTTTTCCTTAAAAAAAAGGAAGTTCTTCCTTTATTTAGAGCTGAAATTTTTGTTACTATCAAAATATTTTGTTTTTTTTTTCTAATCTGCAAGGTAAAATAGAGAGGGTGTAAGCCTCAGACACACACACACACACACACATACACACATGGATGGACACATGGATGCACACACAAATAAACACTCCAGCTATCCTGTATATAGTTGCCTGGATGCACCTGCTTCCATCACTCACTGACCCAGCCTCAGGTTGCTTCCTCCATCTTCGCCAAACATTTCAGCACCAGCTGCCTGGATCACTGGATAGGGCTCCATAACACACACACTCACACACTCACACACCCACAAACTCTCACACACTCTCCCCTGTCTGCCTGCTAGTTCCTGCGACACCTTAGAACAGATCTTCAGTTGCTTGCTGGTGGACGTCTCCAAAGGAAGTGAACATGGGCCCGTGGGTGGACTCGGATGCAAGAGAGAAGAGAAGAGAGGAGGTAAGACTACAGGAATGGGATGAAGACACAACAGTGTAGTATAATCATCCTTTATTTGGAGGATATTATAGAAAAAACACTTTTGCTTCCTTCAAGAACTTTCAGATTTTGAAAGTTTCTGAAGAACCATCAAATTTTAATTTCAAATGTATGAAACCAAGAGATGCTCTAAGTAGAGCTGCATCCATCTCTGAATGTTGTCAGTTGAACCAGATTTCCCCATTTATTAAGAATATTCAACTATTCATTCATGGTTTTTCCCCTTATATAAGTATCTAGTAATCAGACAACACACATTGCTTGAGTTTCTGTACTGATTTCTTTTTGAACATGTACATTATAACATATATAAATGTTTTAACATTTAAAAAGAGTAAAGGAGATGGTGGATATGATTAATGATCTGAATTGCAGCCTATCTTAATTGACAACATGTAATATCAGGCCATCATATGGATTTGTAAATAATGAGACAGATTAAAATTTTTATTTAATTTATATGTGTGTGTTTATTTAGCTTTTAACATTAAAATGCGTGTATAAATGATTAAAACAAACAAAACAGAAACAACTAATGTTTCTTATTTAACAGAATGCAAAGTTGTATTATTTTTAGATTAAAAGACAAATTATAGGCCTGAAATTGGTAAATCTGGCAATCTGTAGTTTCACCTACATTTAAATAATAATTTGTTGTTTATTAAGTGCCTGTACTTTTCCTTAAAATATGAACACATTTTAGCTGTAAACTAAGAAAAAACAGAAACTCTGAAAAAAAGAGACCCCTTAGAAATTATAAGTTTTTTTTTTTTTTTTTTTTCAAATTGGAATATAATCAAGCGAAAAATGGATGATCACAAATATTGATTTCTGAACTCTTTATGAATATGAACTTGTTTTCTTTGGATTATTTAAAGTCTGACAGCTCTGCATAGCTTTTTTTTATTTTCTCCAAATAAATGCTCTAAATGATAATATTTGAAATTTGGGGGAAATGTTGTCTGTAGTTTATAGAATAAAACATACAATGTTAATTTTACTCAAACATAAACCTATAAATAGCAAAATCAGAGAAACTGATTCAGAAACTGAAGTGCTCTCTTAATTTTTCCAAAGCTGTGTGTAATTTAAGTTGTAAAAGGGTTGATTTTTTGCCCAACCCATGGGGCTCAAACTGATATATATGGCTATATCTACTCACTCTTTTGAAGTGGTTTGCGGTGTTTCATGTTGTTAAACGATAAGCAGAATTAATTAATTTTACCCTGTTAAATTTCTTCTTTCGCACTTCAGGCTTTATTTTTCCGGATGTTTTATTGTTAGCTTAACCTAACACCCGCTCCATCTCAGCATCCCAGTTTAGTTTCTCTCAGTAGTGAAACACCAGCTGTTCAGTTGTCACACAGATTTTATTTTTAGCTTTTTTATTTATAATCTGAAAAAATGGGTTACTCCTGATTTAAAATGGCTCATTAAAAAGCCCTCGTCTGCTTGACTTGATGGATCTCAGTCTGTGGACTGGCTGGTATCCAAACTGATGATTTTAGACGTCAGCCTGGGACTGTTATTGGGACCCTTATTTTGAAGCATCTGGATCTGAGCTGGACAGACCGATGGCAGGGTATTTACTGTACAGGGCTTATTATTCATTAGCCGGTAAGCTGAGTGATGTGGGCTAAGGCACTGAAAACACAGAGGATCTCCAGGGACAGAGCCAGACACCAATCTCTCCAGCCTCTGTAGTCTGACTCATTTGAGGGCACATATCCCACATTTCTACATCCCTAAGCTCCACTTATGACATTTGATGAGTCATTAGCCATTTTTCTGTATTTTTAATTTACTGTATTTTTCATCTCCAGTTTTGTCTATTTTTTGCCATGCCTCTAAGACTGATGTTCTGATTGGCTGCCGTTTATAACCCAAAAAACAATGGGTTATAAACGGTTTATAAATGGTTTACAATTAGTTTATTAATCATTAATAATCAGTTATAACACATACGTAGGGCAACAATGGCCTGTTGTTTGCCAAATAGTGAACCCGCAGCCATCTATATTGTTGCCCTTTCTATGTATGTGTTATAACTGGTTATTAATGATTTTAAGGCATTTACAACCTAATTAGTAACATTAATAAACTAATTGTGAACCATTTATAAACCCTTTATAAAGGTAGTCTTATTTTAAAGTGGTATCCAAATGCTTAAATGGTCAATGTCTCTTGCTATTGAGTCACTGAGCTCTTTATTTGGATCACTATAATAATGCTGGACCTCCATTGGCTTAAAAAAAGCTTCAGTTCTTTAAAACATGGATTCCACAAGATGTTGAGAACATATGCTGACCATTTCTGCAGATTTTTGAGAAGCACCTTCAGCACTGTTCATCACATCCCAGCGGTGCTCTACTGGATTCAGATCTGGGAAGACCACTGAAGAACAGCTTTGTATGCAAAAGCTTTGTAAACACTGATTTATATGTTTATTTATTATTTTTATATACTCTCTATTTCCTCGTGTTTTTATATGTAACTAACCCCATGTCTTTTTCCTCTGATCATGTTCCATCAAAATGCAAAGTTTACTAATTGTAAGAAAATGAATAAAAAGATGTTAACAAAAGAACAGTTGAGCACTTTTGGTGAGCCTGTTTTCATCCAATGCAGCCTCAGGTTTCTGTTCTTAGCTGACAATATCTTGGATACACAGCTCTGAAAAAAAATAAGAGACCACTTAAAAATGATGAGTCTTTTTGATTTTACCAAATTAAAAAAAACTCTGGAATATAATCAAGAGGACGATGGATGATCACAAGCTATCAAAGCAACCAACCATGAAGTTATCCAAAAGCAGTGTGTAAGACTGGTGGAGGAGAACAAGATGCATCAAAACTTTGTTTAAAAACCAGGGTTATTCCACCAAATATTGATTTCTGAACTCTGAAACTTTATGAAAATGAACTTTTTTTTTTGCATTTGGGAGAAATATTGTCCATAGTTTATAGAATAAAACAACAGTGTTCAAAACTGTTGAACAGTGTTCAAATCGGAGAAACTGATTCAGAAACTAAAGTGATCTCTTATTTTTTTCCAAAGCTGCATATATAAGAGATACTGTAGCCTTTTTGTCAGCTCCGACCAGTTTGTATTGTAGTTTTTCTGTCCTGACTACAAATAGACAGAACCAATGTTATATGATAAAATATGTGAAACAAATATACATACCATACATAAAACATAATTACATATCTATGTTTATGCTGTTATTTTTTTATATTTATGAGGTTTATGTTTCCCTCTCAGCCAGCCTCAAAATGAATCTGTTTAATCAGTTAAATTACTGGAGTAAATTATGTTTAGATTTGAATTGATCTGTAATAATGTAATAATAATGTTATAATGTAATAAAGCTTGCCAACAAACCTTTATACCTTTTCTGGTGATTTTTCAGCATTTTATGGATCCTTTAAAAGCTATTCTGAATCCCTTTTTTTTTATTTGACTCATTCTACAGCAATTTAATTAAAAAATAAGCGTAATAATAATAATGATATCTTAAATGAGGACTTGAGTCAGCAAAAAGGTTTTAAAATAACTGTACACATGATTTCACATGATGTGTTAACTATATACACATTTAAATTCTCTAAATGTGAAGTATTTTATTTAAATTTGAACTGATTTGTGATTCTGTTGTCAGGTTTCTAGCTCAAGTTGACTATTTAACTGTCATTCTAAAGTATAAATAACCACAAATAACCTTTTTCTGCCTTTATATGATCAGGTAGGTCAGGAGCTAGGTCAGGACACCTCCTGCGCCGCTTACTGAAACAGCAGGTGTGGCATGTTGTGATTGAGAAGGAGGTCAGCAGACAGCGCCGTCTCAGTTTAGCACAGTGTGGAAGTTGTAACTATGGAACTGTATAGTCTATTAGCCATCTGGCTTCACAGACGGTTAAAACATGCTATGTGGAGTCCAGGTCAATGGCAAAAAAGAAGCTTGCAGCTGTATGAATAAAATATGAGGATATTGCATTGTGGTGTGCAGTGGGGATTATGATGCTTGGCCTAGACAGCTGACCCTAATAGATGGTATTACTTAAGTTTTGTTCACCTAAATAAAAACGTATAAACTACTTTCAGTAAAATCAGGTAAGTTTTATCTCTAAATATTCCACTTTATATCTTTACGCAATGATAAACGACATAAATCACAGAGGTCAGACCAGTTGTATAAGTTAGTATTAGTGACACAGGCTAACCTGGACTGAAAATCTATAGCTAAAAGCAGCATAATGGTAAACAAAATAAATACATAACATATTTATTAATTAAATTGCAGCATGGTGACCCTGATAAAAAAAAATACTTAATTGTAAGTAAAACATATTGAGAAATGTCTAACTGTACAGATTTATATACCTGCCTAAAATATATTAAAAGTACATTAATTTCATGCTTCCATCAAATGTTTGAAAGTAAATGTTGATCATACTTTTAAAAAGTACAATATAATGTATTTTAAATAAATAGGCTACTATGAAGTACACTTTTAGATTAATGTAATTCAGTATACTTCTAAAATATCCTGTTTGTGTGTTAAAACAGTACAGTAGTTCACTTAAAGTACTATGTCTCATGTGTGACGCCAGGTAGTGAGGAGTGACGCGAGCCGAGTTAAAAATACAAACAGGTTTATTAGCAGTAAAGCTAACAGATACTGCTAACAGAATAGCCAGGCAAACAAAGATCTCACCGATGACAGAAGACGTAGTCAAAAATACAGTCCGAGTTCGTAACCGAGAAACAGTCCAACCATACATCAAATCCAGAAAGGGCAAAACAAAAGACATAAACCGATAATCCGAAAATAGGGTCGTAACGAGAAGGCAAAAACAATACACAGGGAAACGCTTAGTATGTAACATGAGTTAACAATACCTCGCGGAGTTTGTTTACAAGCGGCCGCCTTAAATACAGGAAGCTAGAGGGAAATGAACCGGAACTAACTCAGAACACAGGTGAGTCTGAGCGTCGGAGCGTAACATGATTGGGTGAAGGTGAGCGTGAGTTGTTGACGTTACTGTTCATGGGATCTTGGGAAATGGAGTCAGGTAGCGTGGAAGGAGAACACGGCCGCGTGACAGTACCCCCCTCCAAAGAGTCCGAATAATCCGAAGGATGAGGACGACACAAGGAGACAGCCCCCCCAACCTCAGCGGAGTCCTGAACAGGTGGCCCAGAAACGGGAACGGAATGGATGGAAGCCCTGGACCTGGGACGACCCCTCCTGGGACTGCGGACCGAACTGAGGGACCGGACAGAGACAGAACCACCGCGTCTACCCCTTCTTGGACCTGGAGACCTTCTCCTAGGGCGACCTCTGGGGCGTGGTGCAGGACGGGATGGATGAGACCGGTGAAAGTCATCCACCATTAAAGGATCCAGGACATCAGTTGCCGGAACCCAACTTCTTTCCTCAGGTCCGTAGCCCTTCCAGTCCACCAGATACTCCAGGGCTCCCCTTCTCCTCCTGGAGTCCAAAAGTCGTTCTACCGCATAAACCGGGCCACCGTCCATAGCCACCGGAGGAGGAGGAGACGCCCCAAGCGATGTCTCATCCAACGGACCAGGGATAACCGGCTTTAATAAAGACACATGAAAAGAAGGGCATACACGGTAGTGAGAGGGTAGATCGAGACGGTAGGTAACTTCATTAATTCTCTTAATGACTTTGAAAGGGCCAATATACTTAACTGAAAGTTTCTTATTAGCATCTGGTTGCCGGAAATCCCTGGTAGATAGCCAAACCCGATCACCAGGAGAGTAAAGGGGGGTCTCACGGCGTAGGCGATCAGCCTGTTGTTTCTGCCGTTGTAAAACAGCCTCAATGCGTCTGTGAGTCTCCTCCCACACTTCCTCGCTCCGACGCATCCAATCGTCTACCGCAGGAATATTAGAAGGTTCGGCTGACCAGGGCATGATGGGTGGTTGATATCCTAAAAAGCATTGAAAAGGTGTCATTTTAGTAGTGGAACTGATCAGTGAGTTCTGAGCTAGTTCCGCCCAAGGGAGAAATTTGGCCCAATCATGGACATTGTTAGAACAATAGATTCTCAAAAACTTTCCTAGCTCCTGATTCATTCTCTCACATTGTCCATTGCTTTGAGGGTGATAGCCAGAAGATAAACTAACAGATATACCCAAACTACTCATAAAGGCAGACCAAACTTGAGAAATAAATTGGGGACCACGATCAGAGACAATATCTTCAGGGATACCAAAAACACGAAAAACATGAATAAAAATGGCTTCAGCAGTTTCTAGGGCCGTAGGCATTTTACTAAAAGGAATGAACCTAACTCCGCGAGAGAAACGGTCTATAACTGTCATGATAACTGTGTGACCCATAGATTCAGGAAGATCAGAAACAAAATCGACAGCTAAGTGAGACCAAGGCCGAGCAGGAACAGGCAGAGGTACTAATTTACCGGCAGGTAGAGTACGGGGAGTTTTACTCTGAGCACACACAGTACAGGAGGCTACAAAATTGTGGATGTCAGATCGCATATTTTCCCACCAGAAACGACTCTCTAATAATTGAAAAGTGCGAGTCTCGCCAGGATGTCCTGAAGTAGGAGAAGTGTGTGCCCAAGTAATGAGTCTATCTCTGCACTGGTCTGGTACATAAGATTTGTCTGGGGGGCACTGCAAAGGAGGAGGGGATGTAGAGTTAATTAGATTAATCTCCTCCGAGATGTCCCATCTGATAGGAGCTAGAACTATACCTGGTTTTAGAATTGTAGAGGGTTCTGAGGTTTCTACATTATCTTCCTCATAAATTCGTGAGAGGGCATCTGCCTTGGTGTTTCTGGAGCCAGGTCGATAAGTGATTACAAAATTGAAACGAGCAAAGAAGACAGACCAACGTGCTTGACGTGAATTCATACTTTTCATAGATCTCAAGAATTCTAAATTTCTGTGATCAGTTATTACCACGAAAGGATGTAGTGCTCCCTCTAACCAGTGTCTCCATTCTTCTAAAGCTAATTTAATGGCCAATAGTTCACGATCACCAATACCATAGTTCCGTTCAGCAGGGGAGAGTTTGTGGGAGAAGTAGGCTACAGGGTGCATCTTACTGGGAGAGCCAATATTTTGGGAGAGGACAGCACCTACTCCAACACTGGATGCATCTACCTCAACAACAAAGGGCTCCTTAGGATCTGGATGTTTTAACAAGGGAGCTGAAGTAAACACCTCTTTGAGAGAAGAGAAAGCATTTGATGCTTCTTCAGACCAGATCAACTTTCTAGCATTCCGTTTCAATAGATTGGTCAGTGGAGCAGCTACAGAACTATAATTACGAATAAATCTTCTATAAAAGTTTGCGAAACCAAGAAATCTTTGTAGTTCCTTTACTGATCTAGGGGTAGGCCAGTTAACTACAGCCTGAATCTTCCTATCATCCATAGTAATGCCTCTGGCACTAATAACATAACCCAAAAAGGAAATGGTAGACAGATTAAATTCACATTTTTCCGCTTTAACGAAAAGCTGGTTTTGGAGAAGACGGGTCAATACCGCACGAACATGGGAAATGTGTGTAGTCAAGTCAGATGAATAAATTAGAATGTCGTCTATAAAAGCTATGACAAATTTTCCTAGCATGTCACGGAGTACATCGTTTATGAAAGATTGGAATACGGACGGGGCGTTCTTGAGACCAAACGGCATAACTAAGTATTCATAGTGCCCCCTAGTGGTGAAAAAGGCAGTCTTCCACTCATCACCCTCTCTAATTCTCACCAAGTTATAAGCACTGCGGAGATCTAATTTAGTGAAGATGGAAGCTCCGCGTAGTTGTTCAAGCGCTACAGGTACTAAAGGGAGAGGATAGGGATAAGTTTTGGTAACTGCATTTAGTTGTCGATAGTCGATACATGGGCGCAGACCTCCATCCTTTTTTTTGACAAAGAAAAAGGATGCAGCTACAGGAGAGGTGGAATGACGAATGAACCCCTGAGATAGAGCCTCCTGCACATACTCCTCCATAGCACGTTCCTCAGTTTGAGTTAAAGGATATATACGTGACTTGGGAGGTATCTGATTGTCTATAAGCTCTATAGCACAGTCATAGGAGCGATGTGGGGGAAGTTGAGTAGCACGTGACTTGCTAAAAACTTCATTCAGATCAGAGTAATAAGGAGGAATATGTGCAAGTGACTCCAGGCCAGGACTCTCTACAGTAGTAGATTGGATCATTAATTTAGGAACAGTAATGCAGTGATCATGACAGTATGGAGATCAAGAAATAATTTCACAGTTAGACCAAGAAATCAGAGGATTATGTTTTTTCAACCATGGAAGTCCTAATATAATTTGATAATTAGTGTCCTTCATCACAAAAAACCTGATCTCTTCTGAGTGCAGAGCGCTGACGTTGAGCTTGACAGGTGTGGTGGTGTGGGAAACAGCTCCTCGGCCAACTGGGGTCCCATCCACCGCAGACAGTCTCATAGGATTTTCCAATTGTTCGAACGGAATCTGGAGTTGTCTGGTCAGCTGCTCGTGTATAAAGTTCCCCTCGGCACCGGAATCAATCAGGGCTGGAAACACAAATGAAGAAGACTGGCAGAACAGAACAACAGAAATAATAAAAGATCTTGAAAACATATCAGGACTAAGTCGGCTTACCCCTTTAGCGTGTGGAATCCTCTCCACACGCTTTCCCGAGTTAGTAGCAGATGGCTCATATGGACGGTCCGGGTTGCCATGATAACCATGGGAGAGCCCACCGTAGGACGAGCCTGAAGTATCTTGGCGTTGAACTCGGGAGGGGCAAAGCTGACAATCTCGCAACACATGATCTGCACTGCCACAATAGAAGCATAATCCAGCTTGAAATCGTCGCTTTCTTTCTTCTTTTGACAAACGGGTAGCGTCTACTTGCATGGGTTCCTCATCCCTGAGTGTGGTCCGTGGAGTAAATCCAGATGCGCGTGGCGTAGCAAAACGAGGAGAAGTAGCAGCAGCTCTACGGCCAGGTACTGAGCTCTGTTTGAGCTGATCAAGTCTGATGGCTAAAGATATAAGTTCATCCAAAGGCAGCCCATCATCCTTGCAAGCTAATTCGGCCAAAACATCAGCCCTGAGTCCATTTCGAAACATCACGCGTAGAGCTGGTTCATTCCAACCACTACCAGCAGCCAAAGTACGGAATTCGAGAGCGAAATCAGACACGGGTCGGTTTCCTTGACGTAACTGAACCAATAACTCTCCCTGAGATTGTCCGTGATGCGGGTGATCAAAAACCAACTTAAATTCCCTGAGGAAATGCTCGTATGGGCTATTTTCAATACTAGGCCAAATAGCAGTAGCCCAATCCAAAGCCTTGCCGGTGAGACGAGATATAAAAAACGAAATACGCGCAGCGTCGGCACTAACTGCTGAATTAGCAAAAAATAGTGACATCTGCAAGAGAAAGCCTCTGCATAAATCTGGAGAACCATCATATTTATCAGGTTTGCTTACCGGAAAAGCGGCTGTCGAGGGAGCGATAGCAGGAGAGCTAACCGGGGCCTGGTTAGCAGAGGCTAGGCTAGCTGGAGTGGCCACTCTCAGCTGGGCAAGCTGAGTAGCGATATCCTGAAGGCTAGCAGTTATCTGAGCTAGCTGAGAGTGTTGATCTGACTGCTGGGTAGTAAGAGCAGTAACGGTGTTAGCAAGGCTCTCAAAAAGCTGGCTATGCTGTTCGAGAACCCTCCCCTGGTTCCCGACTGCCTGCTGGAGATCATTAAACTCGGCCATCACTTCAGGCGAGGTATTCTGTGACGCCAGGTAGTGAGGAGTGACGCGAGCCGAGTTAAAAATACAAACAGGTTTATTAGCAGTAAAGCTAACAGATACTGCTAACAGAATAGCCAGGCAAACAAAGATCTCACCGATGACAGAAGACGTAGTCAAAAATACAGTCCGAGTTCGTAACCGAGAAACAGTCCAACCATACATCAAATCCAGAAAGGGCAAAACAAAAGACATAAACCGATAATCCGAAAATAGGGTCGTAACGAGAAGGCAAAAACAATACACAGGGAAACGCTTAGTATGTAACATGAGTTAACAATACCTCGCGGAGTTTGTTTACAAGCGGCCGCCTTAAATACAGGAAGCTAGAGGGAAATGAACCGGAACTAACTCAGAACACAGGTGAGTCTGAGCGTCGGAGCGTAACATGATTGGGTGAAGGTGAGCGTGAGTTGTTGACGTTACTGTTCATGGGATCTTGGGAAATGGAGTCAGGTAGCGTGGAAGGAGAACACGGCCGCGTGACATCATGTAACTTTTAGAAAGTAAATAAAGTTACTACATTGGTAAATGTTGTAAAATATATATTTAAGTATTACATTAATATAACAGTTAAAAATGTATTTCAATGCTCTGTAATTATAGTTAGGAAAATATAAATATTAGTACATTCTAGGATTCAGTGTTAAATAACACATTTAAATGTCAAATAAAAAAATGTAACAAAAAAAGGAAATTTGTTACACGCTAAAAATTGTAGTACAGTGTAATATATATATGTAAAATATATTTTTTATACCCAACTAAGTATACTAGATTTGTGCTACTTACAAAAGACAGGTACAACAAACATATTTGTACTCTAATGTAAATAGATCATATATATTTAACATCAATTCTTAGTACATTTCTAATATACCCGGTGTATAATTGTGATACATTTGTAATACTTCTTAAATAAATTATAAATTTACTGTAAGCATATTTAAAATATAAGATTACATACATGAAGTAGTATGTTTAAATCCTACTTAAGTATATTAAAAATAGTTAAATTTTAGTACAGTTAATCTATGTTTTTTCACAAGGGGAGCAACTGTTACGAGCCTGTATATGTGCATAGCTATTTAGGAACATGTATATATTAGAACCCCCCACCTTCTCTACTAATTTAAGTTTCCTCTAAAAACAATCTTGAAACATAATCTGAATCTAAGCATAGATGTACAGCACCGGTCAAAAGTTTTAGAACACCCAATTTTTTTAATAGTCCAGTAGCAGTGCAAAAGTCCAGACAAGCTGCTTTTTTTACTTTATCATCTTATTAATTATTTTTTTTATTACTATTAATCACTTCACCTATAAGACCTCTAATTTTCTAACTCTTCACTGATGAAACTAAGATTTTGTCTAATGTTAAGTTGAGCTAAAAGTTTTTTTTATTACAATATAATAATATTTCCAGTTTTTAGTTCATTACTCTTTGTTTAAAGGTCCTGGAAATTTACTGTTCCAATTTACAAAAATGTTATACACTGGATTTTGTACCATTTCCCATTATTGACTGGACCTGAAGAGCTTAAATGGCAAAAAGAAAGGTAAAATATGGGGGTTTTCTAAAACTTTTGATTGGTAGGGTTTATAATATAAATGTTTAACACACTGTTTAAATGTTCTTTATATAAGAACAGCAGCACTCAATACAGAAATGACATGAGAGAAATGCTCTCTCGCTTACTCTAGCTCTCCATTCTTCCACTCATCCTCTTTACAACAGCAAGCAAAGTAGGATCCCAAAATATCCAGTACTGCTCCTCTCCCTACAGATTTATATGTGTGAAAGAGGAGTGCTGAGATAAACAGGCAAGAAATAAATCTGCAGTACAGCACTTACTGTATGCCTGTCTGTGGTATACAGATATATCTCAGTCATTAAGGAATGGAAAGCTCATTTTCTTGGAGTTTCTGTTTAAGCCTGTGGATTTCTGCCTCTGATGCAAAGCTTATTCAGCAATTAACCCTTTTAATCATCAGTAACTGATGTTTTCTATTGTAAAACTATGCTGTGATTGAAGTGTATGGGCCCACGTACACATAAACAGTCCCTTTATATTAACCAGCATCGTAAACACATGGCCTTGCTGTCCTAAAGTAAAATTGTTGTAAAGAAAACTCAACAAAATACTTTGGTGGTTTGAGCTTTTTCCCCTCATTGAATTTAGGGTGTTCTATTCACTGAGGGGTAATAATGTGGCAATAATGCTAAAGTCAATGTGCTGTATTTTTTGCAATATAAGGGGCATCAGATTATAAGGCGCCCTGTCAAAGAATGTCTATTTTCTGGTCTATTTCCATATATAGTGCGCACCGGATTATAAGCCACATTTTGTGACACTAGTAAGGAATAGGGGCGTTGCCATGTTTTCCTTCTAATTCAGCAGGTCTCAGCGCTGGGTAGTGGTGGTAATTAAGTTAAGTAAAGCTAAGCTAAGCTAAGTAAGCTACTAACCGCTAGTGTTACAATGAGGATCCCTATTAGCTAGCAGGCTACAGTCCAATATACTCGCACTAAGTAGCTAATGCTAATGCTGCTCCAGGAGTGCTAGTTGGGGTTAGCAGCAGCCTACAAGCCAATAATACTCACCTTTAAACAGAAAAAGAGCTAGCACTTAGCACAGTTAGAGGGTAATGCTAATACTGTTTCAGTTTCAATGTTGAAGAACTAAACTGGAACTCCTGTATAACTCTGTATTTCAGTGGAGTGGCTTTACTGCTCCTTAATACCTGACTGGTAGAATTTATGCATAAGATGCACCGATTATAAGGCACACAGACGATTATTGGGAAAATTAAAGGATTTTGAGTGCGCCTTATCGTGCGAAAAATACGGTATACAGAAGTGTGATGGCATGATGCAGCTGTTTAGACACTTTTTTTTAAAAAACCAAGTTATAAAATTATTGAATTTTATGTTCTACACTCTTTACGAATGAATTTCGTAGTGATACTGATAAAAAAGGTGAAGACAAGGCTTTCTCTGACCCAGATAAAGGGAAGTTTAATAGTGTTTTGATACCCATAAGTGACAAGTGCATTACTCTAATTCTGAACTTCCTGCTTACCCGCATTATGTTGAAGTAATGCATCCCTAAGTTTTCTTTCTGGAAACTAATGAACATGTGTTTAGTGTAACTAAGACTTTAATCTCAAATATCGAGACAAGCTGCAAAGCTCATACATTAATTGATTGGACCAGGCTTCCGCCTCCTGCCACTTTAGAGCCACACTCCTCCAGTCTGCCAGTATCTTGTGACTAATCCCTTCGGCCGCCATAACGCAACCCTGTATCCCTGCCAGAACATGACCTTACTGTCACCTGGACAGCCCAGCCTATTCAGTCCAGACACCTCAGCTGCTACAGATGCTGCGGAGCACTGGGTCTGCCAGCCGGGCCATTACCCAGAAGCCTGTGTCAGTCACTCAGCAGAGGATACTAATATCCAGATCCACGGCCTGCTGGCAGCTGCCCTGGTGATAACTTTAGCATTAGCATTGAAGCAGTCATTCTCAGCAGGTGGAGACTGGAACTACAACATGGTTGGCCTAGTATTGGCCTAGCATGGTGTTTGATTTTGCCCAGAAACATATTGAAAGGTGATTTCTGTTTCTCCCCTGCAAAGCTGGATGTATTTGTAAAAGCCATTAGAAAGAGAAATACTGAAAACTGTTATTCTTTTTAAATTCATTGTACATTAAAGGGCTTATATCCTACATTTTTGGGGCCATGTATGGCGCCTGTGTAAATTTTCGTACAATAAATAGAATATTAATTCATTCTTTTTCCAGCTTTTTACATCCTCAAACACCAAAATGAGTCAATGGCAAAATAACAAGCTGTTTGGAATTGGCAGAGAGGATTTGGCAAATTTTTCATGGTCACAATCTCAGCACATATTCAGCTCTACTGCTCATCCCACAAATGCTTGTTCCTTACAAATGTGACTCAATTTGAAGAAGAAATTAACAGGTCTTCCAACTGTATAAGATTTATTGGCAAGAAGAATTGTTACAACAAAAAAATAATCTACCAAACACAAATGCACTGTATACATGAGTACTTTATTAAAACTCGTGCTGTTCAAGGAATCTGTGGCTCTTACGTAACCATCCCCTAATGATGTCTTGTGTTAGATCAGACCGGATGTCGACAGGAAAACTTGTTAAACACATTCACACATATTCTCAGCTGACCGCAACTACTCAGACCCACTTAGTCCCGCTTGAGCGGCGCACACACACCTTCTTCGCAGCCCTCCAATTCTCCTGCAAGGCTCCGCCGAGACGAACATGATACCTCTAGGAAATGGCTGAGATTGCATTATGAAGGGCAGAGCTAACTTTCCACACTCTTTCCTGGTGTTGGAGCTATCTAAGTGCTGCGGCGGAGCCCGAAAGCCTACGTGTGCTTGCTGGGGGATAGGGTTTCATCTGTGCACCTTCGCAGATGTTTGTCGGTGTCCCGGGGTGGGCGGGGGCTGGTGGGGGGGTGGAGGGTTGTGGGGACAGGAGCAACACTGGAGCAGCAGAGGGGAGGAAATATGACAGCTCCGGAGGATCTGTCTCCAGGAGACGGTAGTAGTAGGGAGGGAGGGGAGACCATGAGGAACCAGTAATGGCTGCTCCTCTGGGCTTTTAAAGGGGCTCATCTGACAGGGATCGCTCTACACAGCCCTCCCCTGATACCCCTCTGAGCAGGAAGAGAAGACAGCACTGAGAGCACCCGTAAACTCAGTCTCCGGCTCAGGATGGATCCCTTGTGGTGTCCTCGCCGCATGCTGGGGAGCTCCCCCTGCATTCGCATCCGCCCATCTCTCCCCGAGACTGAGCCAGGCTACTGGAGCAGAGAGGTAAAGCTGTGCACCTGAGGAGTCATCCAGAACTCATGCTGCTTTAAGAAGAGCGGAAAGGTGCAGAGCACCAGCTGAGACTTCTTTGAGCTTCAGAAGCTCAGAGCTTCTGTATATCTCTTGTAGCCTCCCACCCGTTTGTGGTCTTGGGGCAGAAGACTGATTGGACGTTTGGAGATGAGTGTCATTCTGAGCAGCGTAGCCCGAAAGAGAGAGTTGTAGAAGTCTAGGGTGAAAAGAAAGGCTCTCAAAATGAGGTTCAGATTCAGTTACTAGTCATCTACCCAGGAGACCTGAAGATCAGATGGTCCAGGACTGAAGAGGAAGGCGAAGGCCGAAGCAGCATGGACAGGAAGCTCTGTCATGTGGGAAGATGGAACTTCGCCGACCTGCTGTGGCTTTGAGTGCCTCCGGAGCTACTGGGGCAGCCAGAACCGCAGGAACCGAAGGGTACAGCCAGAGGTAAAGTGGGCCATAGAAAGCTACCAACAAACTCTGCTGTCTTGTTGAAACTTTATTCAGAATTGTCTGAGAGAGCACCACAGCTGACCCACAATACATGGTTAATGCTTTTCACATGTAATGAAGGTTTTTTTTGTAAAGTGTTTGGGCTGTTTCCTCTGTTGCAGCTGTAGTAAATTGTGTCATGTCAGACTGAATGTAGTAAGAGATGTAGACAGGTCTTACTCTGTGTTTGAGTCATTCAAGCTCAGATTACAGGGAGTGCTTGGGCTGGGTAATATTGACCAATGGCAATTCAATAGCATTGAAATTGTTTCTGTATGTCTTTCCCTGATGCTCACTTATACATATTTGTGTGTTTATATACCAAACGTACTCAAATACATTGCTAGATGACCATAAACTTACCTTTTAACTTTTCTTTACCTTTTAGAAATAAATTTATTTACATGTGCATAAGTAAAAACAGTCCTGACTGGAAACAGTTTGGCTGCTTGGATTGTGCCTTGTTAAAGAAAACAGTAGAGACTCCAGTCAAGAATACAGGAGAGCATAATTGGGCTCATTGCCTGATAGCCAACCTCAGCATCTTAGAATGGAAGTTTAGTGCTCTCCTCCAAGCGTGTTAAGCTGTTGTGATTAGTGGGTGGGAGCCTATCATCAAGAGAAACCATATTCACCATACTTGTGCTGGTAGAACAGACCCGTTGGTTTTCTCCATGTACTATGCAGACGTTTCAGAGGAAGGTCGGAACTGTTAACAGTTTTTAGTGTATAATTAAACATAACAATAAAACAGCCAGATTGTTTTATGGCCTTTCATAACTTTATTATTTAATTATTAAAGATCATGTTTTGTTGCTGTGACTTTTGTTCTGCTCAAGTTGTGTATGATGCAAACAACAATCAGTGTCAAAACCTGTAAATGAAACCTATAAATTCTATAAACTCTTTTTCAAACTTATTTAGCCACGCCCACTTTTAGGAGTTTTTGGCAAGGGGAAATTCAGTTTTGAAGCTCTTAGGAAACTTCAGGTGCTGTAGGCTGTCAGATAAGACTATAGCCTAAGGGGTTACCTAAGGTCTACATGAAGACCCTGACTGGCACCTGATGCATCTGATTCACCAGAGCTTCATAACTAAACCGGTGGGTGTAACCTGCTGTATATAATAATATAATAATGGTAATGGTAGTACAAACAACAGTATTATTATCATTATTGTAATTTATCGTTATATCCTTATGATCACTACTTGTCATAAGTGGCTTGAAGTAATACTATATCAAGCAGCAATAGTCATGATAAAATTTTATACCAATACCACAAGTAATTGTATTTTTTAATCTTGTTGTTGCCGGCAAAGGATTAAAAAAAAAAAAAACATTCACATTAAACTTGTTTAATGGTTTGTAGAAACAATCTGTCAATAAATACATTATTTATAAAGTATATATAATACTGTAATTATATATTAATACAAATATACACACTACAGTAGTATGCAGAAACAAATTTCCATGCTCTGTTTGAACAGAGCACAAACTAACACATATACATTTTAAAATACATAAAAATATATTCAGCTCTAGAATGGCAGATACATTTCAAGTTGTGGTTGTTGTGACCCATCAGTTAACTGTGTTATTGTTACAGTTGATGTATGACACTATTTTGTGTTTTTAGCACACCTAAAACATAATTTTATGAATTTTCAAGAGACTATCTCAATATAACAATACATATCTGAGCGATGATTAATATACTGTTAGCATATTCTTATTATTATACACAAAATAATGAGATTAGAAACTTTCATGTTGAATTACTAAAATGACATATTCTAAAGAAAATAGATATTCTATAAACTAATTCTAGAACTGTTATTGAAGTAAGCTTAAAAATCTAAAAACAAATTGAAAGTTAAACATCAATATTTTGTGTATAAATTGTGCCTTAAATATGCATCAACCATTATTAATCCTAAAAAATATATATTTTAATCAGAATTGTTGTTCAAAACAGATTCAGATAACTTTTAAGATGCAGCTTGTTTTATGAAAGTATTACAAAAGGTTAATGCGGGAGACATGAAATGTACCTGCAGTTCTAGAGTGACTCATGTACACACAGGTTGTGTAAGACATGCCCAGAGAGCTGTTCACGAGGAGTCGTGCACAGAAACCTGAACCCTTCTCACTTGGGGAACAGCTGTTATGAAGTGATTCTTTTACCACAGTCATTACCATGTCTAACTTCACATGAAGTGTAAATGCATGAGGGTCCCACTGGGGAGCTGCTGTTGCTCATTGATGGGTTATAAATGAGGTGAACACAAGTTCTATCTACATTGACATGGTTGACATAAGCTGTTTGTGTGTGTGTGTGTGTGTGTATGTGTGTGTGTGTGTGTGTGTGTGTGTGTGTGTGTGTGTGTGTGTGTGTGTGTGTGTTTAAGTGATTGAGTGAGAGACTGCACACCCTCATCTCATGCGTGTCGTCTCTGAGCCATACTGTGCTGAAGGAGCACTCCATAAGGAACAATTCATCCCCACGGCTTCCTCTGATTACTGGAGAGCCTCAGGGTTACATAAGAGGAATCCTAATCATAATCAGCCGCAGCTTTTCTTCCCCTCTGCTCCTAATTTGTGCTGAGAGCATTTCTCCTCCCCATATTTCTTTCTCTCATTCTGTCTCTCTCACTCTTTCTCCCTCCTGCTGTCTAAGCAGTGTTTTTCACAACTAGCTCTCTTTCTAGGAAGCAGTTACTCACTGAGGAAATAGCTTACATCTCTAATGCTAATGTAAGAGAGGTACTGTTCCTGTCTCAGAGGCATGTTCTGTTCTACAGACATGCTTAACATATAACAATTACAAACATAAAAATAGTCTAATATCAAACAAATGCATGGATTAAACTTTAATTAACTGATTATTATTTAGGACATCAATCCAAACAATTAAGAAATCAAGCTTTCTAGGAATACAAGCCAATTTCTTCATAAAGTTTAAAAGTGCAGCGTGAATAAAGCCACAACCTATGATTGTTGGGCAAATGTATTGGGACATTAAAGTGTGTTTATTAGGCTTTTGTGTGAGTAACTGTCTCTACTGTCCAGGTGAGGCTTTTTTACTAGACTGTGAAACATTGCTCTGAGGATTAGTTTGCTTTCATTGACAGTGATATGGTTCCTTTAATGACATTCCAAATAATGCAGAATTTTAGAAGATGCATAACGTTAATTCGTTCATCGTAAAATTGTGACACATTGTACAGAACAAATGCTAAATTTAAATGATGCCAAAAAAAAAAAAACAATGACATACCAAAAGTTGGGCTTCCTCCATTAACTGTAATAATACTGTGAATTTCCCAATGCTTGCCTGTTCTCATGGACAATTTATCCAGATGCTGTTGGTCACAATCATTTAGCACCTAGGCTGGCCAATCATGTATTACTGGCACATTATTTGCACTATAAAGCACTCTGTATTATAAGGAGCACTATTAATAAACATCTATTTTCTGGTTTATGTTCATACACATGGTGGACCGGATTATTACGCACATTATGGGAGACTAGTAAGGAACAGGGGTTCTAATTCAGCAGGTTTCACCTCTGGGTGGTGAGACCTGTAAAGCTAAGCTAAGCTAAGTAAACAAAACTGTAAAAAAAATCATTGTCAAACAAAAGGTCAAACAAGCGCTGGATGTTAATCTACACAGATTTCTCTCCTGAAAACTGTTTCTTTGGGTGAACAAAGTGCTTTTGTTTATGTACAGTCAACTTAGATTTCAAATTATTCATTAGCTTTAGCTGCTAACCATTAGCGCTAGCAACAGCCCAACACTAAGAACTAAGAGTGTTCCAGTAAGTCAGGAACTTCAGCAGAGTGGCTTTACTGCTCCTCACAACCTGAATAGATTATAAAGTGCACTGGGTATTTTAAGTGCACCTTATAGTGTGGAAAATACGGTAAATGCTCACACTATAGAACTTGTAATTTAACTAAATGTAATGTCTCATTCCTGAAAGACTCAATATCAGGTCTTGCTCAAACTTTTGCTTGATAGTTAGTGTCACTTTTCCATTATCACACTGAACAGTGTTCAGCTTTACTCATGATATAACACCTCACAACTTATACAGGTGTTGCCGTTCCTCATTGTTACCTGAGGTAATGCTTCATAATTCTTCTATATACTGATATCCTATGAGTCATGGCTTTTGGCATGTCAGTATAATGAGATTTTTCTTAAGAAGGTTTTGTCTAGACCAAGAACCATTTAGGCACAGATTGAATCTGCCCTTTTATTTGATAATAGCTCATAACAGCTTGATGCAATTCAGGAGGCAACCTTAGCTTGTGTTCAAATAAAACTGCACTCTGCTCTTCTTTTTTTAAGGGTCAATTGGTCGAATATTTAGCAAATTGTTATGTAGACACCCAGCTCATTGACTCTGTGGTTTCTGTGAGTCATTCGTTTTTACTGAACATGTAACACCAACTCTCTTTCCACCAGATTATATATGTGCAGTAGAGGCTCTAGAGAGGAGGAGGTGTGTTACAAAGGAAGGTTCGTGGCCTTTTTCTATTTTTGTCACTCGAGGTGGCATGTGATTCATCTTCTGTAGGCAATAGTGTGAATTGTGCAGAAAATTTTTTACCGCAGTTCAATGCTCCCGCTACATTTTCCACAGTATTAATATATTATAGCTGCTGGTTATAGTCACTGTGCTGTATTCCCAAACAGAAATCCAACATACAGCAATAAATAGATTACAAAAACTGCTCTGGACAAAATTAAGAAACCACTTTAAAACTATTAGTTTCTATGAATCAACTATTGTATTTATAGGTTTATGTTTTCTATATTCTATAAACTACTGACAATATTTCTTCCAAATGCAGAATAAAAATATTGTCAATTAGAGCATTTATTTGCAGAAAATGAGAAAGTGTCAAAATAATAAAAAAAGATCCAGTGTTTCCGGCCTTAAATAATGCAAATTAAACAAGATTATTTATTTTAAATTTAAAATGTAGACACAATAATATGATGTAAGATTCCAGAAATCAATATTTGGTGGTAAAATTATGCTACTGCTGGGGCAACACCCTGGCCAGGCAGTCAACAGTTATATTTTATATACACAATGAAAGGTAGTTTTAGTGGGCAAAAATACAAACTAATGGCACACACATAAATAAATGAAACCAGGAACCTAGGAAATATAGATTTTTTGTCTGTATTAATATACATTTAAAATGAGTAGGAAGCAAAAGTTAAGACAAGACAGCTCTACCAGTCTCCCTTAATAAGCAATATGCAGCTGATGTTGCACATTATAAACCAGCTCTTGTTTTTTTGTAAAACACTGGTTGGTAATTGTTAATCTAAGCTGAGGTAAGCCTTTTACCCTGAATATGATTGCTGAATATATATAAAAGTACTGCTAATATTTACTCACATTTTAATTCATCTTCAATGCTCATGAAGCTTTTTTTTTGTTGTACATTTTAACAGCCACAAATGGTAGAGTGAGAGAGGTAGAATCAAATGATCTAATCAACTGAGTCTGTAGGAGATTTTACCATTTTAGATGAACAGCATCATGAGGAGATGATTTAGGCAAAAAAATATTTTGGGTGATGACTATATAATATGACTATATTTCTTTAATATCTTTGAATATTTAAATATCTTTTAATATTCTTTAAAGTGCATACTTTTAACATTAAAATGAATACACAATTAAATATTATTAAATGTACCATTTTGGAACAACTTATGGCAGTTTTAAGTGCATTTAACATGCACTTTAAGCAGTATTTAAGGTCAAGACATATGTTCTATAAACTCAACGTTTAATTTAAAGCATATTGCTTAAAAATACATTGTATGTAAATACAGAAAGACTATATTTAATGTGTATTTTTAAAATAAAGTACATTAAATTGAAAATGTACTTTAAGTATTTTTTTAATCTAATTTCAACACACTTTTTGTGCTTTTAAGTTATCCTACTCAAGAGTTATGAGTACAGAAAATATATTAATAAATATTGGTTCTTCAAGGTGGGTGAGAATGCATTCACTAGAAAGGATGTTCAGAAACAAATCAGGCTCCTTCAAACCCAAGCCCACTTTCTCGTGTAGTTTTTTTATTGTCTATTGGCCATGTCTGGACGTTTTGAATTACGCACAGTGACGATGTAGTGATAGAGGAAATTTATGAGTCTCGCTTTGGGCTGATGTCTCTCACTGACAGCTGGAAACTGAACTGAGGAGAGGAGGAAGCCAGCAGCCAGTTAGCTGAGGCGGAGGAGGCGGTGCTGTTGTGGCGAGGCAGCATTCCGAGTCAAACTGAGACATGCGTACTTATCCTGCTGAGGGTCTCCTCGTGTTTCAGTGCGCGCTGCACCCGGGGACAATGTGCCATAACGCTTAGAGAGAGAGAGAGAGAGAGAGAGAGAGAGAGAGAGAGAGAGAGAGAGAGAGAGAGAGAGATAGGGGCCGTTTAAAGAGTGCCATGCCTTGTAGGTAAGCAGATGTAAACATAGGCTGTCTATATAGAGTAGGGGAAGCCAAGAACCGTCAGCTGGACAACCTGAACAGGTGGCGCATCTCAGGACATGCGCGTCAAAGCGGCCAGACTAACAGCTTGCCTCTTTTCTTAATCTGCTGCTGACGAAAGCTTTTCAGACCCCTCTCCGACCGAGCTCACAGATCCTCCTCAGTCTCAAACTTGCTCTTCTGTGGAGGTCTCCTTCTCTACTCGGCTTCTTCAGCTTTTCTGAAACTCTTGGATGCTCTCGAGGATGAGTCTGCTCCAACTGTCTTCTTGGACTTCATAGTGCTGCTGGACGTTGGACGTTTCTATCCGTCATCTTCCTTTCCACGTGTTTAAAGCGTTAATAAACAAGAAGAAGAAAAAGAAGAAGAATAAGAAGACATGTTTCCTGAAATCAACAGCAAGGTAACGTTACTGAACGAGTTTCTAAACTGCTTTAATTAAAGCCATTAAACACTGTAGATCAATAGCTAAGCTGCATTTTAAAACATCACGCAGTGCTAGCCTGGATTTAATCAGCTAGAAATGACACTTGAGAGTGGTGGACTGGAACATTGTGTGTGTGTGAAAGAGAGAGAGAGAGAGGGGGTTCATTACAAGGCTATAGCTATTTCAGTGTGGCTCTTTTTAGACCCTTTATTGCTGATGGTGCTGCTGGAGAGCACAAACTGCTTGGTTTCTGCCAACACTCGTCCTCTTCCCGTCTTTTGTACCCGCTAATTCAAACTCTGTGGTACAACAATGGCAAAACTTAAGAGTCAAGTCCAATGTGCATGAACAGGGTCTGTTGTGAAGAGTGAAGAGAAGCTATATATTCTTTTTCATCTGGTATACAACATCTTTTATTTTCACTCATTCACTCATTGCATAAATACACTGATAATGTATAGCCCAAACATATAAATAGCAACGAAAAAACACTTCTAGCAGCTCATACACCCATTAAAAAATTTGAAGAATTTACACATTCAGAATTTCCACTGCTTTGGTAAAATGGTTTCCAAGAAATAGTTTAGTAGCTTTTGTTCATCAGCTATCATTTAAAACTGTATGATCAGTTGTGTTAGCAGTGTTAAGTTTTTTGTCTTGAGGCGTTCAGCATCTATCGGTTTGTCTTAAAATGTTCAGCATCTGTCATATTGTCCTGTGTTGTTCAGAGTTTATCTTTTGTCCGGTGGTGTACAGTGTCTTTTTTCCTGTGTTCCACGTCTATCTCTTTATCCCAGCAAATGCTCTCAGTCCATCATTTTGTCTTGTGGTGTTCATCACCATCAATTTACCCAGTGGTTTTTAGCATGTGTGAAATTGTTTTGGTGTTCAGCATACAGCTCAGGAAGAAAAATAAGAGACCACTTTGATTTTAACACATTGAAAACCTCTGAAATATAATCAAGAGGAAGAAGGATGATCACAATCCATCAAACCAAGCTTAACTGCTTGAATTCTTGCACCAGGAGTGGCAGAAAGTTATTCAAAAGCAGTGTGTAAGACTGGTGGAGGAGAACATGATGCCAAGATGCATGAAAAAAACTGTGATTAAAAACCAGGGTTATTCCACCAAATATTGATTTCTGAACTCTTAAAACTTTATTAATATGAACTTGTTTTCTTTGCATTATTTGAGGTCTGAAAGCTCTGCATCTTTTTTGTTATTTCAGCCATTTCTCATTTTCTGCATATAAATGCTCTAAATGACAATATTTTTATTTGGAATTTGGGAAAAATGTTGTCCGTAGTTTATAGAATAAAACAACAATGTTCATTTTACTCAAACATAAACCTATAAATAGCAAAATCAGAGAAACAGATTCAGGAACTGAAGTGGTCTCTTAATTTTTTCCAGAGATGTATATAATTTGGTCTTGTGGTGTTTAGCATCCATCAATTTGTCCTATAGTGTTCAGCATCCATCATTTTGTCCAGTAGTTTTCAGGGTCTATTATTTTGTCCTGTGGTATACAGTCTTTATCATTGTGTAATGTAAGGTTCACACTTTATAATTTTATCCTGTGGTGTTATTTACTTTTGCAGGGATGTTTCTGAGGAGCTCCCTGGTTAAGTAACTGGAAGTGGGCAGGGACACACTGTGGCATGCAGATCAGTTCTTCTACCCACTCAGTTATTTACAGTAACAGAAATTTGGACCATGGGTTCAAAACTTTTGCATGCCACGGTATTTGGAAGATGGTCATGTGATCTTTCAGTTCCTATCAGAAACCTCGGGCTGGGGCCTGACTGAACAGACTGTCAACAAGTAACACAGTAACTAGTTTCAAGTCACTATATCATAAGCATTGAGGTCTGGAAGTGTTAGGAACGATATGCACTACCGGTGTGTTTTTAGTCATACCTGTGTCCTGTAGGTTTCTCAGATGACAGCAGCACCCTTCCAGGTATTTAACAGTGCCATAAATCCTAGCCTAGCGAGATATGATTTGCTGAGTGCAGTCAGACAGTTACAGGAATAAACCTAATGCATGTTTCAGTCAGTACTAAAATTATGGCTGTTTTGATTAGCAGAAGAATAAAAATGGCAAGAACATGGCAACAATATAAAAAAAACCCACCATTACAGGTTTTAAGCCTAGTCTAAAAACGTACTTATACTCTCAGGCCTTTGAATGTTTTTAGTAAGTTCTAATTACTTTTCTGTATGTCTGGGGTTAATCTGAATCCTGTTTGCTGATACTATTTTTATTTACTTATCTTATATCTTATTTGTTGTTTAGTCTTAATTTTAATTAATTTAATTGTTTAATTAATTTAATTGTTCATATTTCTGTATTGTACAGCACTTTGGTTGGCATTTGTGGTTTTTAAATGTGCTTTAGAAATAAATTTGACTTAACGTGACTATGATTTATTGTATTATTATAAATGATGCTCATTTGATGTTCATAAAGAAATGTATTCATTATTTTAAAAAATGACAAAATCTATAAAGGTGATGTTTTATTTTATTTTATTTTATTTTTATACCATATTACTGTAAGTAGGATCACATTGTTTTTTGTGATTTCTTGACTCCTCTTAATAATAAATTAAAAGTAGACATGCACTTTTTGACAAGCTGAGACATGTAAAAGCAGCATCTAAAATTAAAGAAACATATGGACTGAGGCAGAAAAATGAATTCTAAAGGTTTTTACACAAATATGACTCCTACGTGTCATTACCCAGTTTTAGAGAGAAATCTCATGCAGCTCCACCAAAGTTCCATAGTGCAGTCGCAGCTTTTTACACCAGAGTGGAAATGACAGAGAAGCCATTCTTCCTATTACAGTGAGTGTACTATCAACATGATTCTGATGAAGCTGTTTTTAATGTTAAAGTTTAATTTGACACAAAATGTTCTTTTTCACTCTTGATGTAGCACATATGAACCCATAAAATATCTGCTGTTGGCTAACGTGTACTGAGACTGAGTTTTATAACCTTTTTGCCAGGCCATTTTTGGGTTTTTCAGTGCAGTATGTGTAGTATGCAAAGTTAAATAGCTAATAGAACACTTAGCCAGCTTAAAAAAGGTGCGCTTTATACCCTGACCCACATTCGTATAGCGACTTCAGCACTGAGGTAAAGTGAGTGTGCAGAAAAGCAGCGCAGGTGTTAATATTTGAATGTGTTTTGAGTCTCTGGCTCACGTTCCACAGCTGACCCGACACCACCTGAATGTCTGCTCTCACTTCATTAATGGACCTATTCTGTGTCTGCATGTCTAAAATGAAAAGTTGGCTTAGTTATAAAAAAAATCTACTATTTTTCACATTAAAATTCGATGTGGTAAAACATAAGAGCACCCATATATAACATTATATCTTGTTTTGTATGGTCTAACATTTTAGAGATGATTTTTGTCCATGACCAGTTTCATGTAGTAATGAATCAGTGTTGCTGCTACTATGATCAGGAGATTGTCGGTTCGAATCCTGTACATGTAGCTGGCCATCAGCTACCGGAGCCCGAGAGAGCACAAATGGCATTGCTCTCTCTGGGTGGGTAGATGGCACTAGTTCCCTACATCACTCCAAAGGGTTATGTTCACAGCACGAGGCGGGTAATTGGCTGTACAGGGCTAGGATAGTATCGTTAGCTCATTTGCATTAGCTTGGCCTTAGCTTTTGTTTGTTTGCCAAAGGACTGGCTGTTTTTTCGGTGTAAATTTCAAGTTACTGCGAACATTCTTTTTCCCCTTCAAATCTATCAAACTTTTCTCTCATCTTCCTGTCTTTCTTATTTGTCTCTACCTTCTGTTGTGTGCATAGAAATGACACTGATAATACTGATAATAATTAAAAGCCCTCGGCAGAGTTTTTAATTGTGATTTAATGATGTTTCACAAAATCCTGAGGCAGAGTGACGACAGCTGACATTGATATTTTATGGATTCTAAGTTGTGCTCCTAATAAACAAAATACAACCTCTTCCAAACATCACATGCTAACGACATACTGATGTAAATTATTAATACTTAGTAGTGATTTATGAAGATTAAACCATAATGTCTGCTAAATTTCATCAATTTAACATCTATTCAGTATCTTTTCATAACATTGTTAGACATTGTATTTTAGTTGATTTTAATTCATGATGTTAAGTAAACAAAATTCAATATCTGATTAATGTCAACGTATATGAGATTGTAATTTCCAGTCAAAATTTGTTGGGTTCAAAATTGGGTTTTGGGCACTGTTGAATTTTTTATTTTATTTTTAACTAACAATTACTTCACCATCTTTCTATCACCATGCTGAGATGGGCCCTGTTTGTCTCTGAGAGCTTTGACATTATGACAAATCACATTGTGGCCCATTTCCAAAGTAAATGAATGTATCAGTACCAGCATCTCTCTCCAGCTAAGCCGCCCATTGGAGAAGATATCTGTTCAAGCCAAATATCTTTGTGTGGTTAAGAACAAGACCATAAGCACTTGGATTAAGGGTGTGAAAACCTGTTAATCCCTGCAGTGTGTGTGTATTGGATCATCACATTGTGTGTCTCCTTTGCGTTTGTCCACTCTGTAGGAAAAACAGCCTGCTGGGTATGTGCTGAAGTTTCTGTATCCTCCTTTTTTCACCCCCTATTTTAAGCAGAAGTGTCCAGCTTCAGTCCTGGGGGGACACTGTACCTCACAGTTGAATACGTTCCTGGTTAAAACCCAGCCATTTCAACTCTTAAACTATTCATCAAGCCTTTGGGCACTGACAGATTGTGTGGGCTGGGGCAGCGCCCAGCTGGATTGGACCTTTTAGTCCGTCCATATGTTGTCTGTCACCACTATGGACACGCTGTCCTCATGATTAAGACAAATGCAAGGCTGTTTCGTCACCTCCACATGTGCCAAAGTCCGGCACCGTGACCAATCAGAGCAGCGGCGGCCCCTTTGATACCCCTGATGCCTCAGCTTACTGACAGCGAATGGGGCCTTGGTTGGATAGTGCTAAGGGGGTTGCTGGAGGGAGTTTTCTATAGGAGATTCCTACTATAAACATGAATGGCTGGCTCAGGTCCAGCTTCATTGTTAAATTGCATTGTCAGATTTACTTGGGTGCCAAAGGAAACAGACAGACTTGCCAGATTTGAGTTGCAGTTTGCATTAGTAATAGGTTGTAGGGCACAGCGTAAACATATACATTAACCCTAAGCTGATGACTCCAGTCTCAAGTCTTTCTGTTAACCATTATACATTATTAATGTACTAATAATAGAAAAGAAAGGTGTTATTTACAGTGTAAACAGCTTGACAGCATGTGACCCTAAGATCAACGTCAATATGACGTAGGAATAGTGACAACAGCTGACATTTATTATTTTTTAATGCTTTTACATTGTGCTGTCAAGTTGCGAAATCCTACTTCTTCCAAACGTCACATGATAATGTTATAATAACAAAATATACACAAGAAAAGTAGTTACTTAATGTGTATTTAATATTTGGGTAGTCTAGGATTACCAAAAAATAATATATGGTTTGAGTCTCTAACAAACACTATCAAAATATTTTACAGTTTAAAAAGTACACCTTAATTCACATTTTATGCATATGAGAAAAACAATTCATAATGTATCACCTAAGATTATTGCAATACATTACAAAATATTGTATTTTAACCCCTGTACATAAGTGATACCAAAGAGAACCCCTTTTTTTTATAAAGAATGAAAAGTTTGAAATAGAAATATATATTAAAAAAAGGAAGTGAGTACTTTCTATGACATCTCTATTACAACCTTGGTTCTTCTATGACTTCTCAGAAGAACATCTGAAGCACCTTTATTTTTAAGAGTGCATATTTAAGGCTTACACTACACTGTTAAAAATAAAGGTGCTAGAAAGGTCAAATTCTTTCTTTAAGCAACCAATTTTAGCTCCATAAGAAAAGTCTTTTGTTAAAGAGATGTGTGTGTGGGAAGAACCTTTTAAATGTTTACGCAGTGCATGTAAAGTAGGATGGTTCTTGAGAAGTGTGATAAATATTTAGCAACCAAAAAAGTTATTTGATTGATAATGATTTTAAGTTTTCTTTGAAAAGCAAGACAAAAATTAATTTGAGCTCTTTAATTTAAGCAATTGTAAAAAAAAATGGCAAAATTAATAAAAAAAAACCTGTTTGGAATTCGATATTCCACCTTCGGCCAAATGTTTCATTTTGTTTGGTTTTGACAAAACTTTAAAAGCTCCTTAATGCTTCGATCCCATTAAAAGAGTGTCGAGAGTTTGTAGGCTGCTGAGATAAACGGTCCTCCTTTAATTCCTTCACAGTGTGCTCACTGCTCACAGGTATGTCACAAACCGTGCAATTACACCCTAAAAGTGTTCATATCTATTTTATAATCCTTTGAAGCAGCAGAGCTCTGAAAATATAGCAGGTTAATTAAGCCTGGAGACCTTGATGACTCACGCACAGTGTTAAATAATGCTGTGTGTATTACGAGCCGAGCGCTGATTCCCTAGGTGTTCAGACAGCGTCCCACGCTGCGGGCCTTCCTTTAAGAGCTGACGGAGGTCGCGGGAAGTGCGAGCCTGCCCACTCATCTACGCCATTCAGTACACGTCTTTCTCTGTTTGCTTTCGCAGGCAGCCAGACCGGAGGCTTTCCCTCACCCACAGAGGTTGCAGGCTGAGAGCACACGCCTGGGAACCAACCGCAACTATTCACAGGTAGACAGGCTCTTGCTGAGTGTGCTTCACTTACTCACACAGATCAGATTAAAATAGGCTTGCACTTCCCCTGCAGAAAACTCTGTTATGAGACTTCCCGAATCCCACATGATTTTGAAAATCTGAAAATTCTAGAATACACCTACAAGCAACATCATTTAGCTTTTTTTTTTTTAGCCTTATGTTGGTGGTGCATTTGAGTGTAAAAAGATTTGACTGTAAAAGAGGCAGAGAAACATCTCTACTCTCGCCACTCTGAGCCGTAACTCTGCTACTGCACTATGGAACTTTGGTGAAGCTGCACAAGACCTCTCTCCATCACTGTTACACTGTGTAGCACTGCATACTCCAAGACATATTTGTATAAAATTCTTTTCTTTTTTTTATTCCAAATGCTCCTTTCACATCAGCATGTTCATAAATGCATGTGAAAAGCATGTCCTTTAAGAGCAAGAAATGCATATAGAATGTAGAAATTAATAAAATAAATCTGCTTGACATTAACATAACACTTACACAAACATGCAAACACTAATAGGACAGAAAATTGCAGCGTATACTATAACTTATTACACGTTTTACACAGATAGCAAAAGGACATTGAATCAACATTCGTTTTTTTTTAATAACCACTGCATTAAAACAGCGTAACTGCAGGATATGTGTTTGTGGTGGCTCCTGCATTAAATGTTGGTGTGATTTTCTGCTTGAGTCGCTTGTCTCTTTGCACAGAAAGTCCTAGACTAGTCCTAAAGACCCGTTTCAGTTGTGCTTTTTTTTATCTATCAAATATATCAGTACAATTCAACTCAATTGTTCATTTGAAAAAAATAGTGATTTTTTTAATCCCTCATTCTTGATTAAATGATTCCAAAACTCATCAGCTCTCACTGGATGGCCACATAAACCAAACTGAAGGGCACACTTGAACACTATTCTGCTCAGAACAGCTGAAGGTAAAAGAGGAAGCAATAAACCAGCAATAAAATGGAAGGATATAAACATAGGAGTCATAAATGAGCTATTTATAAAGCACAGATACAAATAGAGCACATAATATTCAGTAGAAATACTATTTATATAGTTTTTAACAGAAGCTTTTAATAGAAGAATAATGGTGAGGAGAATGTTTTATGGTGGGGACATGCTAACACTAACATGCTAGCTAGCTCTCATTCATTTATCTAGTCAGAAATATTAGCATGAGCATGTGTGGAATCTGAGCAAAAAGTATAATTTACTATTTATAATATTATTTTACATAAAAAACTGTATATGTTTAATGCTGTATGTGTCCTTGTATTTCCTTTAAAAGGGGCTTTTAACTCTGAAGCGCCTAAGTAAACAAAATTGTAATTCTTAAAAGAAAAAAAAAACATTTTTATTTCAAAATCAAACAAGCACTGGATGTTAATCTACAAAGATTTTTCTCCTAAAAACTGTTTATTTGAGTGAGTAAAGCGCTCTTATTTGCCACATTAACCACTTATTTGCAGTAAGCTTACATTTCAGGTATTTTAGTGCGGTTAGCAGCAGCGCTAGCCGCGTTTAGCATCACTTAGGGCTAGTAAATGCCGCCTGACAGCACTACACTGAGGAACCCCGAGTGTTTCTGTAAGCCAGGGTGCTATAAGCTATCGGTTCGCCCCGCATTGCTTGTTTTATTGTGGTAGACATGCAGACTACACTCCAATATACTCCCCTTTAAATTGCAAAAAAAAGCTAGCACTGTGGTTAGCGGCTAATGCTAATGCTGCTTCATCCTCGGTGATGGAGAAACTTCACTGAAACTCCTGTATAACTCTGTACTTCAGCAGAGTGGCTTTACTGCTCTTTAATACCTGACAGGTAAAATTCATACATAAGGTCCACTGAATTATAAGGTGCACTATCGATTTTTGGGTATATTAAAGGGTTTTAAGTGCGCATTTTATAGTGCAAAATATACAGTACATAGCTGCATAATTGCTCTACCGATTGACCGGCTGTAATGAGTGAAGCACCAGCCGTCTAAATTGCATTTGAGCCGCTCTGAGGCGCAGTGGTTACAAAGAGCCTCTTAATGTCAGAATCCATTGACCTGATTGTGGTTTAGACGCCCAGCTGGAGTACCTGCACAGCTCAGACGCCTCTTGTTTATGGCCTGGCTACTGTATTCAGCCGCTTGTGTGGTTCTGCAGGTGCCTCTGTGCTAAATTTAGCTTCTGTCTCTATGCATCATAATCAAGTTGGCAGATCCTGCAGCAGCCCTGGAACACATGAGATTAAATATCACATCTATCTATAGATGAGGTTACTCCTTTTTCAGCCCAGAAATTTGCAGAGCTCCGATCTTGAATCTTCAAGTCAGGGGGGGAAAAACCTGCATGCCGCTAACAAGTCTCTCCACCTTGTGTTTAGATTTTAGGGGTCAGAATTATTGCTGTATTTGTAGCTCCTCACATAATTAGAATAGAAAATTTACTTTAAAGAAGTGAGATTGTTTTATAAAATGAAATGGGGTGTGTATAATAGTTCAATAAAGCATGTTTACCATAGTTCTAAGCTAAATAGCTTGTCTGTTTAAATAATTACTACTACAGGTTTGCTGTGTCGTATCATTTGTGATAATATTGTCATCATTTTTTAGTAATATATGTATATGTGTATATGTTTGCTGTTTATATGTGTGCACTAAATATTTCTCACTTAAGCATTGTGGTTGATTTTATATTATATGAGATAGATAGACTAATACTTTATTGATTCCAGAGGGAAATTTTGGACATCCTTCTTAACCAAAAGAAGGATAAGACAGAAAGATACAGATAAAAATACAATGAAAAATAAAATATAAAATTAGAGTCTTTTAGCATGTGTGTAAGGAAGTGCAGTTAAACACAGTAAAACAACAATGTACACCAGTTGTTGTGCATATTAAGGATGACTAAAAATAATAATATAATTATATAATAATCATATAATAATTTAGCAGTGCAAATTTGTATTATTATTCTATACAAAATCAGAGTCTTGGTAATTAACTGAGCTCTACAAAAATAGGAGATGTTTAGAACTGTTATACTATATAAAACCTTAACATTTTTTTTTTTTACAGGTGAATACTTTTGAAATTTAAAAAAGAAAATCAGTGTTTTGCCAAAATATCCTGAAACATCATCATATTATTTTAGGGACATTTTGCGACCCCGAGGCCTGTCACATTAATTACATTATTGACTTATTGTATAAATTTTCTGACCTCAGTATCATTCGTAGTGTTTCTTTGAGTGTTTGTTTACATATATAAATCAACATCACTTATATTTTAGCTAGTCACACAATGACCAATACAGGAAAAAACGTGTCCCATACATACAGAGTAGGCTGTGGTAGGCGAAGAAAAAAGTATTCAACTTCTACAGTATGATTTATTAAAATATTGGCGTCTTTTAAAATGATGTCACTGCTTTTAATGCCATTTTATTATGTTTTATTTAATGTTTTTAATTATATCTGTGACAATATAAAGTCTGGTAAAAAAAAAAAAAAACGTTATTGTGACAGGCCTAGTACCCATCCCTAATTTACCACTAATGCTACCGTTTTTCCTGAAAACTGCAGAAATGGCCTGATCATTAGATGTCATTAGGCTCACCTACACTAGCCTCACTATTCAGATAGTATTGCCATATATGTACGCACATACACTTCCAAATATAACAGGCCTGGAAAGCATGTCTGTACTAAGAGTACACTAAAGACTTTATCTCACTCTCTGACGATGTGGAAAACGGCAGT
The DNA here is from genome assembly GCF_023375975.1 of Astyanax mexicanus. NCBI lineage: Eukaryota > Metazoa > Chordata > Actinopteri > Characiformes > Acestrorhamphidae > Astyanax > Astyanax mexicanus. The sequence goes on from NC_064417.1 coordinate 4,591,548, forward strand.
CCGCATGTCAGAACACTTTTTTGTTCCCTTCTCACTCTCCATGCCCTGAAATTCCATCCTCTACCCTGGGGGCAGGTCACTAGGGCTGCTGCCCGCTCAGCTTAGCAGGTGGTAGGGTGTATGATTATCAGAAGTGGTTCTGATGCGTCAAAGTTTACATCAGATCCATTTTAAATGCCCTCAAATCAGGTTCCTTGCAGGCAGTTCAGACAGGAAGCTTATGATCAGTTCCAAAGTGGCCAAAGTAGGTTGTATCAATTTGTATCATCCTTTTTGTCATCTTTTGAATGCTAATATGTTATTGCTCTGTATTTTCTTTTGCAGAAGTGCGGCACAGAGACTGGCACCTTACCTCAGCTCGACCCGCCAGTTAAACCGGTGGTGGTGCCCAATGGCAAACTGCTTCACCAGTCAGATGGCATCTTACCCAACATTGTCAAACAGCTGGTGCAGAATGTCCAACAAAGTCAAGTGAGCAAACCTGTCCTTCTCTTTTACATATATCTCTTTTTATTATATATATTTATATATAGGCCAATCCAAATCTATACTTCTCTACCTCTTTATTTAAGCCTACCTATTAAAACTAATGACTTCCAAACAAAAGGTTTATAAGTTTGGACTGCCTACCAGGTGAAAACTAATACTATATTAAACCTTGTAAGAGCAAAACCTCATATCTTAAAATGGTAGCTTCACAGAATGCCTTCTTCTAATATATAAGCTAATATTTTTAAGTTAAGAGCAGTTTATTTGGATTATTTATTAACATTTTCTTCTTCACTAACCTGCAGGAGGAGAGGGAGAGGCCGAGGCCTCAATTCCCGGCTCGTTTCGGCTCCTCAGTGGACAATATCTCCGAGTCTTTGACCAGAAGTATCATCAACAAGTTTGAGAAGATCAGAACGTATGAGGGACAGAGGCTGCCCATGTCTCCAACAGGTCAGTGCTGCACTGTGGTACAGATCTTATGGTGTTTGACTGCTTGCTTTGGGAAAAAAAATTAGAAAACTTTTTTTAAATGTCACAAGCTGTAGCTTATTGAAACAAGCATATAATTTCTAAAGCAGCTATTTTTTAGACTCTTCAGCAGAAACATAATCTGCTTAGAATGTTTGAGCATGTTTATTTAACACCTGAGGTGTTGATTTAATGACAAAAATAACTTCAGGGTGTTAATTAGGTTTGTCTTACTGGTGTTTAGGACTTTAGGTAAGCCTTGTTGGATGTAACTGATAAAAAATATGTTGAATTATTATTGCACATTGCAAAATAAAAAAACTGGAAAAAAAAATGTATGCTTTGAATGTAAAAAAAACATCTTTTAAATTGTCTTTGTCTTTAGAAACCCTTTTATTTTTCATGTCAATGTATTTGCCTGATTTGTAGTAGCACTAGAAAAAAAAGCATTAGAAGGTCAAACATTTACAAATTAGCTTTTGAGTCTGGAAAAGCTGACTAGTCTTCTGGAGAAGCCGAGCGACGACCTAAATTTCCATCTGCTCTCCTCTGTCCTTGCTAACAGCTGCGCTGAAGCACTTTCAGAGCCAGCTCACGGAGTACGAGCAGGAGGAGATTATGGACTACTCTGAGATCTGGTATCTGGGCTTAGACACCAAGAAGATCGAGGGCTGCCAGGGATCTCCGCAGAATTCTGGCTATGATGATGAGCATGGCAGCTACCTTAAGGTAACATCAGATAGTGTTAAAGAGCGAGTATGTGCGCATGCAGAACGTATTGAAAGGTGCGGCGTAAAAATAATGTCACATGAAGAAAATCAAGACTGGTTTGCTTAATGGTTATACGCCTGATGCTTCCGCAGCGCTTCGTTAAGCTATTTTGAGAGTGTCTTGCACTTTTTTTTAACACCATATAATGTTCCTCAAGGCTGGGTCAAGGTTGGTGTGATGGGTTTCCAGGCATATCCTCTTTATATAGTTTTCGGTGAATAAAAAAAAAAAAAAACGAAGATAAGATTACATTCTCTGCAGTAAAACAAAATAATAAGAAGAGCTTGGCACCTGGCGTTCCCTCATACACGCATGATTGATTGAGAATGTCTTAAAAGTAGGGCAGTCATTCATTGGCAAGTAATCTGTTTATGGCCTGTTTAATAGGTCAAAGACAATGAAGCTCTTAAAGCATCATGAAGCATGTTTAGAGGAGTGTATCTCTCCATGATTGAGTTTTGCTGCATCAGGACAAGCCCTGGATGGGTACTGAGAAAACAGGCGTACTGACTGACTGACTGACTGACATACTGACCTCATACTCAACCTCACGAGAAACAGGGAAATTGCATTACAGCACGAGGCCGGCTAATCTCCCGCCAGTCCCACATATGAACTCTGCCTGCCCTGTCCTCTATGAATGCCCTGTCCCAAACAGAGCATTTTTTCCAGCCTGCTCTTTGCATTATTTAAAAGTTTGGACCCGCTGTCCCCAGTACGCTCATCAGCACACATGTTTGTCCCCCAGAGCAATAATCCAGACAGCGTAACATAACTCTGGAGCAGGTTCAACTCAGGCCTGAAATAATAAATGGGCCATTTATAATAAATGTTGAGAGAGAGAGAGAGAGAGAGAGAGAGAGAAGGACAAATAAGGAATGGGGGGGATTTTTCAGCTCATTTGTCCGTCTCACTTTTACCCATCTTTCCTCACTGTGACACATTAAGTCGTGCTGCCAGATGGCGATTGAAATAGCTGCGCTTTGGCTATCCATAGCTGAGACATGAATCTCTTTCCAAATATGATCTGTGCGCAGGTCCTGCATGACCACATTGCTTACCGCTACGAGGTTCTGGAGGTGATTGGGAAGGGATCCTTCGGGCAAGTCCTCAAATGCCTGGATCACAAAACAAACGAAATGGTGGCCATCAAGATCATTCGCAACAAGAAAAGGTATTTACAAGATCATGTTCATACACTTTTACAAACATATGCAAAGGTCTGGACACCCCTGGTCAAATGACAATAAATTGTGTTAATAAATGAACCAATTCTCTAAAGGAAACAGAGCTAAATATGTCATTATTTCTTTAGGTTTTAGACATACAGTACTGTGCAAATGTTTTAGGCACCAAAGCAAATTACACTACTCAATTTATCTCAGAAATATGTGATAATAAAGTGTTTTTACCTAAAAAAAAAAAAAGCACCACATATGATACATAACAAGAAATTCTCATTTTTAACTAAGTATATTATATCCTGTGAGCCGAGCTAAAGAAGAAAGTGTAGAGATTCCAGATTTCTCCTGGATGCTCCTCAGCCAGCATGTGTATATTATGTTCAGTTCCGTCAGCAGCTCACCTGATTTACCAAATTTACCAATTAGCCAAACCAGGTGTTGATATGATAAGAACCAGAAATAACTCTATTGGAGATGTTTTAAGAAAATCAAGGCTGTAAAAGCTGTTCTTTTTGTAAAATTGCTGTTTGTATTTGTTGTAATGCTAGTATTTTACTGAGCTAATAAACACTTACTTCACAGATAAGACACTTGTGCTCTACTGAAATTCCCACAGCTACCTAAAACATTTGCACAGTACTGTATTCTGTATTTAATTCCTATTTGTTTTTAATTCATTCCTTTAAAGGTAAAATTACAATGTACCATTACTTTGCAGTGGGGGGTGGATTTAAGGTGTTCCGTTGTATTCAAACTCTTATATAATTACAGCATGTCATTTCATATCTACAACATTTAGATTAGTACAGCAAAAAATAATGTGCAGTTTTATCCATAGCTCAATTATAGCAAATTAGCCTACAGACACATGAGCTCAGTTCCCTGAATGACTCTAGACCCAGATAAAGTGGAGAAATTCATTCAAAAATAGTCAAAAAATATCTTTGTTTCCTGTGTGGAATATGCCAAAACTCCCAGTGTCCGATGTTTTCCTGTTCATTTGTATTCCTACCTGTAGAAATGGACAAATATCACATGCTAAAACAGCATTCCAAAGCCTGGAGGAGCCCATTTTACACACAGCAGTGTGTACGTGTGGGTGTGGTGTGTATCATACAGTGTGAGAAACTCTATTCCGTTAACAGTTTGACATGGTTTGATGATTGAAGCACACAGTTTACCCAGTGCTGATTGGTGGAGTATTGGCTTCCATCACTTGTTAGCTACATGGAGCTCCACTGCAGATCTAAAGAAGTGAACCAGGCTTTCTCATCAGCATATCTGAGATAATTTTGGTAAATCTTTGCACATAAGAGCTGTTGCACAAACAGTTCACATTTCCATCAGTTCCTAACATCAAATCTTAACATCTGATCTGTGTGTGACTGGGTCGAGGGTCACTGTGAAACCCGGAGAGGTGTTAAAAGGCATCTGCCGATATCACCTTACCCGCCCTCGCTCAAGTGATCCACTCCTCAGCCCGAGTCACACCACCTTTGATTGATGCAGATGCCATCAGGTTTACAGCCTTTCAATAATGCAGAAAACAAAACGAGAGCTTAGGAGAGAGGGCCTGCCCGGGTCTCACCAGCACTCTCAGGGTTTCTGCCTGAAACTCTGGAAATGATCTAAAAAGATTGAAGAATTATAGTGTTAAACATAGTTCTATTTCAGTTTAGTCACCAATTTGTAGTACAGATGAAAACATTTTAAATGTAACAATAATTATTTAAGAGTGAAAATTATTGATATGATTTGATTTTGATAAAATATAAATTCTGGCACTTTGTCAGAAGAAAAACTACATTCTGCTGATACAGAATATAAATTTAATAACTTATATTTGTCTGTCTAATTATTGTGATCTAATGATAATATTTTTACAATTAACTAATTATGTAATGTGAATCTTATGTAATAAATCGACTTAAATTGTTTATAAAAATAACTATACAAAACCTGGAACTAAAAAACTTTGTAAAAAGATTAAAATAATTATAATTAGGTTGTTATAAATCCTTGTAAATTTTTTATGTGTTACTTTAATTGATGGAAAATATTAATTCATTAAAAATAGAAATGGTCTATTTACTGGATATTTCTACTATAGTAAAACCACACATATTACTACACATCTTTATATACTCTATGATATTATAGTTACTGTTATATAATTTCTATCAAACTTTTTGTACAAAACTGTTTTAATGTATTTTGGAGGCGGAGCTCAGGTAACTGTGCAGAATCATTGGTTTTAAATATTGTATTTCTTGAATAGTACAGTTAAAAAGTCTTACAGCAAAATATATTAACCTGAACTGCCATTAAGAAAAAAGTAAGATTAAATGGAAATAATACAATGAAATACTAGTATAAAAATGGACATAAGCTTAGAAGTTAAGTACATGTATGAGGTATGAGCTGCTGTCTTAAAAATAATAGTGCTTTAAAGTGTTTTTGGGCAAAGCCACAGAAGAACCAATTTTGATTACATAAAGAAGCTTATTTGTAACAGAGACCTTTTTAGAGTGAAATTTTGCAAACAGACTTGATGCATGCTTTATAGAACCAAACACAGTTCCTTTATGGCGTCATTGTAAAAATAATTTAAAATATCTTTCATTTTAGGACAAAGTTGATTAAGAATGTAAACATTAACAGACGCTGCCCGTTTGCTGTTTGTTCTGCAGGTTCCATCAGCAGGCTCTGGTAGAGCTGAAGATCCTGGATGCAGTGCGGAGGAAAGACCGGGACAGCTGCCACAACGTCATCCACATGAAGGAGTATTTCTACTTCCGTAACCACCTCTGCATCTCCTTCGAGCTTCTGGGGTGAGGACCGCACTGTAGATTGACTGTAAGAATAGCTGCTCTGACTCAAAACATTTAGACCAATGCAGAATCAATTGGGCCACAGCGGTAATGGAGTCAGACAATTATCCCAGCTTTTACAGTAATACAGAGTGGCTGCGAGACGCCACACTGCAGACCGAGTGGGAGTCAGCGGCTGAGTGTGTATGAGTGCATTTCTGCTTTGTCTGCTAACACAAAAAGAGCAAACACTCTGAAAAACACAGAGGTGCCAAATGGGTGCTTTGGATAGATGCCATAGTAGAATCACATTTGTGGATATGTGAGTGTGAAAAAAAACCTTTTTAAAGTTTTAAGAACCTCTACATTATGTAAAAGGCTGCATTTGTATTTGCAGGCATAGAACATATAGCAAAGCTCTAAGATAAATCATATTTTTTTTATCGTTATTGTGTTATACAGTATGTTGTCACTATAAACACATCAAAAAAGCTGCAATAACATTGTGAGTAAGAGTAAACCCTATTTGGCTCATTTGCTTTACCCAAATGCATCAACAGAGAAATCTATTCACAACGTAGACTATGCTTAGGTGATATAACGAGACTGGAGGTAGAGCGAGGCAGAGCGAGGTAAAATGAGAGTGTGGTAGAGGTCCACAATAAATGCTCACACCAAGCTACTTCTTAACCTGAGAGAAATGAGTGCAGTCTAGCTTTGAGAATTTTAATTTAGCACTTTTGACATCAATATCATGATATCCAACAGAGTTATATCACATTTTTGTTCCTTATTGTAAAACCCTAGTGTGAGCAGACTAATTTTCCATAGTCATCAATATTTTGAGGGGCTCCTGGGCTCCCACTATAGTGGGAAGTGGGAGGTGTAAAAAAACACCCCTTACATAGAACATGCTTTAAACATGCATTTCTGGACACCTGGGAGACACAGAAGCAGCATCTGAAAAAACTGAAAGAAGCATGTGTACTGAGGTGTTTGATTAACATTACAGGATTTTACACACATATGTTCTCCAGAGCATCAACAATAAATATTGCATTTTTTGCACTATAAGGAACACTTATAATCCTTTAATTTTTTCCCAAAATCATCAATGCACCTTATAATCCAGTGTTCCTTATGTATGAATTCTACCAGTCAGGTTGTAAGAAGCAGAAAAGCCACTCTGCTGAAGTACAGCATTATACAGGATTTTCGGTGAAGTTTCTCCAGCACCAAGCCTGGAGCAGTATTAGCATTAGCTGATAACTGTGCTAAGTGCTAACTCTTTTGCTGTTCAGAGCTGAGTATTATCAGACTGTAGTCTGTGTGTTTACTGTGTTAAAAAAACAAGCTACATGGGACGAACTGCTAGCTTAAAACGCTCTGACTTACTGGAACACTCAGCGTTCCTCAGTGTAGCCAGTTGGATGGCATTAACCACTAACCACAGCTAGTGCTAGCTGCTAATGCTGCTGCACTCAGGCTTAGTGGAAATCTGGAAATCTAAGCTTACTGCCAATGAACGCTCTTTGACTTTCAAATATATATATATATTTGAAAGTCAAAGAGCTTTCAGATATATATATATATATATATATATATATATATATATATATTTTTTTTTTTTTTTTTTTTTTTTTTTTTTTTTAAGAATTACATTTTTGTTTACCTAACTTAGCTTAGCTTTACTGAATTAGAAGGAAAACATGGTGACACCCCTGTTCCTTACTAGTGTTGCATAATGTGTTTTATTTATGAATATAGACCACAAAAATAGATGTTTATTGATAGTGTGCCTTATAGTCTAGTGCACCTTATAGTGTGAAAAATACGGTAATCCATTTTCTCTGTTACAGTTGGGTAGTATGATAGAGATTTGAGCTAATATTTTTTCAAAATCGGTCAGACTACATCTCGTTTAAGCTCCAGAGACAGAAAATCTCCCCTGCTTTGGGGAGCTTGACTAGTTTTCACACACACTCACACTTACGGGTGTGAGGTGAGAGTCCAGTGAGAGCAGACTAGTGGCCCCCACAGCTTTTGGGTAAAGTGATCGATTAGTGCTCATTGTGAGAAACTACTGCAGCCTCAGGCGCTCTGACCTTTAGGAGGCCGTGAGACGCTTGCCACCCCGGTCTCCAGTTACTGTCACCAAATCCTTTACTTAATGCCTTGATTAGGTCGCTATCTCTTTCCTCACCCGCTCACGGTGTGAAGGCTCCGGTTACCCCAGGCTCTGCGGATGCTGTTCACAGCTGCTGTCACAAGTCCCCTCGCTGCCAAAGATAACTCCGAGACCACCGCTCTCAAAGGACTCTTTATCATAGCGCTCAGCAATTAACACAGCCTTCAGAGGGATTTCACTTTTATCGATCAAAGTGCTAAAGACTGTGCTTAGCTGAGCAGGCCTGTGAGTGACTAATCAAGTGTGACCCTGAGTGTGGAAAAGTTCACGCTGAGCTTTACTTTAAAACTACTCACCTTCTGCACTCTAGAGGTGGAAAGGTGTATTACGTTTTTTACTGGTGAAGGAAAACAAAGGTTGACTACCTTTCATTTCGTGTAATTACATGCTTTTCTAACTGCATTTTTTTTATTCTCTTTCTCCTCTTGATTTTCAGAGCAAACCTGTATGAACTGATCAAGAAGAACAACTTCCAAGGCTTCAGCCTGGCCCTGATCCGCCGCTTCGCCCACTCTCTCCTCAAGTGCCTTCAGATGCTGCACAGGGAAAAGATCATCCACTGCGACCTAAAACCGGTACACATTCTCCATTTTCTCCATTTCCATGTTAATGCACATGAAGAATATCAGTTACTGGAATCAGCACTCAATTCAATTATCGGTGCATCTCTAACAGAAGCAGATTTTTTATTTGAGTAATAAAACAATACAGACATACAGCTCTAAAAAAATATGAGACCACTTAAAAATTATGAGTTTCTTTGATTTTACCAAATTGAAAACCTCAAGGTGAAGAAGATGGATGATCGCAATACATCAAATCAAGCTGAAGTGCTGGAAATTGTTCCTCCAGGAGTGGCAAATATTTATCCAAAAGCAGTGTGTAACACTAGTGGAGGAGAACATGCCAAGATGCATGAAAGCTGTGATAAAAAAAAAAAAAACAGGATTATTTCACCAAATATTGATTGTTGAACTCTTAAAACTTTATGAATATGAACTTGTTTTCCTTGCATTATTTGAGGTCTGAAAGTTCTGCATCTTTTTTTTCTTACTCAAAAATATATATAGTGATCTCTTATTTTTTCCAAAGCTCTATATAAATATATATAAGGCAAACATGTTTATGTGGTTTGAAACTTTTTTAAAAATCAATTTCTGTTTTTTGTTGTGCTTTAAAGGAGAACATTCTACTGTCTCAGCGAGGGCAGGGAAATATCAAGGTGGTCGACTTCGGGTCAAGCTGTTACGAGCAGCAGAGAGGTAAACTCTCTCTTTCTTCCTCCCTTTGTGCCATTTGAGATTTTTGAGCTTCTTCTGCAGTAAAAAAAAACATGAATGGAAAGCTGTTTCATGTAGCCTTGCAGCACCACAGATGTTCTAGTTACTTAGTGTCTAATTCCTCTGTTTAATATGGATTTATATGGATTAAATCAAGGATAACCAAACACTTGTGATTGTAAGACCTTTATTCACATAGTCTCTCTTTTTTCTCTCTCTCTCTCTTTTTTTTTCTCTGCTGATAGTGTACACATACATCCAGAGTCGTTTCTACCGCTCTCCTGAAGTGATCCTGGGACACCCGTACAGCATGGCCATAGACATGTGGAGCCTGGGCTGCATCCTGGCTGAGCTCTACACTGGTTACCCTCTGTTTCCTGGAGAGAGTGAGGTGGAGCAGATTGCCTGTATCATGGAGGTCAGTGCAACTTTCAGTCATTTACTCATAATTTGATATTTCAATTCTGATTCTGGGTGGCAAAATGCAAATAGAAAGCCAGTCTTTTTTATTTTTAATGTTTTATGAGACATGCTTAAAAAACAATAAACCCTAAAACATATTTTTTCTATTAATAGCTTAAATGTGTTCCTTTGACGTCATATAACATAACAGTCCTGCTTAAAATGTTTTAAAGTTCTTCCTAACCTTTAAAAAAAACTTTTTATTGTAGTCACTATTGCCTCTGCAGCGCCCCCTCAGGTTTAACTGTGCTATAGGCAAAGATAATGTTTCTGTGTACTTTGTCAGTCACCCATCAGATATCTTAGCAATGCAGGTGCTTAATATGCCACACACCCTGCTTGTTACACACACACATACACACACACACACACACAAGGAATTGCCACAGCACCTCAAATTCACATCAACTTCAAATTAACAATGAATAGGAAACAGAATATCATTGCCGTTACCGTAAATGAACTCAACTGTGCTGTGCACAGTTGATGGCTCACCTTTACAGTAGATGACAAAAATCACAAAAATGCCTTATATATAGAAATGTTTATGAACGTCAGCTACTTTAACCCTTGTGTGGTGTTCGGGTCTGTGGGACCCGTGTTCATTTTTCATCAAATGATACTAAAAAAATATTTTTTCTAACTCAAACTCATTGGCATTGGCTCATTTTTTGTGAAAAACATGTATCAAAACACATTTTCGATAAACACACACTGTGCACCCCCCCACCTAACCATTTATATTACATACAGTATGTTTGGCCAAGGGCTAATAAACATTGCTTCATTTGTAAATTGGTAAACAAAACAAATTTTCTACTCATATCTTGAGTTTAATTCATTTTCTTTTACATTTTATTAAAAAAATAATAAAAAAAGAGTAGCACTTTTTGAAAGAAATGTAACATAAGAAAGGTAAAGGGCAAATATTAACCATGTAAGCTGTTTATATTGCTTGCAATTTAGGTGAAGCAAGCATGTGTAAAGCATTTTAATGTAAAATTGCTTAATTTTGCTGAATTAAATACAAGTAACAAAGTAAACGAGTAACAAAAATATGAACACCACACAAGGGTTAAGGTGCACTTACTACTGACACAGACGCACACGATACACATGACTTGTATATTCCCTATGGAGAACTATTACCTTTTAATAAGCCTCGCTGGGGCAGATACCTGTGATGGACCCATGATGAGCAAAGTCAAAGTCAAAGTCAAAGTGGTTTTTATTGTCATTTCAGCTATATACAGAGTACACAGTGAAACGAAACAACGTTCCTCCAAGGACCATGGTGCACATAAACACAGTGTAGACAGAGCAATAAGTGCAACAGTACAAAAGTGCAGACAGACAATACAACACAATACAGACAAAGAAAAATAAATAACAAGACAGTGTGCAAATTATGCAGTGTGCAAAAAAGACCAGTGAGGTAGTAATTACCTCTATTACACAGTGTGCAATAGAGTCCAGTGAGGTAGTAGGGTTTTTGGTGCTTCCATTTTCTGAACAGAAAACCATCAGTTCAGTCTCTGCAGTTGAGGAGTCTGATGGCTTGGGGGTAGAAGCTGTTGCAGAATCTGGTCGTGCTGGACCGGATGCTGCGGTACCTTCTTCCCGAAGGCAGGAGGGAGAACAGTTCGTGTGAGGGATGGGTGGGGTCATTCACAATGCTGGTTGCTTTGCGGATGCTGCGGGTGGTGTAAATGTCCGTGATGGAGGGGAGAGAGACGCCGATGATCCTCTCAGCTGTCCTCACAATACGCTGGAGGGTCTTGCGGTCAGAGACGGTGCAGAGAACATGTGTGTGATAGACGGTGCAAAGAACATGTGTGTGATATTTAGAAGACATATTTCAATTATTTGTCTATAAAGACATTGACACTGTTTTATATACACATTGTTTATATCAGCCAGGATGTTCATAGCAATCTAACCTAATCGAAAATGGCATATCAACCACCATTGCAAGCAACCACCTGGAACATTCTTCTTATTGCACAATAATAATCTTTATTTAACATTTATTGAATGCCAGTTTCACATCTTTGTGAACTGTTTTTGAATATACAGCAAACATTTGTGTAATAAACTGTGTATATTAATGATACATAATTAGTATTAAAAGATTTAAAGGTTTAATTCTGTGTTGATTTGAACTGTTCTCTGTGTAGGTGATGGGCATGCCTCCCAATGACTTTGTTCAGACTGCATCCAGAAGAAGGCTATTTTTTGGTATGTTTCTCCTGACTACGGATTAAGATCATTATTATAGTAGTGCATATACTATTGTATAGTAGTAGAGATACTGTACATTTAGGTTTAACCTGCTGTGTGTCATTGTTATTTACACAGATTCAAAAGGAAACCCACGGAACGTCACTAACAGCAAGGGGAAGAAACGCAGACCCAACTCTAAGGAACTTGCCAGCGTACTGAAGACCAACGATCCACTGTTTCTGGACTTTATAAGGCGCTGCCTTGTGTATGTATAACCAATATTCAGGCACTTTGCGATGCTCATTGCTATCTTACACCCTATAGACATATAGTCTATTTTCATGCCTTGCACCTGCGTCATTTAAATAACAAAGGTGCTGGTGAATATATCTACACTGATGGGCATGGTGGCCTGAAAGTGAGGCGATTTCATGTATAGGCAACAGTCAACTGTTAGGCGTTTATTGCTATCTTGGCATGCAGGCGTGCCAGACGTGCACAATGTGCATACACCCCTGCTTGTCCCCCATACACAAGGAGACATAGCAATGCACAGACCTCATTTTTACACTTACAACAAACCAAATACAAAAGAAAGATAGATAGTAGATAGAAGAGATAAACAGGGCCCATGGTGTTAAAATTCATACTTTTTTAACTTTTACTACAACCCAGCTTTTTCTGAAACCAAATTTGACGTGTTTGGTTTGTGTGGCAGATGGGACCCAACAAAGCGCATGACTCCGGACGAGGGCATGCAGCATGAGTGGATCACCGAGGGCCGTCTCACCAGGCTCCGCCCTAAAACTCGACCAGTCAGAAAACCTGGAGACAGTGACAACTACGAGTACACTTTCCGCAGATCAAGCACCAACAGGACTGGTAAGAGTTAATGTTGACTTCAGGCTGCACTATAGATTAGCCTGTGTTAAGAAGACTAAAGCACATGTAGTGACTGAATAAAGTACACTTTAGTCAACAGGAAAAGTTTACAAGAAAGAGAAAAAACCTTGTAAACTTTCAGTGAAAGTCAATGTAAAAAGAGTTTATTTCAGGTAATTTTGAAGCATTTCTATTGGTCCGTTCATCAAGAAATTCTTCCGTGAGACTTGTAAAGTCTGCTTAAGTAAAATCAGGGAAGTTTACTTTACTGGTTGCTGTGTTTAAAGTCAGTGTATTTTTTTCACACCACAGTGGAGAAGTCCAGCTCAGAGGACAAACTGAAAAGGCAGAACTCTGTCAAAGACAGCAAGATAGACACAGCAGAACGCCTGCGGCCCATCGGAGCGTCTGCTGAGGAGGAGGCCTGCGAAGGAGTCGACACGAACACGTCCAGTAAAGACAGCAGAGACAGCAAACCAGAAAGCCAACAGTACAGCACGACTGACACCGGGGAGCGCTCTGTAGAAATCATCATTAAACCTCAGTCTGAGTCCCAGTCAAGCACAGACTCTGAGGGACAGGAGATCCACTCTCTGCCCCCCATCATTTAACAGGCTGAATGAAGGGATGAGAGGATGACGTCACACAGTCCAGGCTTTGGTCAGATGGCACTGGTCAGTTGGGACTATCTTGGCTGGTGGCACTAATGCAGTCTGAAGCTGTGTTTGAGCAATGCAGGTTTTGTGAGAAATGGTGACTTTATGTACTTTATATTTATAAGTGCATGAAATCTGCATTACTCAAACTCATCCTAAAGATACTGCGTGTTTGCAAGGTCAAAAGATTTAAGGAAAGGATTGACAAAAACGGAATTAACACAAATTTTCATTTTGGTTAGATTTAGTTGATCAGCTGAGACAGGACAGGTTTGATGTTTAAATTTTGTTTCTATAGTTTTTGCTGGACCCACAAGGTAAATTTGCTAACAAACACTAGAAACCAATAGGACAGGTTTGATGTTTAAATTTTGTTTCTATAGTTTTTGCTGGACCCACAAGGTAAATTTGCTAACAAACACTAGAAACCAATAGGACAGGTTTGATGTTTAAATTTTGTTTCTATAGTTTTTGCTGGACCCACAAGGTAAATTTGCTAACAAACACTAGAAACCAATAGCCACCTAAAGTGTTTACCGTATTTTTCACACACTATAAGGTGCACCGGAATATAAAAAGCACTGTCAATGAACATTTATTTTCTGGTTTATTTTTTAATACATAAGGTGCTCCCGATTATAAGGCTCATTATGCAACTATAAGGAACAGGGTTGTGGCCATGTTTCCCTGCTAATTTAGCAGGTCTCGCCGCTGAGTGGTGGTGGGGGGATAGCTAAGTTAAGTAAAGCTAAGCTAAGTAAACAAAACTGTAATTCTTAAAAAAAACATTTGAGCAAATTGAGCGTTGGATGTTAATCTACACAAATTTCTCTCCTGAAACTGTTTATTTGGGTGAGTTAAGCACTTCTGTTTATTTAAAGTAAGCTTAGAGTTCCAGATGTTCACTAAGGCTGTGTCCAGCAGCATTAGCAGCTAACAGTAAATGCCGCCCGGCAGTGCTACACTGAGAAACCTTGAGTGTTCCGGTTAGCCATGGCGATATTAGCTAGCAAAAAACACTGAAAAATATGTGGGCCATAATTAAAAATAAGGATGTGATTTCAGCAGGTTAAGGAAAGTGTTTAAATGTTTTTACATACAGAATTTTGTTTTACTATTGACTTCCACTTTTAGCAACATTAGCCTCGTATCTCCAGATTAAAAATAAAGACACAAAATTTAGACATCAAGCATGTATTGGCTGATTTACAACATCTGTGTTCATTGGGAAATTGTGTAAATTAGATATAGTCTTTTTTTAAACCATTCATTTATTGTTAGCTTCTAGCATTTGTTTCTTATCTGCCACTAATTTGTATGTTCTTTTTTTGTATTTCTTTACAGTACAGCATAAATGCCAGTTTCCCTACGCGAAATTAAGAATAATTATCGCGGACTCTGAAGTGGTTTCACCACTGGCACTTCAATTTAGTCCAAGACTAGGCTTAATCCATGTTTGGGAAACTGGCCATATATGTTTAAACTTAGTCAAATAGGACATAAAGGGTTCTTCAGCACTAGATAAGCACATTTTTAGGATAATGCATTTTTTTGGTGCTTGTTATACTTTACATAACACCTGTACCTGTACAGTAGGTCGCAGTTTCGTTTAATGAATCAAATACAGTATATATATATATATATATTTATATATATATATATATATATATATATATATATATATATATATATATATATTGCTCTTACTCAGTATTATACAGTATTCTCATAGTAATATCTCCAGGTTCTGTTGCAGTTCTCATACAGAAGTAGCCATGGTTTAAATATGATTTTTACAAAACTTTTACACTACTTTTAATAGAGTTTAAGATGAAAACCAAAGCAACTGTAATGTGCAATATTTCTGCATGGTTTAAAACAGTGTTTGTATGTTTTGTTACACACATTTTTTATTATTATTATTTTAAGTTCAGTTTTGCTGTAAGATGGAAATCTATATGAGCTAGGGTAGTGCAATGAGTCTGAGCCAAAGAGATTTTTTTTGTTTTGTTGTTGCTATTAGTGAAAATGTTGGTCGTTGGGTGTTTCTATGGACTAGATGGACTATTATGAGATTCTGCTTGTTAGTTCATGTTCAGTTATCATACCTGTCATGAGGTGAATCGGATGTAAAAACACAATTATATGCTGCCTAGAACCGGATCTGGGCACACCTGATATACAGTGACACTATGATGTAATATTTGATCTGAATGTAACTGTGATGATGATGCTTCTTTGCAACATTTATACAGAAAAGACACATTGTTTTGACATTATTGATGATGGTATAAAGTGTGAATGATGGTTATGACATGAAACGTGTGATGTACTGAAGGTTGTGACACTGAGAATGATTAATAACCGTGCACTGGAAGCAACGTGTACAATGTATCATTTAGTTTAGTACTAAGGTACTTTGATACTAATATGTTAACATGTGGATATGTTATTTTTTTCCTGTATATACAATTCTTACATTATTTGCCATGCACTAGAAGTGTATGCTGTCAGTTGATGTAAAATTAGACAAGGTTTTACTTGTTCATGTATTGTTAATGTATTATGAATGAAAGAGAAGGTTTTTACAACCATCACTTCAACGTCTCTTTCACTTACTGTTGAGTTTTGTAGCATCAAAGGCAATCGCTGGACAACCTTTGTGTTTTTGCTTCTTTATGTCTGTGTGTTTTTTGGGTGTTTTACTAAAGCCAACCACTGCCAGTAGTAAATCCCAAGTTTTATAGAATTTTTTGCAAAAACTTGCAGAGATACTCTATGTGTGAAAACAAACACAAATTTAGCCTAAGATAATCATGATCAACTTAACCGATTTTCTCCAAGATTCTCTTTTTTTCTAACAACCTATAAAAAACAAAGAGCCACTGCATGTCATTATAACGGCAGAATAAATATAAAACAGTTCTGTGCAAACCTATTATTGGTTGTTCATGTGAGATGTGTCTGTTTGAGAATTGTATGGCAATTTGGTTTCCAGGGAATAGCCACCTTAAAGATATTTATCAGAAGACTAACACATTTACATAAGAACACAATTGGGTGTGATGAGTTAAACAAGGTAAAGTTTAAAGGATGTTTCCTACTGTTTAAAAAGCCTAACCTCTTTTCTGCGGAATGAGAATATCACTAGATAAATATTAGCTCCCCTCACCATTTTCTTATCGTTTATTTCCATTAAAGGCACACTGGCTGAATGCCTTTATGCTGTGTGAAGCAGGAAAAATTAAATGTATTGCCTTAAATATATATTTTTTTATTTGTTAAAATTATTTTATACAGGAAACGTTCTGTTTGAACTGCGCTTTGAGTGATCTTATCATAACGCCAGGTGTGAACAGGCTCTGTTGTGTCACCAGATAAATATTAGCCTACCACATCATCAGAGTTCAAAAGAGACGTGTCATTTTCGGGATCTCATATATC
This sequence comes from Astyanax mexicanus, assembly GCF_023375975.1. Classification (NCBI taxonomy): domain Eukaryota; kingdom Metazoa; phylum Chordata; class Actinopteri; order Characiformes; family Acestrorhamphidae; genus Astyanax; species Astyanax mexicanus. The sequence continues at coordinate 4,608,408 of NC_064417.1, forward strand.
AGTTTGCTTTCTGGTAAATTCAGATCTTTAAAACATTTATATTAAAGACTTTCAGATATGCAAATACAATAAAGTTTCATCTCTGGTGCTTCAGCAGATGCTATGGGCCATTTTTAGAATACTGTGTTTTTTAGACCTCAAATAAATATTCATCATATTGATAATATTACAGACTTCAGACACAGAAACCATACTTTCTCAGGTTAAATATATTTTCACTTATTCACTGTCATGCATCTGTTTAGTGTCATGCAAAAAGCAGGTTTTTAAATAATGATTTCATTTATTAAGGGAAAATCTAAATGCCCACCATATAAATTAACTGTGATTAAACACATTTTTGCAAAGCTGAATTCAATTTAAATAGCTATACCAGGCCTGATTACTGTCAAGACCTGTAAAATCAAGAAATAACTTAAATGGAACCTGTCTGGCAACAGGAAGTAGGTTAAATCAACACATTATTACTCTCATTATTATCTGATTAAATTTTAAAACAGAGGAGAAACAAAGTCATTAACATCTATCAGTCTGGAAAAGGTTACAAAGCCATTTCTAAGTCTTTCAGACTCCAGCGAATTCCAGCTACCAGACCACCAGAGCTATTATTAACAAACAGAGACAACATGGAACAGTGGTGAACCTTCCCAGGAGTGGCCGGCCTACTGACATTACTCCAAAAGCACATATAACAGGCTGATCATCCTAGAAATCCCTCCAGTGAGGCTGAACTAACACAATTTTGCAAAGAAGAATACAACAAAATTCCTCCACAGAGATGAATCATTGCCAGTTATTAGGATTGCAGTTATTAAGTTTAGAGGTTAATTAACTAGAATGGACTAAATCAACTAAATTAACTAAATCAAATTAAATCTGTGGTAAACACTTTTTTACAGCATGGTTTTAAATGAAAGCAAGTGTATTAAGTGAAAGCAACTTTATAATAACACAGTATGAAGGCTAGGAAGATACTGGGACGTTATACCAAGATGACAGGCTGAACAGGGACCTCTGGACATGTTTAAACAGAATAAAAATATCTAAATAATAATTAATAAGAATGTCTGAAATATTTAAAAAAATATGTTAAAAAATGTTGTTTACATTAACATCAAGGTTTTTCCTGCTCATCACTGTGTGGATGAGGATGCAGCACTAGACAAACATTATACTGTTCTGTCAGGTGCATGCTAAAAACGGGTTTAAAAAGCTCTTTTGTGTCACCAGATAAATATTAACCTACCAGATCATCTGTGTTCATAAGAGACGTGGCAGTTTCAGGCTATTCATCATATTTCAGAACACACAGAAATCATATTTTCCCAGCTGATTCACATTTCCCATTTTTATTTTACTTTTACTTGTTATTTTCTGCCATGTATCGTGTCACATAAACTACACAACAGGGTGGACCATTTGAGCAAAAATTGTCAATTGATGACAACTTGGTTGTGCTAGAGTTGTAAACAATTACAACTATTCATGGCGGCCTCTTTCTGTTTCAAATATACATTTATACTTTGTAAAGATTTACATTTTTCACATTATTTTAATATCAGATAAATATTTCCCAAAGATTACAGGGCCATTTCTAAGGCTTTAAGGCTCAGCAAATCATGTCTACGACCAAACCTATTATTTACAAATGGAGAACACATGGAAAAGTGGTGAACCTTCCCAGGAGTGGCCGGCCTCCCAAAATTACCCAAAAGAGCACGTCGACAATTCTTTCAGGAGCTCACAAAAGATCATACAGACACATACAAACAGGCTGATCTATCTATCTATCTATCTATCTATCTATCTATCTATCTATCTATCTATCTATCTATCTATCTATCTATCTATCTATCTATCTATCTATCTATCTATCTAATAAAGTAGGCTACCCTTACCTATCACCAGTCTTCTAAAGACAATATGCACTTCAAGCTAATACTGTCTGTTTGTATAAAACTCTGCTATTGACTGGGTATGTTATAATTTATGGTCTAGCTTAGTGGATCTTAGTGGTACCTTTAATCCACTTATTCCAGCCGACTCTGAACTACAGTGTGCGTTAGTGTGTATAAATTGTTTTTTTTTTATTTTATTTTGTGTTTATAATAACCTAACAGCAACTGAGATCCCATACCTGCTTTTAAAGTTATCAAATTTCTCTAAATTTTGCTGTCTAAACATGAATCCTCTTAACCACTAGACCCATACTACCACAATGACAAAAGAGCAATAACAAAAAAAAAGAACAAAAGAAATCTGTAATAGGGAAAAACACTTTTTACAGCACTCTATTAAGTGAAATAAAATATATTAATTGCTAAACCTTCAGCAAGTACCTTCAGTCACTTTAAAATAACACAATATAAAGGTTGTGTAGTCCCTGAGACGTTATACCAAGATGACAGGGTGGACAAGAACATTCGGACATGTTTAAATATCATGATTTTTTTTTCTTAAATAGTTAAATTAATTATTAATATAAATTAATGGGTAAAAATATCTGAATTATTAAGAAAATACGTGTCAGCATCAAATGAGAACCCAATGTACAAAAAGTGCTGTAAAGTAGACCTCTTTATTCTAGGTTATTATTTAAAGTGTGTTCATTCAGAGTAAATATTGAAAATGTATTGTTAAACAGTGCTGCACAGTGTACACAAAAGGCCTTTCCTGCTCATCTCTCTGCATGAGAAAGCAGGCCTAGAAAAACATTAGTGTCTTATCCTTTTCTTATCATACTTTTCTATCCGGCACATGCTGGCTAAATGCCATTTTAAATAACTATTAAATAACTATGATTTATCACTTGCAGTACTGTTAGTACTGTAAGTATTTATTAGGCTTTCATTAGATAGCAAGCTTTTATCATACAGTAGATGATTGTAGATTATAGTGGATGATTGTAGAGATAAGAAAGCACATTAACATTCTATTTTCTTTTTAAAGATCAACCGGAACCCCCTTCACCAGCAATTTCCCCCGGCCCACCCAAGGCTACAAAAGCTGGGTAGATGATCAGTAGATGATTCAACCAGCTATAATCTGAGATTTGAGAGTTCACTTACAAAATATTTAACCCCAACCAGCCACAAAATAATTTCCTTCTAGTCTAGTTCTATATTTTAAACAATATTACATTTGTCATTTAATAAAAGACAGAGTTACTCAATATTCCTTTGGCTTAATCAATGCTTAAATTTTAAGCTTAAATATATTAGGCTTAGCAGGGATGGTCGTTGCAGCACAGTGGTACCATTAAACACAATATTTTGTCCCTTTTCCAATCAGATAATACAGACTGCCAACTAAAAAAAAAAACATAAATGATTATATATAACAAAGATATAGCAAAATAGTTTCACTGTTGTTTCTTTATAATAAGCCCCCTTAATAAAGGATTTAAAATGTTATTGATTAGGTGGAAATACTAGTCCGTTCTGGTCAGCAGTTTAGCAGTTTAATTTTCTGACTGTATCAAGCTAAATTGACTTTTTTCTTTTTTTAATGTAGTAGAGTGTACAATAAATACGTTTTCATCCATTTTTTAATCTCTGCCCCTCACAATTGGAATTTCAGGAAACATTTAAAAAAAATTAATCTTTTCTTTATTTTCTGATTGTTCTGATATGTGTTACAAGACACAAAAAAGGACACATCTAAAAAAAATTGAGAGATTCAACTTTACATTTTTCTTAAAATTATGTCTGCGAAAACTAAAATAAACCTAAATAATTGAAAAATTATATTAAAAACATTTCATTTTTTATACTAAATGAAAAAAAATAAATGATGAAGTTTTATACCCAATTTTCTATTTTCAAATTAAGCTTAATACAGTCAGAAAATTAAACTGCTAAACGTTACACTGACCTTGCAACACAAATCTGATGGTATAACCCAATTTGCAAAATGCAAAAATGTAAAAATATAAAAAAAAAGGATTTTTTTTTCTGAAAGTCCAATTGTGAGCTGTAGAGATGAAAAAAACATTTTTTTTAAAAATGGATAAAAACGTATTTATTGTACACTGCACTACCTAAAACAAATAATGATTTTTTTTCATAATATTTTCTTTTTTTTACATTTATAGTCTCAAACAGTCAGAAAAATAAATGAATAAACAATTAAACTGACCCCCTTTCTGCTGGTGGAACGTTACTTGAAGCCTCGAAATCTAAAAGCGGTGTTTGACCCTCCTGCGCCGCCGTACTCACTGAAGGCCTGAAAGATGGCAGCGGTCGTGCTGGTCGGCCGTCCTGTGAGTGTCCTTTCCAGGATTCCCAGTAAGTACTGGAAGAACTGCTGGTTTTAACTGAAAACCGAGACCAGATTCAGAACCGCGGACACTTAAAGAGGCAGTTTAGGCCGATAACGTAGAGAATTCGGGTGTTTAAAGGAATCAGTCGTCCTCTAAATGTAGCGCTGTGACCCCGGTTCAGAGTAACAGAGTTTAGCTGGATAAGCTGCGGGTTTCAGTTTAAATCAGAAACGCTGTTAAACAGGGGAATTCTGCAGTTAATATAGTTATAACTACATAAGCGAGAGAACGAGCATTCCCTTACACAATCTGGTTAATTAAAGGCTTAATCTGTGGAGCTGTTAGCTTGCTAGCTTGTTAGCTAGCCTAGCTTTCTAGCTAATAAACCACCTGATCTTCTGTTGACAGTTTGGCCTCTCAAATTCATCAGTTTAATCAGAAAATGAAACAAGTTTCTGCACAGACTAGTATTTTAGTGCTTTATTTAGCTATTTAATTTTGTAAGACACTCACTACATTTTCCTAAAAGAATACCTGGCAATAAAAAAACAAATGCAGATAATAGTCAGTAACCTGCCTGTAAAAAGTTTATACACACACCTTCTCATTCTGTGTTTTTCTTTATATCTTTATTTGGTTCATTTTCTACATTGTAGATTGATATTAAACTCATCAAAACAAATTAGGAACACGTATGGAAATAATCTACATCGTAAACAGTAAGGAAAAAAAGTCCTCCACGGTCAGTGTAACCTTTAGCAGTTTAATTTTCGGACTGTATCAAGCTAAATTCTACATGAAGAAGAAATAGGTTTTTATCCATTTTTCCATTTATCGAGTTTTTCATTTCAGTCTTTCACAAACATAATTTCAAGAAAGGGGAAATGTTTATTTTTCTCTTGATTTTCAGTTTTGCCCATTTTTGTATCTTGTAATACAAATCTGATGGTATAATCCAACTTGCAAAATGAAAAAGAAAATTGAAAATAAAGAAAAGATTAATTTTTTCATTTTTCCTGGAATTATGATCGTGAGGGGCAGAGATCTAGAATCTAAAGTATAAAACATATTCTGGTTTGTGATACATTCACTAAATAATTCTGCTTGTGTTACTTTATAGCTTAAATATAGTATTCAATATTAATATTAAGAAACTATTTAAAATAATGAGTTTCTTTGATTTTATCTAATTGAAAACCTCTGAAATATAATCAAGAGGAAGATGGATGATCACAAGTCATCAAACCAAACTGAACTACTTGGATTTTTGCACCAGGAGTAAAGCAGCATAAAGTTATCCAAAAGCAGTGTGTAAGACTGGTGGAGGAGAACATGATACCACGATGCATAAAAACTGTGATTTACTTTGCATTATCTGAGGTCGGAAAACTCTAGCCATTTCACATTTTCTGCAAATAAATGCTCTAAATGACAATATTTTTATTTGGAATTTGGGAGCAATCATGTCTGTATTTTATAGAATAAAACAATGAAGTTTTGCTCTCTTAAATTCTTTCAGAGTTGTATATGTTTTAAACTTTAAATTCTTCTATGTAGCACATTAAGCTTTTAGTATTTTCTCAGTGTCTTCATGAAGTAGAGTCATCTGGAATAGTTTTCTCAAGAGTTCCTGGAGGTGCTGAACAATAGTTGACAATAGTTTTATGCTGTGAAGCTCCAGCTCATCCAGAATAACCATCTCAGTTCATCAGGTTTAGATCAGGGGATTGTGGAGGACAAAGGTTTTTTTTAGTTTACTATGTAATTTATGTGTCCCCTAATTGTTTTGATGTATTTTGTATTAATATACAATGTAAAAAAAGAAAAGAAATAAAGAAAAACATTGAGAAGATACTTGTACTTTATATTACATGTTCTTATTCGGCTCACAATGATGGCAAAGCAAGTTAGCCTACCTTTTATAATGTATAAGTATAATGTTGTATTATTTGTAACTGCACTGAATTTGCATCTCTAAGCCTTGATTATTATCTCTGCCCTCGGTACAGATGCCTGCTCCCCTGTGGTGCTGGCTGCTGGGCCTGTTGCTGTTCAGCACAGGCAGATCCACCATGCTCTCATTCCAAAAGGCAAAGGTGGTCGCTCCTCAGGCAGTGGAATAGCAGCCACTGTGTTTGGGGCCACTGGATTCCTGGGCCGATATGTGGTCAATCGTCTTGGTGAGTTTCTGGGTTTAGGTCCTTTATAAGACTATCTGATTTCTGCTCATTATTTCTTTGTGAACAAACAAATAAGAAAGATAGTATTGTACAGGCGCTTGTGTTTATACAGCTACAACTATGGGTGCATTAAAACGTCATCATTTTATTGAGTTTATTTTACATATTTGTATAATGTACAGCATTTGGGTAAAATAATATAACATCAAGGGAGAGATAAACAAATGATACCAAATAAACAAAATGTTTTCCAAAGCATAAGGCACGCTACCAGCAAATATGAGTTACCTCGGCATTTGTATGTTTAGGCTGTAGGATCCTTGTTTAATAATAATAATAATAATAATAATAATAATAATAATAATAAAAAATAAGCAAATTGCAAAATTTTTTGTTCAGTCAGATGAGTTGCCCAGGTAACTCATATTTGCTGGTAGCGTGCCTAATGCTTTGGAAAACATTTTGTTTATTTGGTATCATTTGTTTATCTCTCCCTTGATGTTATATTATTTTACCCAAATGCTGAGGAAGTTAAAAAAAATACTGAGGAAGTAAAATAAAATTGTAGGATTTTACACAGATATGACACAATTAACGATGCACAGAATTACAGTTCTGGAGAAAGGTGCACAGTGGAGTAGCAGCATTCTACTTCTACATAGAAATGAGACACATGCCCTTCTCCCCATTATAACTCTGTCTACCAACAGCATGATTCTGAACCTCCCATTTTAAGGTACATTAAAATATAATTTTAAAGAAAACGTCAAAAATGTGAAATGGCTTGAAAACTAGAGTTTTATTTGAAAAAAATCATATAACGCAAGCTTAACAGACTGGTTTCTCTCACACATTGATTTTATAAGAAATAGAAATAAGAATAAAAAATAAAATGTAAACTTTTCTAGGTCTTGTATAGTGAAAACAATACGTGCAAACCACAACCAGTCATATTAAGCCTATGGTTTGTGTTTTTTCTCCTAAATCTCTTGTAATTTAACTATGCATAACCACAACCAGTCATATTAAGACTATGCTTAAAGTGCAAACAGAGGCAGTTTTTTTTATAATACAGTACAGAACTAAGAAATAGGTACAACTGACTGTACTCCAGGTTTGGGTTTGTACACAGATTCTACAAGGTCTGTCTGCAGTTCATATCGGCTCACGTACAGATTCCACTTGTCCTTGTTATAGGGCACGTATAAACCCCCCTAGATGCATCAGATTACACATTTAAATCAAGTGTAATTGAAATGCATTTCCTCGGGTCAGATTCCGTCACGTAGGCGGTAATAAGTCTGTAGATAAGCATTAATATAATTAATCATTACCGTTGATATTCTCTCTTCTGCCCTCTCTGTCTCACCTTTTCATTCTGTCTCATTAATTAATTAAAATATGGAGATATTTGTACTGCTAGAAGACTTTAAATGTGATTTAATGTAAAAGATCCTCGTGATCTCACAGAGGGAGCATTTAGCTTTATGGCTGTCTGACAGGGTTGACACTGTTATTAACCCAGCCAGATATTTCCCAATGTACTAAAAACCAGGTACTGAAACTCAGATTCCAGCCACTCACACCAGCAATGCTTTTATGGACTTCTTTAATAAAAAAAATAAAAATTAAACATTCAGGGAAAAATTCAACCCTTTAACCCACTTCCACAGCTAGAACTAGAGAAAATATCTCTTCTTCAAACAGCAAAACCTGCATACTTGATTCAGTTCCCACAAAATGACTAAAACAGGTACTACCAGAAATAATTAAACTGCTGTTAATGATAGTATACTCATCGCACACCCTGGGGCATGTACACAAAGCTTTTAAAATAGCAGTAGTTACACCTTTGATACAGAAACCAAATCTATTTCACTCTACCATTTGTCTGTCTGGCCTAACAACTTTGCTCTTACCTGCAAAGAAACCGCTTCTATGAAAAATTCGAGTCTGGATTTAGGTCTCATCATAGCACTGAGACAACTTTAGTTCTGATAACACATGATCTGCTTCTTGCCGCCGACCAAGGCTGTGTTTCCCTAATGGTACTTCTCAATCTGAGGGCAGCCTTTGATACAATAGATAGATTCAGATCTAGCATTTGATTAACGCATAACTAATGTTAGTAGAACAGCTTTTCTACACTTCCGTAACATTGCCAGGCTAAGAAATGGCTTATCCCCGCATGAAGCAGAAGAATTTTAGGGCCTGCCTTTATTACCTCAAGGCTAGACTATTGTAGTGCACTACTGCAGTAACTTAAATAAACTTCAGGTAGTTCAAAATGCTGCAGCCAGGGCCCTTATTAAAACTAGAAAATTGATTATTGACTATTATTAGTCCAGTCCTATCACCACTACAATGGCGTCCAATCAAATTCCCGTAGACTGAACCATCGTGAGTACTTAGATCTCAGGGTGCTGGTTTCTTAGTAGTTCTCTGGAATAATCTCCCTGAATATGTTCGGCACTCAGACACAGTCTCGATCTTTAAGTCTAGACTAAAAACACACTTGTTTAGTTTAGCTTTTAGTAATTAATGTTTTTCCCTTTAGATAAGGCTGCAGATCCATGGGTTCATGGACATAGGGAATTGTGGGTAAACTAAGATGCTGGTGTTGGTGTTTTCCTTCTGCATGGGGTTTGTTTCAGGGAGCCTCCACGTCTATGTTACCTTCTGGCTCTCTCCCTTTAGTTAGGCTATTATTATATTCAGACCTGCCGGAGTCATTAGATAATAATCACACTCTGATAATGTTTTATAGTTTCTGTTTAAAATAAATCCAGTCAAAACTAATTCCATCTCTCTTTCTTTCTGTGTTCTCTATCTATCTTTTCTACATGTATGGAGATGCCCTGTTATTGATGTTGCCCAGCCTGGCTCTTCACAGCCTGCTGTGCCATAAATTAGTACCTGTTACAATAGCTTTAGCTATAGCTCCACATTATCTCTCTGTACTGTTGTTTTGTTTGGTTATTTTTTTATTATTTATTTGTTATGTTTGTACTGAGCGGGTCGACCTGAGGGGGATGGGTAGCTCTGATAATTGGCATCTCTGTGGTTCTGCTCATAAGAGGCGTGGACCTGATTTTTTTTCTATGTAAAGCTGCTTTTTGACAACTTCTGTTGTAAAAAGTGCTATATAAATAAACTTGGATAAAAAAAAAAAAAGTTAGAAAAAAGATGATTAATAGGTTACGAGAGCGAACAAGATCCTGTATGAACTAGGAGTGAAAGAACACATAGCATACAAGATCATACTAAATAAAATATAGTCCTCTCTGAGAGTAAATGGCCTCTAATCTAACACTCACTGTCTTACTTGTCAGGTGTTTTTATGGCCATGTGTGAGCTCTGGTGTGCTTACAGTAAATGAGAGCAGTGGAGTTTGAAATGATGCACATGTTGGTGTAAAATCAGATCACATCTGTCACATTTTAATGACAAGTGTAAACAGAATCCTGTCTTCCAGTGTATCCAGATAGTATCCAGATATAAAAATGTATAAACAGGTTTTGTATAAAAAAAAAATGTACATGGTGTGCTTTCTATTTCAGGTCGAATAGGCTCCCAGGTCGTGATCCCTCACCGCTGTGACCAGTATGATCTCATGTACCTCAGGCCTATGGGTGATCTTGGCCAGATTCTCTTTATGGTATAAACACATGTAACCATAATAATAATAATGTGCCACAAATAGTGGCCTTTATTACCTTGTGATTTGTAAGCTCATGCAATTAGAGAGGCTTCTGTGGTTTGTTTTTTTAGGAATGGGATCCAAGGGATAAGGAATCAATCAAAAGAGCAATAGCTAACTCCAACGTTGTCATCAATCTGGTGGGAAAAGAGTGGGAGACCAGGTTTGTAGGAACATTTTTATTACTGGAAATCAGTTTGGTAGATAAGTGCAGCTAACAGCAGAAGTGCAGCCTGTGCAATGCTCTGTCATTTTTCTCTCTACAGCAATTTTAAGTATGAGGATGTGTTCGTAACGATCCCTCTGCAAATCGCAAAGGCATCACGTGAAGCTGGAGTCACAAAGTTTGTCCACATGTCCCACCTCAATGCCGATATCCGCAGCCCCTCAAAATATCTGAGAAATAAGGTACAGTGCCTCATTCACGATATTTCTCTTAATCTTTGCCTGGATGTTTGAATTTATGTCAAATTTAGAATTGATAACTCTTAAAGAACTTGTTAAAGAGTTATAAGTTATCAGGATTAGTGTTAAATATTGTAACAATACTCTGCAGTGTTACTTTAGCAACTAGCTACATTAAATAACTGGTCAAACAAATAACTAATTATTTATTAACTTTTTGGGCAGGCTGTTGGAGAGCAAGCTGTGAGGGATGAGTTTCCAGAGGCAATTATCATGAAGCCATCCGAGATGTTTGGAAGAGAAGATCGTTTTTTCAATCACTTTGCTAGTATGTGTCTAGTAGTATGTCTTTATCTTTTCCAAAAAAAAAAAGATTTGTGGTTTCCAGTTGTTTTCATTAATTAAGTGGTACCATATTTCACTTTCTTTCTTTTGTGTATCTTTGCCCCTTTCTTTATAGACATGCGCTGGTTTGGCAAGGCTGTTCCACTTATAGAAATGGGCAAGAAAACAGTCAAACAACCATGCCATGTGAGTAATTTACTTTCCAGTATTAAATTATATATAATATTTTCTTTACTTCTTTATTGCTTAGCTTAGCCCAAATCAGACCTGTCATATACACAAAAATCTGTCAGGCATTTTTATTTGGTCGCAAGGTTTGTAAACATCTTGTTTTGTGAAATGCCCATCTGTTGTTTGGTTGAGTTTTTTATTTGTGTACTCCTTTTATCTATTTTTAGGTGGTGGATGTGGCCAAGGCCATTGTGAATGCCATCAAAGATCCTGATGCCAACGGCAAAACATACGCGTTAGTTGGGTAAGTAGAAACATCTCTGCAAGAATGTATTTTTATAAATACAATTATACTTAATTCTAAATATTTATAAATAAAAAAACCATTAAAATATGAAACAATTTGTACTGAGAGAATACTTTTATTAATACTTTAATGTAGAAGGTGCTTGTCACTTCAAAGTCGCACTCTTTAGATTTATGCTATCCTCCTGTCGGTGGCGCGAGCAGTGGCCACTCCGGGAACAAAACACTGTGCTTTTTTTTGTTTGTATTGTTGTTAAAAACCCGATCTGAACTCGCAATCATGCAAGAGTTCGCTATCAGAGCAACTGGCACCCACATTTACGACCAACAGACTTTCCTAAACCTGCAAAATCAACCAAAAGCTGTACCTACGAGCGAAGCTACGCACACTAGGCCTCCTAAAATCCGCGACGTTTCCTGAGCCTGCTGACCAGAAGAAGGCCGAAAGAGCCGGAAGCACGGTAAGCAAGTTGGAGTCCACGCTAATCTAATGGCTAACTCCAGCCGGCCAGCGGCCCCGTCTGTCCTGCTCTCCAGTGTCCACTCCCTGGAGAATAAACTGGACTACCTCTGAATCGAGCTGACAACCCAGCACGAGTTTAGAGACTGCTGTGTGAGAGACTTGGGTAACTGTGCAATCCCAGACTCCCTTATTCAGCTGGACCACATAATTGCCTCTGTGCGCACCGTGACTCGGACCTGTTAGGTAAGACTGCGGGGGGGGGGGGGGTGGGCTGCTATGTTCGAATGCTGTTCATCGACTTCAGTTCAGCATTCAACACCATCATCCCTCAGCATCTGATCGGAAAACTAAGCTTCCTGGGCCTGAACTCTGAACCTCTGTAAATGGGTTTTAGACTTCCTGACTGAGAGACCGCAATCAGTCAGGATTGAAAACAACACCTCCAGCACCACCATACTGAGCACCGGCGCCCCCCAGGGCTGTGTGCTCAGTCCACTGCTGTTCACTCTGCTGACTGATGACTGTACTGCAAAGTACAGCTCAAACCACATCATCAAGTTCGCTGATGACTCTACTGTAGTTGGCTTCATCAGCAAGAACGACGATTCAGCATACAGAGAGGAGGTGCAGTGGCTGACGGACTGGTGCAGAACCAATAATCTCTAAACGTGGATAAAACCAAAGAGATGGTTGTTGACTTTCAGGAGAGCTCCAGGTGTCCACCACCTGCTGAACATCAACGGCTCTGCTGTGGAAATTGTAAAGAACACCAAGTTCCTCGGTGATCACATTGCAGAGAACCTCACCTGGTTCCTCAACACCAGCTCCATAACAAAGAAAGCCCAGCAGCGCCTCTACTTACCACCCATCCCTCACACAAACTCTTCACTCTGATGCCGTCCAGCAGAAGACACAGGACCATCCGAGCCTCTACTGCTAGACTCTGCAACAGCTTCTTCCACCAGGCAGTCAGACTCCTCAACACACAGAGCCTCCACTACCAGACTCTGCAACAGCTTTATCCACCATGCAGTCAGACTCCTCAACACACACAGACGGAGCTGAATCCCCAACCCAACCACCCCAACACTCTACACACAAACACACACACACACACACACACACACTCTGAAACTAAAATGTCTCTGTCCCTATCAGCAATATTTACTGCTTCATTTAAGAAAAAAAAACTAAAAAAAAAAGCTGCACTGTCCTGTCTGTTAAACTGTCTCATCTGCTGTATTTATTGTAATGTTATAGTTTTCTGTTGCAGTATCATTACTCTTGCACTTTGTTTGTCTATTGTTTGGTTCCGGAGGAATGTAATTTCGTTACTCTGTGTACCTTTTCTCAGATGTAATGACGATACATCTCTTGACTGGACTTGAATTATGGCTGTCTGACTGGGTTGACACTCTTATTAAACAGGTGTTAGAAAGGAGATAAATGCAATAAATGTAAGCCGCACCCACTCATTTAAAACGTATACCGGCAGCACCTGAGCCGCACCTGTAATTAAAAGGCTATGTACACAGATAACCTTATATACTGTGAATAGTGCTGTGACATGGCTGGTTTAGAAAAAAAATGCAGTAGCCTGCCAGAAAAAGTCACAAGAGTAAAGAGGGAAAAAAAAAATACGAGAGTAAAGTCGTAATATTAAAATGACTTAAGCTGCCAGTTTAAGAAGCTCAGAGGGGGGAAAAAAGCATTTTCTGCTCATGATCTCTGACAGGGCTGCTGTGTTTACCATTAGTTATTTACCCGCTATTTATAACCTGCTGCTTATTTATGCTCTAGTTGTAAAGTTATAATAATAAAATAAAACAGTGTCCAGATTTTGCGAGGTATCGCTACCAGTAACCTAGCCTTTATTGCGCTTTTTTATGCTGTGGCAGGAGAAGCGCACCTTGGTTCGCAGAGGTGTTCCTCAGCTTTATTTTAGTTACTGCAATCAAAGGAATGTGAATACAAACAATCCTATTCATGAATAAAGGAAATAAACATTTTACTGATGCAGATTGACTCTCTTTGTTTAATAAATTATTTCAAGATGAAATATACTGTGAAGCATGATATGCGTATAAGTTATGATACAATGTGAAATTGTGTTTATTGACTAAGTCCCAACTGTGCACTGTAAAAATGAGGAAAGCAAAATAATATTAGATGTATATAATGGAATTTGGGACAGTTCTATGAATGGCTCATTTGAGATCTGTTTTAAATATCTGTTTTAATATTATGATATTACACTAAAAAACTATTTTTTTTTTCATAGAATGAAAGTAATAAACAAGTAAAGGAGCACACTGGTCTTTTAATGGTGTATTAGATCACTGAATATACTATACATTATGTTTAAAATGTATATGTAAACTATAAAAAAATTAAATAAAACCCTCTATGAAATGAAATGACCTTTTAATCTAACACACCTTATAATACAAAACGCAGACAGCAGAAAAAATGGGTTCTTTATTTCCTCCTACAGTCCATTTATTCAACTTCTAACCACTTTCTCTTAACAGACCCAACCGGTACCTGCTGCATGACCTGGTGGAGTATGTGTATGCTGTAGCCTTCAGACCCTTTGTAGCCTACCCAATGCCTCGCCCTTTCTATCAGTAAGCATTTCTGTAATATTTACGTTTACATTTAAGGTATTAAGCAGACGCCCTTATCCAGAGCGACTTACAACAGTGCTGTGGTGTTTTACCTCAAAATATTCATAGCTAGTTTGAAGAGACTAGGATCATATGTTATAACAATGTTATAATATTATATTATGTGGAAACTTATGAAAATGAATGCGTTTCTATTATCTTTTTTTTTTAGATTATGTGTGGTTACGGATGGGGACTAATAGTGCTGAAAATGATTATAATGAATACACTTGTGCTTTGGTTTCAGTCTTATCGCCAGGTTCTTTGAAATAAATCCATTTGAGCCCTGGACAACTCGCGACAAGGTCGACCGGGTATGTATTACGCTAGGCTTACAAGCCTGAAATATTAGTGTCTCAAAGAAAAACAACTCTAAGACCCAATCCCACTTCTCTTTGGTCGCTTGTCCTCTGTTTTGAGTGTACCTTTGAAAAATCTCCGTTTTGAAGGGCCATGTAGCCCCAACTCGTCCCCTAACTTACCCCTTCAGCCCTAACAAGAATCGGGACACCCTACCCCTAGATGGCATGCACAAAACAGAAGGCTATGGCTAAGGGGTAAAAAAAAAAAAAAAAAAAAGCTAAGGTTATTGGGCCTAAGTGCTCTCTCTCTCGCTCTCTCTCTTTGACTGAACATAACCTGGAATCGGATTCATCAGCCACCCAGTTTACAGTGATTTTTCCACATACTCTGTGCCATCACCCATTCTACCCAAACTTAGACATCTGCTTTAAAAAATGTACACCATTCTCTGAATAGTCTCCTAAAAATACATTTCAATAAAAAAAGGAAGTTTCATAAATAAATGTATATACATCAGCTGGAGAAAAAACCCTTTTTGCAGAAATCTCAGTTTGCAAAAACACGTGAACTCTTAAAAGAGTTTAGTTGTAATGTATTTCTATCTTTCTTTCCAGAAGACCTCTAGTTCTGAGATATTCCTGGGTCAGCTTTTGGGATATTTAGCTCAGGAGAACTTTACAGTAGATATTTTCATTCAACAGATATTCAGTGGAATCCATGCTTACCTCCACTCGTGCTGCATTTCTGTCAACAGCACGGCTCCAAAGCATGATGGGTCCACCCTTTATGATTCATAGTTGGCAGGGCTGCTTTTTGCTGCAATTTGTTCTCCAAATGTCTGTGTGTTGATTTTGGCAAGAGTTTAATTTTGATTTAATCAGTTCACTGTGCTGTTTGGAGGTCATGGTATTTCATGTCTTTGCTTGCGTAATATAAAAAAAAGCCTTCGTTTTTTTTAATACATTTACGTTGGCTGGTGGTTTAGGTGTGTTAGAAGCAGGACAAGCTTTAATGTAAATAATAGAGCGTACTTATTTTAACCAAGCCAGAAAGTAAGCTACTAAATTACAATATTGAGATTTTTAAATTGTGTCCGTTTCCACTTTCTGCTAGTTCCACACCACCGACATGAAGTATCCAGGCCTGCCCGGCTTTGAGGATCTGGGCATCACACCCGCGTCTGTGGAGCAGAAGGCCATCGAGATCTTGCGTCGCCATCGCCGCTCTATCTATCTGGAAGCTGAGCTTGAGGAGACCAGGCCTGCTAAAACTGTCAACTATTGAGCAGGTCATCAGAGTGTAGTCTCCTCCTCACAAGTTGTGATGTCTTGTTTTACTATTGACTCTGTACATAAATAAACTAATTAATAAATAACTAAAGTCCATCCTACATATTTGCCTTCAGACTGTTTTTTTGGGATGAATAATTGTGAAATATTGTAATGTTTACTTGGAATCTTTATTATGAATTTGATCTTGATGATAGACTTCCAAACTCTTTCTGCAGTGGCATATTTATCTTGTGTGTCTGGGTATTCAGTACTGATTTTATCAGTGATCTTGGCTTTGAAATCCCTCTATAGTTCCTCATCAGAATGAAAATTCTCATTCATAAAAGAAAGTAAACAGTGCGAATTAAAATACAACTTAAGGCTAAACATTTTAGAAGTCATATGTAATTGAGCACTGCAAAAAAATAAAATATCATTAAAAAGTTACTTTATTTAAGTAATTCTATTTAAAATGTGAAAGTCATATATTATATAGATGTATTACACACAGAGTGATCTATTTTAAGCCTTTATTTCTTTTATTGTTGATGATTATGGCTTACAGCCAGTGAAAACCCAGAAATCAATGTCTCAGAAAATGTGAATAGTATATAAGACCAATTGGTATTTTGACAGTGTGGGCAGTGTGCCAAATCCTGCTGCAAAATAAAATCCGCATCTCCATAAAAGTTGTCAGTGCAGTGTTTTCCCAAAATCTTACAGCACTTCATGCTTCCCTCTCTTGACAACTTTTATGGAGAGATATATGGATTTAATTTTCCAGCAGGACTTGGCACACTGCCAAAAGTACCAAATGGTATTATATAATATATATATATATATATATATATATATATATATATATATATATATATATATATATATATATATATATATATATATATATATGTATATATATATATATATATGTATATATATATATATATATATATATATATTAAATTATATAATTTTCAGAGACAGTGACTTTTGGGTTGTTATTGGCTGTAATCAATAAAATAAATAAATGCTTAAAATAGATAATTCTGTGTATAATACATCTACATAATATACAAGTTTCACATTTGCAACTAAATTATTAAAATAAAATTTTTAATGATATTCTAATTTTTTTTTGAGATGCACTTTCGTGACACCCTTTTTTAATAACTGCAAATGCATGCGGTAGAAATCGCAGTACAGGTTTTCAAACAGGTAAGAAGGTGTGCTTTTACTTTCACACTTTTAGTTAAAGGCTACAGAGTGGCACCATGTGATGTGTTTTTTGATTTGAATACTCTTTTTGGTTTCCTTTGTTTTGTATCCATGCGTTGATCCCTGCATGTTTGACCCTGTCAGTGTGGTGAATAGCAGGTTAATTATTAATGTGATGTGAAGTTATAAATAGCTATTTTATTATTTTTTTTTATATTCCTCTATTTGTACACTGGCCTCATTGTTACTACCTTTTAAAATGCTACACGTTACTGATCCCACTGAACCCTAGATAAAGGTCAGGTTATAACAGTACTCCAGCTCCTAGTCCATGATTAAATTTAAACCTAAAAATATAGTTTTAGGTTGTTCTTGTATTAAATACATTTCCTGCTCAGGTGTCCCTGCACATATGAAAAACCACTCCCTGGGTTTTTTCTGGAGTTCCTCTTGTGAGTACAGTTTGCATTTGATCTCAGAGCACAGAGGTTAATGCCTTATCAACTCAGCTCCAGAGAAAGTGTGAGTCTGAAGGGTTGAGTTTAAAATGAGGAGTCGAGGAGTTCTAAAGGGACTGGGATACCTTGGCATTTTTGCATTTTTGTTGTATGGCGTGTCACATGTATTTTTTTCCAGACATCAGGAGAACTCTAGTCTAAGCAGGAGAGTAGAGAGAACAGTTGACGACACTATTTTGAAGAAATTGGAGGGACTTGAGCTGAAGGTTAACAAAATAGGTGAGTGTGTTGCCTGTTTTTTACTGTATATTTACACATTTGTATCTTTTATATATATATATATATATATATATATATATATATATATAAAAATAATTTCACTATGGAAACAAAAATAATTATTGCTTATTTTAAGAAATTAACATTTCTTAAAGTCTATATTTACATTTCTAAAAGTCTATATGTAATATATGTGTCTATATATTGATCATTGAATTACATATCTGAGTTTGCTTTCATATTCATGCAATACTGTCTTTATGCAGTGTATTTGCCACAGTGAGATTTGCTACAATGAATCACACCATACTATCCCTTAAAGATAACCCACTGTAGCTAGCGTAGTAAATTACTTAGAACAACATTTTTGGAATTTTTGAAAAAATTTGTACTCATATGTATTATTAGATAAATTAATTTAAAGGTAAATTTAAAATTGCTCCTTTGTATTAAATGACCCTGATTTCTGTTTGAATCTTTAATATGAAAAATTCATTACAATGGCTGCTTTACTGTCTTATATTAGAACACCTGCGCAAACTAACCAGAAAAGAGAAAGAAAGATCCAGAACAAACACGGCGCAAAGACTGTCTGATCTGCTGCCAAAACACGCTTTTACTGTGGTATAATTGTTGGGGGACACAAATCTGCCTGTTTTTGATATTTAGAATACAACAGTATTTTAGGGCCACTCTCAATAGAAATAAATGTAAAATTGTTCACTATTACAAGAATAAAGTTGCAATATTATGAGATTAAAGTTGTAATAATACAGAATTGCAGTTGTAGTTTTAAAAGAATAAAGTTTTAATATTGTGAGAATAACAATGTAATATTACAAAAGAGTAGGACACGACCATTTAAAATAATTTACTATGGATTTGTGGATGCAGTCAACTGTTTCAAGGCGCTAGAAAACCTTTTAGGAAATGTTTTAAATTAAGCTAGTAATTGTAATGTAATTACTTTGTGTTTGTGATTATGACAAAGTAATAAAATCATTGCACTGTGTTACTTAATTTGTACCTCATTAACCCAACACTGTTTAGTACATTAAATATTTGCCTACTAACCTGTTATGCTCTATAAAAAAAAAGCGGTGAAGCATTGCTGTGCCAACTCATATCACTGCAGGTTCTCCCGCTGAAACAGACGACAGCTGACATCCTTCTGTATTTCATTGGCCATTGTTCATTGGTACTTTACATATGTCATGCTTGAACACTAGTTAAAATTAATAATTAATATCAGCATGTTCAAAGACTTGATCTGAGTCCCAAATGCGTGTTTTATTTTTCTGGCAGCTTGACAACTTGTAATAAAGGTTGCTGCCACAGCAATATGGGTTAGGACCTTATTATGTACTTACCTGTCAAGCACCCAATATTAAGATTTAGTATATAATGGATACTATGAAGTGAATATTGTCTGCAATCAAAATGTTAAGAATCAAAAGCAAAAATTGTATGTTGCAAATTCAAAAGAGAAAAAATATATAGCAAATATATTTTTTAAATATACTTGGTTACTTTGCAGTTATTTGAAAATTATTTCAGTTTGGATTTTGCCAGTCTTTGCTTTTATTTTTGTGTTTTTGTGATTTTTTTTTTTATTTTTCTGTTCAAGACTTTTGTGTCTGGAATCTTTCCTTTGCTTCTGCTTCAGTTTTTTGCTTCTGAGTTTTGGCACACTTTTCACTGGTGGGCGGGGCTTAGAAGAAGGCGTCCCCCTTGAATCTCCATCGGTCAATTGGTTTCGGAGTGACGGGTTCCCTGAACACTTTTAGTTTCAAGCGTTCTTACAAAAACAGACCGAACAGGTTCCAGCAGATACTTTTACAATTAATTTCATTTTAAACAATGCTTGAACATGGTGGGGTGGGCGTGGTCAGTCTCAGACGGGGGTTCAGGGAACCCATCAGTCTGAAACCAGCTGACCAATGGAGATTCAAAGCGAATGCCTTCTTCTAAACCACGCCCACCCGTGAAAAGTGTGGCAAAACTTATAAGCAAAAAACTGAAGCAGAAGCAAAGGAGATATTTCAGAAGCAAAAGTCTTTAACAGAAAAAAAAAATCAACAGAAAATTCACAAAAACACAAAGATTATTTGATTAAAAATTTGAAAACCCTGCATCATTTTCTTTTCACTTCACATTTATGTGCTACTTTGTGTTGGTCTATCCCTTAAAATCTAAAAAAAACATTTAAGTGCAGCAACTTGGTACTGATACATTAGCTCACAGATACCTTATGCTGATCGACTTCACCCTTTGAAGTGATGAGGGGAAAGAGCGCCATCTACCCACCCAGAGAGAGCAAGGTCAATTGTGCTCTCTCAGGACTCTGGCAGCTAATGGCAAGCTGCATGAACGGGATTTGAATTAGCGATCTCTCGACCTTTACAGCACTTCACAGCTCTGGACCACACGGCACCCTCATTAAATATATAATTAACCATGATTTTACCAGACTGTCAGATTTTGTAAAACACATTTAGTCTTTGACTCGTGTAGAGTACCAATACTTCAAAATGTATTTGTGTACAGTAATAAAGTACTTATACTTCAGTATTTTCCACCTCTGCACTGTGAGAATAGGAGTGTTCATACAGCAGCTTGTTCTCCACAGTGCATGTTCTGGAGGAAAGACAGCAACAACAACCAGCTGGAGGAGAAAAGAAGCCACCAAAGAAGAAGGTGGTCAAGAAGCTGTTCCCAAACTCGTTTCTCTTCTCCAAGTGGGGTAATGATCTCTCAGAGGAGGAGCAGAAGGAGGCCGAGCAGTTCTTTGTGCATTATGGTTATAATGTGTTTCTCAGTGACAGACTGCCGTTAAACAGAAGCCTGCCGGACACTCGACCTGCCAAGTAAGTGAAACATCGACCAGCAGTCTATTTAACTTCACACTGCCGCAGCAGAATTAAGCTACTCAGTTTTTATGTCACAGAAATCATCTTTGTGGACTGTCTGAAACTACCTTTTATAATATAATACCCACCTATCACATCCTGTTCCATGCACGCCAGAAAAGTACAAGTGCTCTATCCTAAGTGACTTGAGTGTTCGTTAAGCTTCACACTTAAGTAGAATTACTAAAGAATTCAATTTCTTTGTACTTGCAGTATTGCAGTAGTTAATTCTAAAATGTAATACTGAAGTACTGAAAGTAAAAGTACAGTACTGTGTTTTTATTATAGTTATTACAGAAAGCAATGGAATGTTTTCACAGTTAAAGGCAGAACAGGAGCAGCAAGATCTTCTTGAAAGATGAGCTTGATCTCCTATTTCACTCAATGACAAGCTGTTATTTGAAACAAATAACGATGCAGCAAATGAACAATGTAAAAATAAAGAGTAAAAATATTAAACTCGTATGTAGTGATGTAAAACTGGAAGTAGGAGAAAAAAATGATACTCCAGTAGATACAGATACAGTATTTTAGTACTTAAGTACAGTAGTGAAGTAAAAAAAAAACATACTCCAGTAGATACAGATACAGTATTTTAGTACTTAAGTACAGTAGTGAAGTAAAAAAATAATACTCCAGTAGATACAGATACAGTATTTTAGTATTTCAGTACAGTAGTGAAGTTAAATGTGCCCCTAATTAATGAATCTCCCTAATATATATATATGTAATTTAGATGTCTTACTGAAGCATTATTTGCTAGAAACTGTCTCTGATCCCTTAGATGTGCCAGTAAGAAGTACCCAGAGGACCTCCCCTCAATCAGTGTGGTCCTGATCTACCTGGATGAAGCTCTGTCTATATTAAAGAGAGCCATACGCAGCATCATCGACAGAACACCTGCTCACCTGCTCAAGGAGATCATACTTGTGGATGACTGCAGCACTAATGGTCTGTAACTTTATCCATTGTCATCTGACTTCACTCATTGTTTTAAAACAAACAGAAACTTCTTCATTTATACCTAATGTGTGCAAAGGTAAAGCCCTCACTGAAGGAAGCATGCTGTCTTGTTAAAAGTGACCTTAGATATCTGCTGGAGGTGATGGGAGCTCTTTTAAATCAAATAGTTTGACAGTTTTATTTGTCAATTGACAAAGTAGTGAAATGTGATGATAAAAAAGTGATAAAAAACTCAAGAAAAAGAAAAGAATAGATGAAAAAAAAGGATCAATAACAAGAATTGGATGAACAATGATACGTTCAATCTGAGGTATAAATGGTCTGAAAAATATCTGTTTTAATCTGTAGTTTTCTCTTCTCAGAGGACCTCAAGGAGAAGCTGGATGAATATATTGACTTAATCCATAAAGAAAGGCCTGGTGTTGTTAAGAAAGTGATACACAAAGAGCGTCTGGGTCTTTCACATGCACGCATGTCAGGATGGGAGGCTGCTGTTGGTGATGTTGTGGCCATTCTGGATGCCCACATTGAGGTGCATACAAAATGGTAAAGGAACATTCTTCAATTCTTCAACACACATCTAACACATCTTCTCCATTACTGTTTACCAATATCATTCTGATACAGAAGAAGGCCATTGGTATGATATGCTTTTAATCTTATCTCTGGTGATATAATATGCCCCCACTGGTAGCACGTAAAGATAAAGGCCCAATGCAGTTTCTTTTTCAGAGTGTAACCCTTCCCCTATAGGCACAAAGTTACAAGCTAAAGTTCAGTAAATTAGCTGCTGGTTAACTAATTAACTTTAGGGTGTTATATGTCTTCAGAAAGAGGGCAAGTGGTGCTGCAATTAATTATTACTGTCCATTCCTTAATTTCTCCCTCTGTGATGTGGAGCTGAAATTAGCTTTTATTAGCTTTTATTTTAATTTATTTTTCCATTCTACCTTAAATGCTGCTGCCTTTGCCATCTGTGGCACCATTGAAGAAGGAATGAGAAAGTAAGCAAGCTGGTTTGTCTAGTTATTGAGACTCGTTTGTGCTTGTTATGAAGAAAAAACTCATAATACATTGAAACTAGGCTTTAAACAGTAGTAATATAGTTGTTATAATATTTTTTTAACATGAAAAATACTCAAGTTAGTCAGTTTCTTCTTTTCATTCCTCTGTTTTAAGTATGTCTTTGAAAAAGCTCAATTTGAAGAGCCATGTAGCCCTAACTCTACTTAGGACTAAATGGTAGGGCCAAGGGGTGAATTGGGATTGGGCCAAACTGCCCATAGAACTATTAGTCAGTACTAGTCAGAGTTTAATTTTTGGTCTACTGTTCTTTCAGGGCAGAACCACTACTGGCAAGAATCAAAGATGACAGGACGGTGGTGCTGTCTCCAGTGTTTGATAGAGTGGACTACGACACCCTAGAGGTGATTAAATATGGAACATCTGCCCATGCTTTTGACTGGCAGCTTTGGTGTATGTACGAGTCCTTCAGGCCAGAGTGGTATGAACTGAAGGACGATAGCGCTCCTGGGAAGTAAGTCACACTTGGCATCACCTTACATCAGAAATCTATCTAAAAATCTTGTATACTGGAGTTAACATACAAACTGCAAGTTAACATAGCTAACAAAAGTTACCTCAGTTATCTGTTTGTACAATCCCAAATCAGAAAAAAAGTTGGGACAATATGGAAAACACAAATAAATAAAAAGATGTTTCTTGCATTTTCCATTTCCATTGAACCAACAATTCTTGTGTTTTGCCTGGTCACCTTCGTTTTATTTGAGGTATAGAGGTTCGTACAAATAATGTCAACAGTGTCAACAGGTTTTTTTTTTCCTTCTAAGTTTTTACTATTTTCTCCCCACTTTATATGGTCAATTACCCAACCCACTCATTAGGACTCTCCCTATCACTAGTGATGCCACAACACCAGGAGGGTGAAGAATAACACATGCCTACTCCGATACATGTGAAGTCATCACTTATAGGGTGATGTCGATCAGCACAAGACATCTGTGAACTGATGTATCAGAACCGAGACACTACACTTTCCTCTGAGTGCACCGTGCTGCGACTTGGCATCAGCAGCAGTTCAAAAAGAGGCAGCTGCTGACTTGTGGCATCACTAGTGATAGGGGATATGTAGCTGCAGTTGAATGGGTGTGACAATTAGACAGATGAATTGGGAGAAAATGGGGGAAATTGAAATAATAAAATAAATTCTTAATAAAATCTTTTTTAGTGCATTTTTAGTGTTTTAGATGGTTAAATTAGTTTGTTGTACTCAAGTAGTTCTGTGTGTTGATGGTTAATAACCCTGACCAGCTCATTAACACATGTCAATATTTTGTAGGAGTCCATCCGTCATGGGAATCCTCGTGGCTGATCGGAAATTCCTGGGAGAAATTGGAGTACTGGATGAAGGAATGCTAGTTTATGGTGGAGAGAACGTTGAACTGGGAATACGAGTAGGTTGTTACTTGTCTCTTTTCACCGCAGTACAACAATGTTACACGCTGCGACACTATATTTAGTCTGGTCTATGCTCTGTTTTAGGTTTGGACCTGTGGAGGAAGCATTGAAATTATCCCATGCTCCAAGATCGCCCACATAGAGAGAGCGCATAAGCCGTATGCACGAGATCTGAGCATACCACTGAAAAGAAATGCGTTAAGGGTGGCTGAAGTCTGGATGGATGAATATAAAAGAAATGTTCTTATTAGCTGGAATCTCCCCTTGAAGGTGTGTAATCCTATTATTAATCTTTAAGGTTTAATATGACTTTCAGCTCTAACAACTTAAAATCTTATAGGAAGGCTTTCCACAAGGTTTAGGAGTGTGTTTATGAGGTTTTTTTTTAGCTGGTTTGGCTCAGATGGTGTCCAGCATGCATGGTGATGCATTGGTTAAGGAGTAACAAGACAATTGTTCCTTGCTTACAGTAAAGCATGGTGGCGGTAGCATCATATTCTGGAGCTGCATGAGTGCTGCCGTCACCGGGGACCTAAATTTCAACACGTATTGTGACTAAACCCAGTTAAGAAGAAGGTGAAAGAGTGCAAGGTGTCTAACAAACAACAGCTTTATAGATCATCAGGAGTTGGAAGAGGTTTTCAGCTGTAACCTATGCCACTCCATGAATTCTATGCCCAAAAGGATTAAGGCAGATAATGGTGGTCACACTAAATATCAACACTTTGGGCACAATTGAACATGGACAAATACACATTAATGTCTGTGTGATGTGACAAGTTAATTTCTAAAAAGTTGTCCTATGAAAATATATATAATAAAATATCTGCAGAAGTGTGAGGGGTATACTCACTACTGTATGAGCTCTTAGAGTGTGTGGTGAGGGACTGGTTAAACAAAATGATTGATTGATTATTTAATTTATATAATAAAACCTTATCTGTAACATAGACACTGCTGTGTTACCTCAGAATAATACAACTGTCCCTTTTTTTAGGATCATGGAATTGATATTGGGGACGTAACGGAGAGAAAGAAGCTGAGAGAGAGACTCAATTGCAAGCCTTTCAAATGGTACATGGACAATGTGTATCCTCAGCTTGACACCTGGGAGGATCTCGTTGGTTACGGTGCTGTAAGGAAATTTTATTTTCTACTCTAATTTACGTATTAAAGGTATTTTAGGAATGATGCCTCTGGTTGCATAATAAAATGTACATCATGATTTAGCTTCTGTAGGAACTAGCATAATAAATCTAATTCATTAAGAATTGCACTTCCAGCCAGTAGACTTAAGTGATTTTCTGTTTTTGACCTTTTACAGTTGCGGAATGACTTATCAGAGAAAAACTGCATTGATCAGGGACCTGTTCCTGGGAGTGTTCCTATTCTGTATCAATGCCATTTCTATGGCCCACAGGTATGCACTTTGATTAAAAAATTTAGACAGTTAATGAGGACTGAAGAGTCTTTTAATTTGCATAATTTGTATGAAAAGAAATATATCATGGAAATTGGCATGGCAAAATTACATTTGTACATCTGACATATTTATTTGTATTATTTGGTTTGATTAATTAACTTTTAAAAGAGAGTGAATATACTGTAAGGACATTTTCGAGTAACATCTAAGGAGTTGCTCTGGGTGGATGTTTGGGTTACTGAGAAAGGACAACTTGTGTGTGTTTTTCTGTTTTAGCATTTGGCCCATTTGCAGTCACATTGGATATTCAGTTATTTTTTTAAGATATTAGAATAAACTTGAGTTTAACACTTTCAGACAAAAAAAATTGTCTAACAAGATTTTAATTTTATTATTATTTCTCTTTTATCTGGCTGGAATGGGCTTCCAGACTTTGTCAAACTGTCTGACAGCTTACTTTACAGCATTTGATCAATACTTAGTTTTTTATTGCCACTTCAAAGTATTCTCACATGGAAAATTGTCCCTGTTGCACAAAAACCTTGATACTTCAAATTTTCAGATTTTTATGTTTGGGCATAGTGTGAATCTGGCAGTTTTCCAATTTTCCAATACAACAGACCAAGAAAAATGCTTAAAAAATCTTCATTTACTGACTTTCCACTGAAAGTTAAAAGGATTTTCCTTCTCTTATTGAAGACATCAAATATTTGTGTCATAAGAAGAAGAAATACCTGTACCACAAGGGTACACTCTCCCACTTGTCCCCCAATTTTTCACATAGGATTAAACTCATGTTTTTTTATTAACTACTTGATTAATCGGAATTTCATATATGCATTTTTTATACAGAGCTGTTACTACAGGCGTAGAGGGGAGATTTACATTGGAGGCATCAAATCCCACAAGTACAATAATAATCGTTGTCTGGTGGATCCTGGGGAAGGACACACACCGGGACTGCATGACTGCAAAATAGCCAAGGAGAAAGGGTTACACATGCACTGGGACTTTAAACAGGTATGTACTCTGCTGAACGGGTTAACTGATGACAGGAAGCTTTGTAAATTAGTGGAATTTGGTTAAGTGGCCAAACATTAACCTGCTGAGTGAAACAGGAATAAAGATGGAGCACTTTTATATTAAAGGGCCATCCTAAAGCCAAGGAAAGTTGAAGAAAGCAAACAGGATTTAGATTTAAAGTCCAGCCCTGTTACATATTTGCCACCCATAGCAGGACATCCCTGATAATTATCCCTGATTGCCTTATAATCTATTGTGCCTTGTGTAAGAAAATAGACCAAAAAATAGACGTTTATTGACAGGGCGCCTTATAGTGCGAAAAAGTCTATACATTTTATTCATTTTTCTCCAAATAATTTCATAATGTACTTATAAGACTTTGACACAATGATCTGAGGAGATCGCTGGTTTGAATCCTGGATCTTGCTGCTTGCCATTAGAAAAGAATCTAAAAGTGTGCAATCAGTCTAGCTCTCTCAGGGCTTAGTTTGAGTTCATTTCTTTTCTCACCCCTAGTGTGATGTGTGTGTAGCATTTTGGCTACCCAGAGATGTGTTGGGGCATTGCCAGTGAGAGCGAGAGCTTATAGGAAAAAGGGTTGTGTAATTAGCCTTCCAAACTGCCTCGAAAATTATCCATAAATCTTAAAATGATTCATTTATGTATTTATATGTGTACTTGATGTTTTAAGTACTAAGATTTAATATTAATGAATTTTAATCAATGTCTATTTAATTATCTCTCTTTGCTTTACCTACAGGGTCAGGCAATCAAAAACAGAGACACAAAAAGGTGTCTTGAGATCGCCCAAGGAGCTGATTCATATTACCATCTTATAATTCAGGACTGCACTGGACAACACTGGACAATACAACATTTGATACAAAATGCTTAGCAATCTTAAAAGAGCCCAAAAAAAAAATCTAATTTTCAAATGTCTCCTATTCGTCTAACTTATCAGTGATATTTTTGATGGTTTAATAGCACAATATAATCGCAAAATATATTCCCATTATTGCTGTTATTTTTGCACAGAATGGGATTTACTGTTGTGTACATGTGAACAGTTTTACAGAACTGTGTTGAGTTACTGAACATTGGTATTTTTGAAGGGTTTACTTATGTTTTATTGAAATTGAATTCCCTAGAGGAAAAAATGTATTTAGTGTTGGGCGTGGAAAGAATAAAGTGTTATTTGAATGTTTACCTCTTCTCATTCAAAGTGTTTTCTTTCTTTTTATGAATGAAAATGTTTTCCATTTTAAATTTAATATTGAAATTGAATAAGAAGGTGTGTCCAAACTTTTGAACTTTTTGGTGCTGTATATTCACCCTGAATTTCTTTCTAAACTTTTTGAAAATGATATTTGAGCTAGCTGGGCATTTTCACTTGATGGCAGGTAACGATAGTCTGCTGTAAGTTGTAATAGTGCACTAAATGTATAGTTTACTAAACATTTCTTTTCCAAATTAATAATTTATTAGAAATCTAATTACATATGTTATGTTAATCAAGTATCAAATTGTACAAATGAAATGAACATATAAGAAAAAAAGGAAAAATAAAGGTTTAAAAAAAACATCTTAAAATGTTTAGAGAGTTATTTTTGTTGAGATTTGATTCTGTAACAGTTCCCTCTATCCCTGCTCCTGAAGAGCTGCCTTCACACATCACACTTCAGATCCAACCCCTTCTGACCCAAATAAAGACTGTCTTTAAAATCCCTTGATTGAATAATTGGGTTTGATTTGGGCTGGAGTGAAAACCTGCAGAAAATCTGTTCTCAAGAAGATCTGCAATAAAGTGCAATAAAGCAGCTTTAGAAAGATGGGCTATGGATCCCCCTAGTGATCAAGCCAGAAATTACACTGGCAAAAAAATCATTTAGAGAGGAACCAAGACTCCACAGAAGAAACCATCCTCGTGTGGTCGAAACTGGATAGATTTATGGATGGATTTATTTATTAATTAATAATTAATAATTTATTATAAATAATTTAATTATTAGGGCGTGGTTTATGGTAATGTATTCACAGCTGTTTTTAAAAGTCCTCACTGGACTCTATTGCACACTGCGTAATAGAGGTAATTACTACCTCACTGGTCTTTTTTGCACACTGCATAATTTGCACACTGTCTTGATATTTATTATTCTTTGTCTGTGTGTTGTATTGTCTGTCTGCACTTTTGTACTGTTGCACTTTTTGTTCTGTCTACACTGTGTTTATGTGCACCATGGTCCCTGGTGTACTCTGTATATAGCTGAAATGACAATAAAAAACACTTTGACTTTGACTTTGAATGAAACAAAAACAGCTATGCTGCTTGTGTTACATTTTTATAATCAGAATTTAACTTTTGGTCTAATGTGCTTTTAGGGCAGAACCACTTTTGGCAAGAATCAGGACCGTGGTGCTGTCTCCAGTGTTTGATAGAGTGGAATGTGCCACCCTGGATGTGATTAAATATGAAACGTTTGCCCATGCTTTTGACTGGCAGCTGTGGTGTATGTACGAGTCCTTCAGACCAGAGTGGTATGAACAGAACGATGGGTCAGCGCCTGGGAGGTAAGAGACTCTATCTAGACAATCAGTGGCATCAGTGTTAATTTTGACAGCTGATTTTGATTTAGTTGAATTCTTTTGACAACCCCTGAGAGCTGCTTGCTCTGTTAGCTGTGAAACAAAATGACCTTTTGGCCATGCCTTAATGGCTACGATTTAATAAACTCGTTATCATATAATATGATAAAGCAGTTATACCATCTAATGGTTTTATTAAGATTCATAATCACACAGAGCTAGTTGAGTAGTAGTGGCGCCCCCGGTGGAGAATCTCTAGTTTGCAGGATCTTCTACAGCACAGAGCAGTAAAAATAAGTGTCAGCAGAAAAAGGAAAATAGAGAGAAAGAGTTATTCAGTCTAGTGTAAATTAGACCTTCACTCCACTTTAACGAAACATTCATGCTGGTCTAAACGGTGTATATATATGTTTAAACGTGATGAAATTAGACCATTATATATTTCTAAATTCCATAATTTATCTCTATTTTTTTTACTGTATTTTTACAATAACTACTTTACATTATACAAATACATGTTTTTTTTTTCCTTTTTAGAGATGAATTGAAGATGATTTTTTTTATTTTACCCAATTGAAAACCTCTGGAATATTATCAAGAGGATATAAGGATTGATGATCACAAGCCATCAAATCAATCTAAACTGCTTGAATTTTTGCACCAGGAGTAGCGTAAAGTTATCCGAAAGCAATGTGTAAGACTGGTGGAGGAGAACATGATGCCAAGATGCATGAAAACTGATTAAAAACCAGGGTTATTCCAACAAATATTGATTGATTTTTGAACTGTTAAAACTTCTCTGCATTATTTGAGGTCTGAAAGCTCTGCATCTTTTTTTGTTATTTCAGCCATTTCTCATTATCTGAAAATAAATGCTCTACATGACAATATTTTTATTTGGAATTTGGGAGAAATATTGTCTGTAGTTTATAGAATAAAACAACAATATTCATTTTACTCAAACATAAACCTATAAATAGCAAAATTAGAGAAAATGATTCAGAAACGGAAGTGGTCTCTTATTTTGTTACAGAGCTGTATATATAAATAAGGAAAGGCAGGGGTCGCGTGCGGTTTTTATCTGGGTTGCTTAGTAACGCAGTGTTTACAGTGCTGCTGCTGCTGCTGCTGTGCGGACGGACGGAGCTGAATAGCGGAGCTGAGCTGAACCGCCGCCCGCAGACATGAACCCCGTCCAGCTCCCATCAGACCGCCTCTCAGCCGCTCACCTGGACCAGAGACAAACCCGGGAACTCCTGCGGAAAGAGCGGGTTTTTAACGCCAAACTGCGAACAATCGGAGTAAGTCTGAGCTTTAGTTCCCCGGTTATGTGATGATAATTATGAAATATATATGAGATCATGTCTATTTATTGCATGTTAAGTTGATAATGTAATTATCGTGTTTATATAGTTATCATGTAGTTAAAGGAGAAGTCTGGTGTAAAAATGGACTTGGGGTGCAGTGAAACATGATAATGAGTACACACTTTTGTCGAATAGCCCACCTCTGTTCAGCCCAGCATTCTGAAAAACAGCGCTTTTAGCCGAAGCTAAAACCAGTAAACTCAAACTCAAAGTAGCTCCACACTTCATAGGTAAAGTTCTGAGTATAAGTATTTAGAAGTATTCCGTAAAGTATCATAGAGAATTGTCTTACAATATATCGAGTTTTAAGCATTTTCAGGTTAACATTGAGAAGTGTCAGTTAACAGGAACAATGGAGATTAAGATATAGTTTACAAGACCAAAAGAAATTTCAGGAACAGGCGCTCTTGGGATTGCTAGAAAGGCAAATCAGAAGCTCTTCTTGACTGAAAAAGACCTTCTGTAAGATTTAGCAGACTCTGGAGTTAAAGGTAATGTGTTCTACTGTTCCGCAACACCTTCACAAATATGGCCTTCATGGAAGAGTCATCATAAGAAAACCAGTGATAAACCTAATAATATTTTATAAGCTTTAACATTTATGTAAAATTTTGTTGTCTTGCACTAGGTTGATAAGGAAGCTCTTGAACTTCAAGTGAAGGAAAGAAGGGATAAAGAACAAGCTGAGGCAAGAGCGCTAAAGGAATATGGTAAGATTTTGGTAAAGCTTTTAAAGATTTGCTTAATTAACTTTATTTTATGTAATAATTATTACTTGTTTATTTAAAAATACTGCAGATTCATTTTATTCTGATTTGTCTTTTTTCAGCTTCACAGGAATGTGTCGTTATTATTTTATTTTATATAAATATATTATTGTAGACCAAAATAAACCAAAAATAAAGAAACCACACAAAATACTCTTGTGTCATATCTTATACTATATCTGATCATGAAAGTATTGGCACAGCTGCTCATTCATAGATGTTTTTTTCTGGAATTAAGGGTGGTAAAAAATATAAAAAATAAAAGAGAGTTTCACTGCTTAATAGCTCAATTTTTCAGGGCTTTATACCCCTTTAGCCCACACCTGACAGGTTAAAGTTCATTTTTATCTGTGTCAGCAAGTCATCTATAAAAATGTACGTGAATGCATACATTAGAAGAGATGTCCACACATGTTTTGTGTGGTAATGTATTTAATAATAGATGTTAGAACAGACAAACAATTGATTCATTAGCAAAAAAATGCAAACCTTTGTCTGATCTTTCTGTTTTATCTTTCTTTGTCCCAAAAGTGGATAAGCTCATACGCAGTGACCAGACAGCATGCGTACTGGAGCACAGGCAGAAGAAAGATGAACGTCTGCTGGAAGAGGCCATTGTGCAGTTCCGGAGTCGTTTCCAGCATCCCAGCAGCAGACGGGAGTTCGACCTGAACGACTCTGAGTTCCTGAAGAAGCAGGACGGTGTGCGCATTTTGCCTGGGTTGGCTGGGGAGGATCTAGCCAGCAGAGACAGAGCACAGCGGCAGAGAGAGCAGCTGAGGGACTGGTCCATCCAGCAGCAGCAAGAGCTGGAGCAGACAGAAGAGCAGCAGAAACAAGAAGGTAGAGCTACACCATGTTGAACTGTGCTAGGGGCACTTTAGCACAAAATACAGTTATCTGTATTTGTGGCCCAGTGGTCTAAAGCGCTGACTCTATGATCGTGAGATCACAGGTTCGAATCCTGTTCATGCAGCTTGCCATCAGCTGCCAGAGCCCTGAGAGAGCACAATTGACCTTGCACTGTTTGGGTGTGTAGATGGCTCTATTTCCCCTCATCACTCTTGGGGTGATATCAGTCAGCACAAGGCATCTGTGAGCTGATGTGTCATAATAGAGTCGCTGCGCTTTTTTTCTAAGCACTCTGTGATGCTACTCGGCAGTTCAGTTAAAAAAGAGGCGGTGGCTGACTAAAAATGTGTCAGAGGGATGAGTAGAACTGAGTAGAAGCTAAATGGGTAGCATAATTGGCCTAGCTAAATTGGGAGAAAATGGAAAACAATGTAAATTAATTTATATAAAAAACAAAATAACGCTGATCATCTGCCGTCTTCAACAGATCTACAGTATGACCAAAGCCGAGTAGCTCTGGACAGCAGAGCTGTCGAGCTGCAAAAGATGGAGGAAGAGCACAAGAGAGCCAATACCATCGCCATCAAGAACTTCAATCTAGCTCTGGTGAGTCCAGTGTTGTAACTTTAAGTAAGAAGCCAAGTTTACAGAAAGTTCTAAATCATTGCTACTGTAATTGTCAGTATACGCATTTAAGTATAAGCCCTAAAATCATTCAGTCGGTCATTATCTACAGGCTGCCGAAAGATCTGAACAGAGAGAGAGGCAACGCCGAGAGGAAGAGGAGAACAACCAGGTGGAGATCCTGAACCAGCTGCAGGGGGAACTGCTGAACGAGAGCATCGAGCAGAGCAGCCGAGTGCCTGGACGTCCCAGACTGCGCAGGGACTGCTATAAGGGCATGACCCCCCAGCAGCTACTGCACTACAGCAACTACCAGAAGCAGCAAGCCGAGGACAGGAGGGTGAGTCACGAGTACCTTTAGGATCAAATTAGAATGTATTTATGGTTAAATCACGCACACACACACACACACACACACAAATAGTGGAAGCGCAAAATTACTGACATCTTTACAGTACAAAACAAGAAGTGAGGCGAAGAAAGTGCCTATAATAATAATAAAAATAATAATAACAATAATAATTATAACGCAGAATAACAGTATAGTTGCTAAATATAATAGTAAATAGTCATACAAATTATATAATATATAAGCACATATTAAAATTAAATAAATATATCAAAAGTAGATATTAATAATAATACAATAACACACTGTATATACATTTATACACAACCCGGTCAGAATATTATAACAACCTTCTTGTCTCTACAATTGTTTTTCATACTATATTTGGGTGTTGGGTTATTATTTTTAGCACTGCAGAGACTGCACTGACATGGTGGTATAAGATGTGTTAAGCCCTATTCGGACAGGATTAGTTTCTCAGGGGGTCCTGGGGAAATTTTCTCTTTTATGGGGGGGTCTTCTGTGATTTTATTCCCTTCTGGAATGACCTTTGATGTCCTCTGAAAACTACAGGCTAAATTACCTACTGTTTTTCGCTGAACTCCGTGGTCTTCCAGTAATTTTAGTCCTGTCCGGACGCACATCTCTGAGTTTCGTCACCAAGTGTTTAATAAAATAGCTATTTGTCCACTGCCCACTGCCACGCACCATAATTACACTTTGGGCGCGCGTTTCCAAAGAGATCCATGTAAACACAACAGCAAGTGGAAATGGAGGAGCTACTGAACGTGATGTCATGTGACCAAGAAAGCCTAAAAACTCACTGGTCCTCCCGTTTTTTCAATTGCAGTTCGGATGCAAGAGTTTTATCACTGAGTAGAAGTCCCCCGGAGAAACTAATCCCGTCCGGATAGGGCTTTAGTGTGTGTTGTGCTGGTCTGAGTGGATCAGACACTGCAGTGCTGCTGGCATCACTCAGAGAAACTCTTGAAGTGTCTTTAATTTTGTCTGACAGTCGTTTGTGTGTGTGTTTTAGCGTGTTCGTCTGGAGCAGCAGGAGGAGGATCTGCAGCAGGATCGTGAGCGTTTGGCTTCAGCTCGAGCTGCTCTGCTGCTGGAGAGACAGCAGGCGCGCATCAGCAAGGAGCTTCGCAGATCTCTGGATAACACCAACGCTCTGCTAGCCCAGGCCCAGCATGCACAGTGAGTAACTCACACACACACACTTTACTCTAAACAATGCTGTAGACAACTCAAGGCTGACCCAGCTGTAGACGGTCTTTCATCTCATAAATTTATTACAACATTATAAATATTGTCAGTTTTTGTTCAGATATCTAAGTCCAAATTTAAATCTTTCTTTCCTATTGCACAGTTCTGAACTGGATGCTTACAGTGTCTGGTTAAAGGAGAACTCTGGTGTAAAATTTACCTTGGTAGTAATAATAAAACATGATAAAAAGTAACTATCCTTTGTTAAATAGCCCACCACAGCTCTCCTACAGCTTTCTGAGATACAACTGAGAATTTTGTGTCTTTTGCCCAGCCGTATTGGGTCATATTTTGCCCAAAGAGATCGCTTTTTACACCGTTATCCAAGCTCAAAGTAGCTCCACACCTCCTTGGTAGAATCCGGAGCTTTGAGCTTTGAGCTGGATAATGGTGTAAAAAGCGATTTATCTGCAGGGGCAACATATGCCCCATATCATCCATTCTAAAGCATGTTTGCACGAACTGTAAAAAAAATATTGGATCCCGGAAAGCTGCAGGAGAGCGGAGGTGGGCTATTCAACAAAGGTAGGTACTCTTTATCATGCTTTACTACACCAAACATCAATTTCACACCGGAGTTCTCCTTTAAAGCAACATTATATTAGCAGCAGTCATTCCCATTCTGGTTTTAAAATGCTGCTACTGCACATTGTAACTTTGGTGAAGCTGCACAATCCTATTACTAAAGTATTACTCTACTGCCTCAGCCCACGTGATTCTCTCACATCAGATGCTGCTTCTGTATCTTTCCGCTTGTCAACAAATGCATGTATTCAGCTGATCATGAGGGGGCACTCAAAACAGGATTTATATTTATGATTGTGGTGTTAAGAGTGAATTACACTTCCAAGCTGAAAGGGTAATCAAGTATAATGCTGCTTTAAAAATATTACTTTTTTTCTTCATTACAGGAGGAAACATCTTGAGAAAGAAGTTTTCATCAATGTCCCTAATGAGCGCTATTTCTCCCAGTTCAATACGTCCAGTCGGTAAATATTCAACAGAATCACATGCAGACAAAAATAAAGATTCACTCACAAACAGTGTCTCTTTGAATTTCTTTATTGAAAGAGTTCAGCTTGTTATTTTGATTCTTACACTCTTAAACAATCTGCAGTCAAAAACCTGCATGGGGGAAATTATTTTGTTTTCTAAAAATATGATTTTTTCCCCCTAGTTTTCTCCACTTTTTGAAAAATGCCTAATTATAATTTCAATCATTATTTATGGCTCTGCCTTGCAGTTGCATTAACATAAGGCACCATCACTGGATAACTAAACACACATCTGCCATTTCTGTTAAGCCGACAGACACAAAACACTGTAAACCAAAATACTGAAATCTGATCTTCCCCTGATGATCTAATTACGACAATCCCCTCAAAATAAAAGATTATTATTATTAAAGAATAACGATAATTATTTAAATGCTTTTGGCATTTTATAGCTTTTTTTACAGCTTCCCTGAGATGATACATGTAAAAACATATTTACATTCAACTGCCCTTATGTATTATGATCGGTACTTATCCAAAATCCAAATACACTATTAATGAAACCACAAATCACACACACAAAAATACCATGAAATACATGAAAATGAATGTGTTGGAAAATAGTAGCTTCTAAATGATCCATTGTAATCCTGTTAATGTAAACCTGTGAACACACTTTAAACATAACTGTATTTAAAACGGATTGAAAAACAATGCTTAGCAAATGAAATGCTTATTATTATTCAGTTTAAATATCAACAATTTTATCTTCTAAAATTGAAATACACATATTATGAGATTATTTATTTGGCAGGCAGTGTATATCATTATTATAGTGTCCTTAAATATACTGGGAATGTTTTTGTTTTTTGTACAGTGGTTTTAACCCTATTTCCACTACTGAAATGACCCAAAAATCACCTCCCATCATGTTGTAGCAGGCTGTTAATCATAGCTAGATTTAGAGTATAAAACTGAATTCCTCCACTAGAGGGTGACACATGTACAGAAAACTATTCCAGATCTCAGCATTGCAACTTTATAACTCATTAATAACTCATAAAAATTATAGGGCATTAATAATAACTCTCAGACTAAGAGAACATAAACATCCCTCAGTGTACTCATCATCACCATCCACACTAAAACAGCTGTCTGGATCACCAGTAAAGTGCATATTACACTTTTTTTTTCCGTGGCTGTACAATTGCACTTTATAATATTAAAATGTAAGAGTCTTCTTTCTTAAGCAGGTCTAGAGCAAAGTCTGTAAGACAAACTTGTCCCATTTCACAAGTAAATCTGCAATGGCCTTTTCCTTCTCTGTGGAGGACAAGGAGCTATACCTGCAAAACAAGGAAATGGAGAGATTTCAGTCTGTAGAATTTATCTAATTCATTTGTTACAGCAGAAGCGTTTTAGACTGTAACCACTGAAATACAGTATACACAGTTTACATTCCCCCTAGTTACATCTGGGGGAAACAAGGGGAACATTACACACTTACTCACAAGATAACACCTCACTGCCTATACAAGTGTGGGCATTCCCAAGTCATCCACTGAGGTAACACCTCATGATCAATTTATACATACTTCTATCCCATGACTTTTGGCATGTAAGTGCATTTAAACATTGCTCTTTAAAAGGAGATAACTGCTTAATTATTCAATTATATTATTATATCAGTGGATAAAATGGTCTTAAAATGACAATAATATAATTTCTCACAATTACATCTAGGACGGTATGTCTTCCAAAAAAAAAAGTGAATGCTGTGTAAGTGATGTGAATGCACTGATGAGTTACCTAAGAGAGTTAATGACGAGCTCCTTCAGGGTGGCTAAATTAGACCTCATTCCTCCAAAGCCCATAAAGGCCTGGTAAAAGTCATGGGAAAGTCCCGTCGCTCCAAACAGAGCTGGATCATCTGAGCTGATCACCATGGGTTGGCCTTCCTCCATCAGCGCAGCGGCCGGATGGTTCCGCAAGTCTGAAACCAGCTTCAGGACCTGAGCAGCAGGACACAAAAAGGCTATAATACAGCAAAAACACTGCAGTGATCCGTGTGTTGCTTTACAAGAGGCATAAAGTGTACTGGGCTGATCTAACAGAACCAAATTCATTAAAAAGTGATCTGCAATGCAGGGTAGGCTAATGTAGCAGAGCTGTATTAGTAACAGGAAAAATCACACAGTGTAAAAATGAGAAATGGTCCTCTATGTGTTTGTTACTTGTCGGCCAATGGGGAAAAATGTATTTAATTTATTTTAGTAAAATATTTTATGGATACAGAGAACTAATGCCTGCATAATTCAAATTAGGGCCTAAATTATATATTTCTTTAGGGCCAAATGATGTAAATAAATTTACAACCTGCTTATACAGTATAATTAACTGGAAAATAATATATATATTTTTTAAATGAAGACAAAACTGAAATTCTCATAATTGTTGATGAAGCAGAGAGCACAAAAGTTTGGCTCCACAATCGAAAGATCAAACCTGTTTTAGCTTCCCTTCACTGGTTTATAAATCTCATAATGGGTTAGCACCTACATACATCTCAGACACAATCTCAGACTTAATATCATCTCAGTCTTAAGATCATCAGGAGCTGCTTTCCTGAACATTACCTGGATGAAGCACAAAAAGATTTTTTCAGCTTTCAGTTTTTTTTATGCTCGAAAAATCGAGAACTCTTTACCAGTTAATATTTGTCAAGCATTGAGTGTTACTAACTTTAAAAGGCAGCTAAAAACATTCCTTTTTGGCTTCATGTCTGTTTTTTGTTAATATATATATTTTTATTTTATTGACTTTGTTGTTCTTATGTTTATTTTATTCTTTAATCACTCACATTTCAATCGTTTTTATTTGTTTTTATGTGTTTTTCTGTATAAAAGGTGCTATATAAAATAAAATATATTATTATTATTATAATTATTATTATTATTATTACCTGGTTAGATATGGGGCAAACCTCCACTGGTACCTTCATCTTCCGGGCGAGCTCTTTGACCACAGGGTGGCGTGTCATTGCAAATCCGTGACCGATGCGAGAAGTGTTGAACAGCAGAGCGTCCATTATGTTCTGATCCACATCTGTACCCTCTGAATCTACACAAACACAATGAAACAGAGAGCATTAAAAGACCCATATAAACCAATAAAAAATAAATAAAAAAAAAACAGAAAAAAAAGTGTCGTACTAGTCTCTCCTGCATGGAAGAAGAAGGGCAGAGGGGTGCCCTGTTCCTCAGGCAATTCCAAAGCCTTTCTAAAATACCACAGAGGTCTTCCACTGTCCTCACGTCCCACCTAGAACAGAAGAGAGCATAAACATCATTATTATTCCTACAGAACAAATTTAACATTGCTTTAAACCAACAGAACCAAAGTATAGCAATGATTGGATTTACAAGCATGTAATGATGTGTAATAAATAAAGACTAATAAAACACATCCGGGAAAGAGTGAAAATGTGCTGAATGGCAATATTTCAGTGAAATTTTCAGTGAAACTGTTATTCTGTAACATGTTTTATATCTGAAAATATCTCACCAAAATATACTGGATTAACATGTCAAAAAAATATATGGTCTATTTATTAGTCTATTTATTATATAATAGCCTGTTAGGTCTATTCTGTGTAAGAATTAGCCTGCTTGACACATTTTATAGTTTTAATACTATGCTGAACTTTTGTTAGCTAACATATTAAGAATGATAAACAGGCCTAAAACTAGTCTATTAACAAACTACACAATGCAACACTGCACTGATTAATTCCCATTCCAATCAACCTTTATAAGAATCAACTTTCAAACAACCCTGAAGTCTGTGTGTAGGCTATGTTCCACTTAGTCCTCCACAGAAATAGGAAAGAGAAGATGAAGATAAATAACATCCCTCCTCCTTCATTTTTTGGAGATATTTATTTTTCTAATGTCAATTAAACTTTACTCACAAAGTCAAATCCTGCCATGATATCTGGAAAGTTCCTCTGTAGTGTCAGTGCCTCTTCCACAGTTTTAACGGCTTCTGTTTCATTAATGCCCCTGGAATACAAACAAACACACACACACATAAATGGCCATTTTAACAATAGATCAAATTATTTATGGAGTTTATAGAATTTGTAGAGTTTATAGAATAATCTCTGTACCTGTGAACAGTGAAGATAATTCGAGCACCCAAGAAATCTGGGTACTGAGTCTTAAAGCGTTTGACAACCTCTCGGCAAGCCCTCATGCTCCAGTCTTTACTGTTTCTTCTGCCATCAAGCTCATATGTCTGAAAATATCAATCAAATCATGCAGTATTTATACAGAGTTAATGAAGCCTTGTATCACCAATATTCTAACTTTTTAGATTTGAGTAGAAAAGCTTTAGTAGAAAATAACCCCTAAAAAGATAGGATCATATATAACGTTTTTTGTAATGGTCACTGATGCACACAAAAAAACTGCAAATAATGCACAAATAGAATTGTGTCATATTCAGAATCGGTCCTTCTCTGATCTTGAACCATCTAACAACATAACATTCGGTAATATTTTCATACATTTCTTGTCTGAAATTAATCCAAATGAGCTGCCCCCACATGTTCTTTACAGCTGTCCACACATCTCCTGAATTCTATTGGTTAGTGAAAGCGTTCTAATATATTCTGAAGCATTGCTGTAAGTACTTGATTGCATTCAGTGATGAGGTCATTAGTGACATCAGGATGTTGGATGATCAAAACTCCACCTCATCCACAGTTCCCTAACTCAACTAACGGTTTTGGATGGAGCACCATCATTATTCCAGAGAATACACCAATAGTTCCACTGGTCCAAGCCACAAATATCTGCTGGTCCAACATGCCTGATATTGATGCAGATTTGGGATGTGCGATATGGCCCTAAAATAATATTATGATATTTCATGGTAACATTTTTATTGGCGATATGACAAAAAATTATTTCAAGAATACACTACTGCAACAAAATGAAAATTTAATTGTATTATTAAATACGATATACCACACCCTTAACTGAGATAAAAAAAAAAAATCAAGAATTTTATTAGATTTGTAACAGAAGTCAATGATCCAGAATGATATGATACTAATAGTAATGCACTCCAAATATCTCCATATATCCAGGATTAAAGTTAAATAAATGATACTGTAAAGATATGATCTGTCTCTAGTAGATATATAATGGGAAATGAGAACAGTGTGAATTTTTCTTTTGTTAAAAGCAGCAAAAAAGTAGTACCCTGATGTGATAATTAGGGGTGGGTGATATGGCACAATATTTCAGGGTAAAATATATTAAATTAACAATATTAAAAATGTTGGCGATATTATTGTGTACGATACGATAAGATCTGGCACACCCCTAATGCAGATACACATGCATTAATACGTACTGGTGGCAGTAGGGCTCTGACTTCCATATACATGATGTTGTCCATATAGAACTGCCTGAGGCCTTCATACAGGTAGTCCTTAAAGATAGGGGCATAAGTGACCAGTCCATAGGCCACAAAGAACGCTTGTTCAAACCTCTTC
Organism: Astyanax mexicanus; assembly: GCF_023375975.1. Taxonomy (NCBI): domain Eukaryota; kingdom Metazoa; phylum Chordata; class Actinopteri; order Characiformes; family Acestrorhamphidae; genus Astyanax; species Astyanax mexicanus. The sequence goes on from NC_064417.1 coordinate 4,649,599, forward strand.
CAGACAATGTCTTGGTTCGGGTAGGCTGTATCTGGGTCTTCAGTAAACAGTGTGAGATTACGGATGAAGCTGTAGATGCAAGCAGTAAAAAAAGAAAGCGTAAATAAATGATTTTATCTTTATAATGTCAGAAAAACACTGCTGCAAAGTATTTTAACATCACCTGTTGTCTAGCTCAGTGCTGTTCAGCTTCTCTCTCAGAGGTCTGAGCAGGGTCCACGTGGAGCAGTGACTCTGTGGTTTAGGCTGCTCTGCAGAGAAAACAAACCGAACCGATCGGTCGTCTGTAAAGCACACGTAGCAGTTCTCTCTGTAGGTCACGTTTTTTACCAGCCATTCAACTCCAACCATGGCAAAGTCATGAACGTGGAGTGCTGCACCTGGAAGAGAAATGGTGAAAAAATGAAACTGTCAGGTAAAGAACAGTAATAGAGTCAAACTGTAACATACACTGCCCGGACAAAAATAAAAAAGATCACACTCTCTAATATTTGGTTGGACAGTCTTTAGCTTTGATTGCGTCACACATTCACTGTGACATTGTTTCAATAAGCTTCAGCAATGTTACAAGATTTATTTTAATCCAGTGTTGCATTAATTTTTAACCAAGATCTTGCAGCAGCATTGATGATGGTAGAGTCTGACCAACCGCTGCACAAAGCAGCTCTTCTCCATCCAGCACATCCCAAAGATTCTCAATGAGGTTAAGATCTGGACTCTGTGGTGAACTCTCTCTCAATCCATGTGTGTAAAAAAATGATGATCTCATGCTCCCTAAATCACTCTTTCACAATTTCAGCCAGCTAGTGTTCAAGGGTGGGCGTGATGTGCGCAGGAGTGATGGATCGTCATTGGATTTTTTACAATGACAAGAATGAAACAGAAGTACTGAGGCTACTTATAAAATTAAGTAGAAACTACAGATAATTGTGTGAAAAAAAAAAGTACTCTAGTATAGATAGCCAAACTTTCTACTTAAGCAAGGTAACGAAGTATTTGTACTTCATTAATTGACACCTCTGTAAAAGTCTTTATGTCTGAAATCAGTGTGAACATACCTTTAGGCATCTTCTTCAGCAAACTGTAGACTGGGCTCTGCTCGATCAGAGGCTTCGCTCTAAAGAAGTGCATCGCAGGGGGAAACTCTGGCAGACTCATGTCCTGCAGCTTCAGCTGCTCAAGTTTTGCATCCAGGAGCTTTTCCTGCTCGTTCAGCACCACGCCGCCTCCTATCTCTCGGATCAGCTCCTGCTTTATGAGATCTTCACGCTGCCGTGGATCAGGCATTCCACAGCTGGGTGACATCCAGCAGAGCAGCACCACGCCCACCAGACCCAGCAGCTTCCTCACAACCATGGCTTAAGAGTTCGACGTGTAGGTCTGCTTGCACAGTTCTACAGAAGATGCTACATCCATGAAGATAAAGATGCAGACAGTTTAATTTTTTTTTTTACCAAAAAATTCCTAAAAACAAAAAAAATCCTAAAAACATAAATAGATGCTCTCATCTGTTTGTCCTTATTTTATTCTTTGTTTCTCCCATTCTCTCCCATTCATTTACAACAATACCTACCAAACTCTTAGGTAACCACCTTGCAAACACACTATAAAATCCAACACATTGTCACTGTAACTTAGCAACACCCTACTAAACCTTTGGCAATTACTTGGAAACTACCTAGCAACCACTTAGTGACACCACAGACACTACCTGGAATACCATAACAACCAGTGGAAAACACTTTAGCTGCACAAACATTCAACATTTTCTTTAGAATAAAAAAAAACACTTTTCAAGTAATATTAATAATAATTACATTTATTTGGACATTCATATCATATCAATATTGCCAGATACTTAATTTAAATTGCTTAGAAATAAAAAAGTAATAATAATATTAGAGTTTTATACATCCATTAACTACTATAAAGACAAAAATAGCTAACAGCTTCAGTTCATGGGGCTTGCCCACTGCTTTCTCTTCTCTTTTTTTCTCTGGTTAGGTTTCTGTTAAAGTCAGTTTCAACCATGAACGACACAAACTGTTTAAAATTAGGGCACCTGTTCATTCACCATTTCTTCTGAATTCAAGGATATAAATAGTCACTCATCCTGAACTCATCCTAACGGAACTAGATGGAGATCCATCACTCCAGAGCCTGCAGTTCCACTGCTGCTCCACACGAATAGTGAAATAAGGCTCAAGTCAAGCTTCTCAATTCTACTGCTAATGCTTTTTCATTTAGCCAACATAGAAACATCATTGTGTATTACTTATTGAGAGAAGAATAACACACCAATATACCGATGTTGGAATCAAATGCAACTTTGCATGTGTAAATCAATGTAATGATGATACCATATGTATAAGTGATTACAATAATAGAGTGAAAAGTTTATTGGGAAACTGTAAATGAAGTTAAAAAGAGGCTCTCGTTCCTGTAGAGGCATGTGTAGCAGTCAATGCTCTCTCACCAAGAGGTACACTACCTAAGGTAGATTCTGAGTGCTTTTTATAGGGCAGGCAGGAGAGGCGAATCATTTACATTTATATCTGCCCAAAACATTACTGAGGTTTTTTTTCTTAAGTTCCTTGGTAAATGAGTGTAAATTAAAAGGGACAAACAATTTTAGGAAGAGTAATTTCTGCTGAAACAATAAAATTGATGCAGCTTTGCATTTTTTATGTCCTTTAAAAAAAGGAAACACTGGATTATAGAGCAGAACTGACATTCAGCTACAATACAATCTAATCTAATTTAAAAAAGCAACAAAGCACCATCTGTTTAATCCCAGTAAAGCTATAATTAAATGATTTAATTTAGAGCTCTAGCTAGTTTATACTAACACAAACCCCGTGACTCACCGCCTGCCTGCTGTTATTGTCGGTTCTAATGACATTAGTCGGTGTTCTGTCCAATTCTGCTACCCATCGATATGTGCTACTTAGCGATTGTCACTTTTACTGTTTTTTAATGTGTTTTTTTCTGATAATTTAGTTTATTTTTTTCTCGGGTGCATTGTACAGTCTGGACTCACTATTTTGTATTTACCTTTAAATACACACTAGAGAGGCGTAGTTTGACAAGGTTGTTTAAATCGACAAAACACGGATGTTATGCCGAAATCAGCACCACCTCTCAGCAGCGCGCACACACAGTCTTCTAGGCTTTAACTTTACTTAAAAAATAAGGAATAGGAAATACCCAAGATACTGTTCTAAGCTACGCTTTTCATTATTTAGAAATAATGAAATAGTAATCAGGTAACAGGTGTTCTGTCGAATTTTCCTACCCATCGATACATGCTTCCCAAACGTACTGCGCATGCGCCGACCTACACAATTTAATTATTTCTCCTGTTTTATGTATAATTAATCTGGTTTAGGGGGGGTTTATGTGCATTAAACAACCTGGACGCACTGTCATTGCACAAAAGTGTAAATGGAAACTAAAAATTACACTTATTATCATAAATAAAATACAAAAGCAGTTTGTAATGAGCTATATTTACTATAACTTTGCCATGGTACAATGAATTATGCAATCCAAATCTAATAACGTACATCTACTGCAATATCACTGGGTACATGCCCTAAAATAGTGCTTCTTTTGTATTTTTACAGTTAAATATACATTGGGGCAGCACGGTTCGACAAGGTAGGAGAATTCGACAGAACACCGGCAGCTCTTGCCAAGAGGGGTGCCTTTATTGGAGGGTAGCTTAATTCGGCACACCACCTGTTTTGTGTTGCTGCTTCTTTCCTCACATACACTCAGAATACGCTTCTGTATTTTACTTTTTACTGTAATTTACCTTTTTAATGCTGTACTTTTAACACACAGGAGTGAAACTGACAATCAGCTGAAGCCCAGACTGAGGGAGGGATGTTCCTGGAAAAGCAGCTGTTCATAACAGAGAGAGACCTGAGAGAAAACACGGCGCTGTTATTTACAATGAAATAAAAGTTTATCCGGATGTTTTGTCGATTTGTGCTACCTTGTCAAACCTTGATACCCTAGTGTATAATTAAAGTTCAAAATACCAAAGAAATCGCTGTATCAGGGTCAAGTTAAGGTAATAAAACGCTAGGTGATTAGAAACATGTTTAAATTATTATTTTATTATTATTATTATTTTTAGTTTTAACACTCAAGCAAACAATGACAGTGACTTTGGATTGTAAAAATCACCCGGGAAATAAAACATTATCAATAAAATGATCAGGAAAAGCACGTGAAAATAGTAACATTATCTGTAACGCATGCGCAGATCCGCTAAGTAGCACATATTGAAGGGTAGCGCAATTCGACAGAACACCGACGGCCGGTTGATTCCGCTTACCCCGGTAATCGCTCCGCAGCTTCTGCAGTGTGTGAAGAGTGTTTAATCAGAAAAAGAGAGAGAAAGAGAAAGATAGGGAGAGAGAGAAGTGAAGAGGAGAAGTGTGAACACAGGAGACCCTTCCCTGCTAACAACAAGCCTTCAGCCCCCTGAGCCGCATTCAAAACACCGCAACGTCACATCCCCCTAAACCCAAACCCCGCCCACTACATTTATCACGATATTTGAAAATATCTTGCTATTCATGAGATATGTCATAAAAATATTACATTACAATATGTCCTATATCTTAATTGAAGAACTACAATACGTTCCCTCGTAATCAGAATGATATATTTTTGTTATACTACCTCAGAAAACAAGATTTTATAATGTTTTTTATATTGAATGATTTATTTTCTTTATACATCCCTGTTATTTGTAAATGTTTTTTCCTACATTGTAAAGAAATACCAAAGTCATCCAGACTATGAAGGAACACATACGGAATCATGTAGTAACTTTAAAGTGTAAAACAATCCGAAATACTAAGCATTTAGCAATGTAGGCTCTTATCTGGAGAGCCGTTTTTCTTAACTTTGTTAAATATTTCTTGCCATAATATGGATTAGTACATTACTCTAGCAAGATTTATTGACTTTTTATACTTTCAGGATTTAACTCTGTAGTGTGGAGAATGTATAATACAAATACAAATAATCTAGACAGATGACTGTGTAAGACCAGCCCCTACAATGACTTGCAAATATATTCATACCCCTCAAACTTACAAACTTTTTCACATTTTGTCACCTTACAACCACAAACTTATGTTTTTTTGTGGTTAAATGGAAAGTTTTCTTCTTTTTTTTTTTAGGATTTTACGTAAAAGACCAACAAAAAAAGCACACAATTTTGAAACAAAAAAAAAAAACTCATTCAGCCCCCACTATATCAATACTTAGTAGAGACACCATTTACCGCAATTACAGCTGAAAGTCTTTTGGGGTTTTTCCTCCACCAGATCACATCTAAAGAATGAGATATTTGTCCATTCTTTTTCACAACATAGCTCAAAATCAGACAGGTTGGATGAGGCCTTCACAGAACATGTGTATTTATACTGAGACTAAATTACATACAGCTGAACAAATTAATTGACTGCACTGGATAGAGGGCTGAATATTTTTAGCATGCTACTTGACAAAAAAAAATTGAAAATATAATATATTTAAGTTTGTGGTTGTAAGGTGACAAAGTAAAAAGGTTTAATGGGTATGAATTCTTTAGCAAGGCACTGTATTTAGCAGCTTGTTTAAAATAAAACACACAGACATTTGAGAAATCCAAGAGAACAAAAAATCATGGAACGTTATTTATTCTAAAAAAAAAAATGCACAGTATAGAAACACTTCAGGTCATTTCCAAAATAATCTATGTCAGTCAGATAAGAACTTGTAAACTTCACATTCAAATGAAACATACAGTCCTTTTGAAGCCGTTGTGCTACTGAGGTATTGTTTACAAAAAGCAAATAAAAAGAAAGAACACATTTATATAAAAAAAAACAGTCCAAAATAACGTACAAAATGTAACACAGTAAATAAATATGATTCATATTTAATCAACTCTAGTCGTTTTACTAGTGGAGACAGAGACGAACAGCAGAGACAGTGGGGGATGACAGAATCAGAATCAGTAGGTGTAGATCAGTCTCTAATGCAGCAGAAACACACATACAAAACAAACCTGTACACAATAAGTACGACCTCATAGTCTGCAACAACTAACTTGTCCTATCATAAGATAACAGCTTAAGCAGAGAGTATAACTCAGCGTCTACTGCTAAAATCTTAAATTCCCTATCGAGCAAAGAAAAGTATGCACAAAAGCGCAGGGTGGCACCTAAATCTACCCACAGGGGGTGCCACTTTTCTTTTTTCTGTAATAAACATCTGCAACACTTCACACATCCACTGTAATAGATTTAGGAATTTAAAAAATGCATGACGATCACTATTTGTTTGCACCAGAATTTGAACGCCAATGCAGGTTGTTAAAATGAGGGTCAGTACACCTGATAATGACTTGGCACCCAAAAAGGATATTCAGCCCTTTGAAAATGGACCGACATCAGACCAACCGAACTCATCGCTTTATAAAAGAACTTTGTAGTAATAGCGGTCTCTTTAATTTCAATCCACTTTCCTGTTAACTCCGACACAGTTGGAACAACATGCTGATATTTGATAAGCATGATGCAGACGACAGGACAGGAACGGCATAGTCAAACTTGGCACATGTGTGTGTACTGTTGCCAGCAGTTAGATTTTGTCCAATTATGGAAGTTAAGGCTTGTGCAATGTTTGTACAATCGCAAGTTGAACAGTATAAAAAACAACAACAAAAAAAGCACTGTGCAAAAGGCTTGGTCAAGGAAAAGGAAAAGCTTTTGCCTGCAAATTTTGATGTAACATTAGAATAAAGATAAATAAAGTTAGTGGTCTGAATATGCTTAGTCATAAAAGTTATAGATATAGTCACTGTCCAAAAAACATTCACAAACACCTCTATTTTTGCGCAACAGTTCTTTCCATTGAGTGCAAAGATCATGATGCATGGATAAGCAAAAATGATCCAAAATGACATGGAGAAAAAGTAATTTTTTGTTTTTTTGTTTATTGTCCAAAAGTATTGATACATTAGTTTGTGTAAATATATTTCTGTGAACTCCAGCCACTGTATTGTATCTGTACCGTTCCACCAGCCGAGGTCAAGTAAAGAAAGTTTCAATCTGTAGCGCATGATGGTGCCTAAACTCAGCCCACAGCTACAGCCACTTCTTTTCCTTTTTTTAATCAATAATCAAATAACATACACTTCCATGATAGACTGATAACATCAGTTGACTACATGTTAAGTTAACTAGAAATACTGGTCTTTCTACAGAAGAGACTTGGAAGCTTGTGGAAGCTTGGTTAAGCTACTAAATTTAATGCTAATGTTTCTGAAGAAATAAACTCCTACTGTACAGGTAAATAGAAAACATATGTCCTAAGATGCCCAAAACTTTTGCACAGGACTGCATTTCAGTGTATAATTTTGACAGTGAGAAACATCACCACATCATGATTATCTGTGTGTGGGAATTATAAGCTCGCCAGACTTTTTGTTCTTGAGGTAGATAGATGCATTTTACAGCCGATCACTGGAACAAGCCTGAGCCTGGCAGCCACAATTTAATGGTAAGTTAAATAAAACCAAACAACATAAGCACAAAGCAGGCATGTCAATCTGCATGTAAATAGCAGGAAATCTGAACGATATGCCACTTTTAGGGCAGCTGTGACCGTGCGGAATGCTCACACTCTTTTAGTCCACCTTAAAATCAAATTACAATGACAGACAATAAAATAAAATAAACAAAAAAAAAAAACTACAGATTTGATCAAAGCAGTTCACAGCAACTACTGGTCTGTTGTCCACACAAAAGGCTGGAAATCAAATCAGTTTTAGAAAGGCGTAACTGGAGCACAAATCACTGAAGCGAGGTCAAAAAAATCATCACAGTTCCAGTCATCACCATGTATCGCTTCCGCTTTGAACAGTTCAGTAATACCCGTATTAAAAGCATGACACCCTGAGGACATGAAGTTCATTATCACGCTGAAGTATGAAAGAGGAAGCACCAGAATAGAAAAACAATAACAATATCTCCTATATGACTGTCCTAAACATTCCCTATTCACCTCCAGTTACTTTCACAGCTTACAGACAAGTGGCTAAAACTCAAGACTTCCCTCCACAGCAAAGAAAGACACCCAAATTATATACGAGACAATATCTAGAGATGCAGAGCAGAGCAGATCTATTAAGTGATTTGCAAAAAAACAACATGCATAACAGCTCAGAGGAGTAATCTCAGATAAAAGAGTCTTGATATACAGTGATATATATTTATATATACACACATAGTAGCTCACATCTACTTGTCCAAGGCCACTAATTCCAGTATTAAAGACTATCTCTAGTGCATAAACAACAGGAGCAGCTGAGTTCTCCAGAAATCCACGAAGTCAAACACATTCTTCTGGGGGAAAGGCAGCGTTGAAGGATGCATAAACACAGGAGACGGCCACCTAAAAACAGGACCACAGATCCAGCTCGGGTCATCTCTTAACAGACTGGTGATCCGCTCAGTGCTCCCCTGCTGTGCTGTAATGGTTAGTACATCTAAACAACATCACACATACAATAAAGGACATTCAAAGAGAATGTGAAAGGCAACAGAGTGTCCAGAGGAGGGGAAGGGGGGCAGAGATGATTCGAGGACTTTCTAAAATCTACAAGTACCTTCTGTTCAACACCTGAGTTTAACTTTGGAAAAGAACACCATGTTGATAACTTCCGTTTGCTTGTTTGCTGATCCTTTTTCACTGTTTTAATTGGAGTTGTATTTCCAGTGAAAAAAATAGACAGAGGAAGGGTTCACACCATCAAAGTGTGAAAAAAAAAGATCCAAAGTCAGTGGAAGGACTCAAGCTCCTTTCTCATCAGGATGAAAGCCAAGAGAGAGTCGATGGTGTTCACAATCCAGAGGAAGCAGCACATAAGTGCAGTTCCACAACACAAAAAAGAACAAGACAAAATGACATTCACTCTGGAAAGTAATGTGTCTTTTCACAGTCATGTTTGAAAGCCCAGTATCAAAGACCAGGGAAACAGTCTTCCAGTCGAGAGGATTGAGGAGATCACTTCTTTGACCAGCTTTCTTCCCGACACCTACACAAAAAATAAATTTTCAGATTTAAATGAAAAAAAAAAAAAAAAGTCTTCTCAAGCATTACAGTAACACTAAAATAAGTGAAAGGCTTTGAGGTCTGTAGGGCAGGACAGCTGGTTTGCAGTAAGAGGAACCAAATTTGAAACTCAGCAGATTTAAACATCATGTGGAGGACTTCGCTTTCTGTTTAAACGCAACACTGACTCTGGAAACTCTACACAAAGGTCAGCATACTGTAAACCATCATAAGGAATAAGTGATATAAATTATAGCCAAATAAACTCACCTTTTACACTCCCTGCTTACTACCAGGGCCAGTGGGTGCGGCTGCGTTCATCATGTTCTGCCTGCCACACAAGAAACAAACGCCATTGTTCAGAGAAATGTACAAAAAATCATAGAAAAATATATTTTGTTCAGAAAACGAGCATTGTTAATCTTTATTTAAGTTTAATTTAAAACGAGGAATACTGTAAGAATAAGAGACGAATAAAAACAGGGAGGATAGAGAGTGAAACGAGAGTTAAACTAGGTTTTAAGAGGCAAAACTGCAGGTAATTTTAGTAAACATCTTATAATGGATGGCAATCAATATTTCCTAAGTATTTATGAATTTTGGATGACATATCATGTGCAGTAAAATACAGAACTATGGTTTTACCATAAACCCAACAACATCTCTCCTGTATGATCGTACAGGAGTCTCTTCAGACCTTAGAACTGTTGTAAGAATCCCCCCAGTAAGGATTCTGTATTTAACTGGTAATTTCCTTTTTGAGGCAACCTGTGACCGAATCTCAATAAGTTGCCTCTGTGATACTGCATCACTCTGCATTTTAGACCACAAAGGCAGAAATGTGTGGGTGGAAACACGTGGCTCAGCAGGCCACGCGATTAACAGAACACAGAGATAAAATCAGCAGATACAGAGAGGCGTGTGTGTGTTTGTATGTTTGCATGTGTGTGTGCGTGTGTGCTGCTGTTTGCTGCCCAAAGTGATCAAACATATGTTTCGGTTACCTGTGCAAGAAACATTGAACTTCTGATGAGAAATACTGTTTTAATCTCGAAAGATCTTGTGGCTCGAGATCTCCTCATATATCTATTCAATTTCCAAGCAGACTCCAATGAAGCACCAAGCAGCATTTTGACAGCAAGTAATATTCAGACCAAACAAAGACAGATTTTTTGGCTATGTTACTGCAGATTACTACATTACTATCCTCGCCCTGTATAGCGTGAGTCTTTGAGCTACAAAACAGCCTTATTGTGAAAAGGTTTTGAACTGAGTAAACTAATACCAAGCATAAATTACGCTTTATTCATTTAATTTATGCAATCCAAGCATTAAAACCTAAACCTGGTGTTTACTGGTACTCCCTGCTGGTATTGTATATAGTTACACAGATTTTTTTTGGGCCTCATTTAAAAAAAAAAATATATATATATATATTTTCCTTACCCAGGAATGATTAAATGTTCAGCTGCCATTTCCCTTTGTGCCACCATCATGCCCTGAAAGTGGCCAGCAGTTTGCGGATGCCTGTACATGGCCATGCGGCTCTGGCCTGGTGAGAAGGGCAGGTGCTGGGGTCGTTGCAATGCCTCCATCAGGTGTGGGTGAGGATGCTGAGGAGGAAAATGTCCACTGGGCCGCTGAGGTCTGGAAGGGTACATCCCAACAGTCATTCCATGAGGTGGGGGAGTGCCACCCTGCTGCATGCTGGGATGCATGGTCCGGGGATCGTAGGGGTAGTTGTGCTGGGGCTGTGCAAAGGTGCGACGGCGGGCCGAGGCATTGTGGCTGTCCAGATCCAGGATTTCTTTAGGGCTTTCAGGACGATCAGAGCCTTCCTCTATGTGGGCCCGTTTGGCAGGGCTTCGGCCATCCTGGCTTTCATTGGCACTGCCATGGAGTCCATCAGAATGAGGACTGGGGGACATTAGACTTCCACCAGAGCCTTCAGAACCTAGAGGGGACATAGTGTTCTCTCTCTGGCGACCGTTGACACCTGGACCAGACATAGGTGGGAAAGAGTTGGGCATCATAGGATGGCGAGGAGGGTACTGAGGCCTAGGCCATTCACCTGCGGGAAAACCATGCCGATTGTTATGCTGCTGCTGAGGATAATAATGCTGTTGTTGTTGCTGATGCTGTTGCTGCTGCTGGTACTGAGGATGCATGTTAGGATGGCCCTGAGGGTGCTGTGGACCCATGTGGTACTGATAGGAAGCACCTTGCTGCTGATCTGGAGGGTAATGTGCAGGACTGTGATGAGGGTTCATGGACTGAGATGGAGGTCCATGGCCTGGGTAAGGTAAACGGCCAGAGGGAGGTACTGCTCTGCCCACAAACTGCCCATAATGTTGTGGTGCTGGACTGCCCATGGCACCAATAGCATTGTACTGAGCTGCAGTGTTGCTTGTATGACCAGGAGCATGGTTTGCTGGTGATTGACTGTTAGGTGGAGGAAGCTCTGGCCTGCTGTGGTGAGTCTGTGCTTCCGGGCTAAAAGGTTGCTGTTTGTAGTGGCCGTTAGTATTCGCATGACCAGTCTTGGCATCTGGATTGCAGCTTCCAGAGTTTCCCCCAGGCTCTCTGGTTGGTTCACTTGGTCTCTGATCTGCAAGTTCAGCAGGGGAGGGCTGGGCATGTGGCTGGGTCACCGGGTGGCTGGGGGGCAAAGGCTTGAGGGAAGCAGGCTGCTGAGCACCAGGCTGAGACACATGAGGCACAGTCTGTGGCATGCCATGAACAGGCCCTGACTGAGGTCCTTGTACAGATCCATCCTGGGACATCTGCTGGTGAGTGGTGTTAGGAGACATGTGGGGGGGGCCATTAGAAGGGTACTGAGAGGACATTCCCTGAGGGCCTTGCTGAAGGGGACTCTGCAACATTCGGTAAAGAATATTTTGGGGCGACTGTGAAGGTCCATTCTGAGAGAATGGTGGAGGAGCAGTTGTGGGCATCTGGTGAGAGGACTGGACGGGTATTTTATCTGGATTTTGTGGAGGAATCTTCACAGGAGAAGAATCCTGAGATGTCTGTAAGTGGGATTCTGAGTGGGACCCATTTTGTGAGGACTTAGGGCTGTAATGGGGGATTGGAGGATTGACTTGTCCATGGTTCTCTGATGTTGGTTCAACCCTTTCTTTTTGTGGTGAGGACAGCAATGCAGTCACCCCAGTTGAGGAAGAGACCCCCTTTTGTGGAGATTGGCTCCATTCTGGGGCATTATCGGTCTGTTGGTCACCATTGGACTTTTCAGGATGTTCAGGTGGACCAGTGTGAGGTGGTACGTTGTCTTGTTTAACAAGTAATTCCACTCCTGTACCTGAAAGAGTGAAGAGACGTTAAACATGACTGAATCCAATAAAGAATAATTACATTACACCTTCTACATTGCTAATGATTAATTCAAAGTCTATTCCCACTGATGCCCACTAACATTCTTTATTACTTTTTAATTGTAAAAGTATTCCCCCTATAACTCTCCTACCTTTTGCTGCTACATGATCAGTGCCTTGGCTATCCACAGTGCTTGAGTGCTGGCTTTCAGGAGCAGATGAATTCACTGGTGGAGGCGGATACCTAATGTTGTGGCGGGAGGACGAGGCTGAGAGTTGCTGCAGGGCAATCATCTCTGGGCTATCCATCATGGAACCCAAATGTGGCCTGGACTCTTGAGGGGTATTGGGAGGCCTATGGCCCATGGGTCCTGGAGCAGGCATCCTGTATGGACCATTAGAATGTGGGTATCCAGCAGTGTGTGGAGGACGCATCATGCCATGACCGTAAGGGTGCTGATTACCCATCGCCTGCTCCTGCATCATAGGTCCTCCAGGTGGATGCTGTCCTTGAGGGTTTGTCCAAGCACTATATGGACGTGGTGGAGGGCCATAGGGAGAGTAAGAGTTGTACATGGGGGCACCAGGTCTCGGGTAGCCATTTCCTGTGGTGTGCATGGGTTGCCCCTCAGGGTGCTGAACGGATGGGTACATGTTACCCTCTGACGGAGGAGTACAGATGCCTCCAGGCTGCATGGCCACTGGTCTTGGTCCAAGCGACGGGCCATGGGTGGGTCCAATGTAAGTGTGCTGCTGATGTTGAGGCTGAACTGGTCGGCCTTCAGGTCCCATTGGATACCTGGGACCAAAATGTGGGCCATTGACAGGTGGACCCTTCAAAAAAAAAAAAAAAAAAAAAAAAAAAAAGAAAAATGATAAATTGTTTATTAGGTAGGTGGCCAAGACCAAAGAAAATATTATGAAAAACACTATTAACTATATAGATTACTATATAAAAAATGAGTGTGGTCAAACCTGCATGTTGTAATGAGGTATTTGCTGTGGCCCATGCGGTCCTGGTCCCCCAGTCATAAGAGGTCTCTGCCCTGGATATGGGTATCGGGGGTCCATCATCATTCGTTGACCATACATGCCTGACTGTGGAGGACCAGGGTGCCTCTGCTGTTTGCACAAAAGAAAATAAGGTAGAATATGTGAATGGGTTAAAGCTGTATATATATATATATATATATATATATATATATATATATATATATATATATATATATATATATATATATATACATAAAAAAGATTGCACACTGGATTTTGGACCATTTTTGGTTACTGACTGGACCTGAAGTGCTTAAACGGCAAAAATAAAGTTGGGGTGTTAAGTCTAAAACTTTTGACCGGTAGTGTATTTAATTTTTTTTTTATTATTATTTTGGTCAGAGAACACACAACTCACTATGCAGCCTACAATAGTGGATTAGCCACAATGCTAACAGCTGAATTGTCAATGCTAACCAATGCTTTCTGAGCTGAATTACTTCCTGGTAGCTGATAGTAGATTGATTGTGTATAAGATAAGAGTTCCACTGAAACTGGTGGAAACAAGGGCTGGTTCTCTGAAAAGCACCACAGTTCTTAGCGCTTTTCGACCAAAAATTTGTTTGAGCTCATGTTTGATTTAATGTGTGATGTCTGTCACTCTGGTGACTCTCTCTGGTCTCTGGTTATGATAGTTAAATTACCATTATTAAAACATCCAGAGTGATTTCTTAATTTCTTTCCACCTTTATCACTCTGAAATTATGTCCTTTCCTTAGATTTGAATTTGTTAAATTGTTCATGAGCATGATTAATAACCATGAATATTGTGTTGCATGTTTTGAGATTAGACAGAAAGTGTGGTCTTGCCTGTTGGTCAGGATGGTACATGGCAGCTCGTGGATCCCCAGGATTCCCAGGATGAAGCTGTCCTGGGTGGACGTTCTGGGGGTAAGAGGGCCTATTAGGGTAGTTATATGCAGGGGGCTGCGCAGAGTCTGGGCCGTTCTCCTGAGGTCCCTTGCCTCCTTTGCCGCTGCTGGGGGCTTTGCGTTTCTGCGCCTGTTCTGTCGCCCGGATAAGGCTTTCAGGTCCTGACTGGCGACTGCTTTTGCTTTTGCTCTTCTTCTCCTTGCGTTCGCGCTCCTCCTTGGTGACGTGGAATTCCTCGTCTGTGTCTCCATCCTCCGAGGGGAAGTGTTTCAGCAGGGCTCTGCTGAAACAGCGCTCCAGTGACTCAGCCATTATTGTGTACTCTGAGGAAACACAAACACACAGACAAGCATCATCCATTTAGCCCATCAATGTGAGACAAAACACACATGCGTGCACACACACAGGGGTCTTTGCTCTCCTCTTAGAGCTGGTACGCTGACCAGGTCACGGAGCTGCAGTTGACCTCTGACCCCACAGCCCGTCCCAGTGGGGGGAGAGCGCTCTGACAGATGGATGGCTCCAGAGAGGGGGGGCTGCAGGGATGGAATGTCTGTGTGGCACTGCAGGTCCCGGCACACTGGAGGACAACTCAATCGCTCTCCATTAATCACTGTCAACGCTCACACACTCACACCCCACCCACCACCACTCACATTCTAACTCCTCCCATCTCTACTACAAGCTTTCAGCAGAGCCTTATCAAGATCACAGATAATTACCTGCTCTGTTTTTGGCTTTTTTGCAATAAACTTCACAATTTGTACTAAAGGTTTAACTAGCCTGCAACAAATAATTGATTAAATTGATTAAAATGCATTAAAATAGTTGTCAACTTATTTAATAATAAATTAGTTGGATCTATATTATACACATAAGCACAGTTGCTACCCCCTAATTGGCAGTGGGGCAGTAAGCCAACCAAAGCAATGGCAGTAAAGCACCACAAAGGATGCATGTTGGAGCCAAGGACGTAGGAGATTCACTTTAAGTTAGTATTAAGTTGTTAGTGTTAATTCTATTTTTCTCTCACGCAGTGCTACTAGAGCTTGCAAGAGTAGTTAAACACAACGTGTCTCATTCTTAGTAAATTTATATCTCACTCATGTTTAGTGAACAAATTAGCCTTAGCATTCCCCTTAGCCAGAGTTTTCACTTCCGCCTTAAATTCCACCTTAAATGTGGCAGTTCGACCAGCAGTTCCAAAAGAAGCTGTAGTTTTAGTCAAGCTTCCTTTAATCAGGTGTTATTACAGCATAAGATGTGTCCTAGTTTATATAAATTTACGTTGCATGAAAGTGTTTGAGAATCACAGCCAAGGGTATATTCAAATTACATACACTGTGGTTGTGTTATTAAATAACTAAATAATAAAGACTTGTGTATTAAATTAAATACTGGAAATCTGGACAATGTGTTTTTCCCACCTTGTTATCCGTTTAATAATTAATTAATTGAAAAAAATAATAAACAAATATTTACCACTCTCATCCCCATTGTACTCCTGACAGTTTTCGAACATGAGCTTCACATCAGATACAAATTCATCCTTGGTAATATAATCTCCTTCATTTAACTTCTTCTCAATTGTAGAGAGATCCATTGGAGTCTGGAAAAACAGAAAGGTAAAACTTTAATCCCAGACCATGTTGAAAAAAAAAAGTCAACACCATCCCAAATAATACCAAAACACTGTACACCACAAGACACTATACATAATTAAAAATATATATTTTTTTGCCAATCCTACTTTCATAGTAAGAATTAAGAATTGATTGCATAATAACTATTTGAAAATGAAACTCAATTATACAAATGAAGTCTGTTTGATTATAATTATTCCAGTAACTATGTAAGAAGTGGGATGTTAACCTGAATGATCTCATTGTAGTTCGGGGCGTAGGACTCATCCACAGGTTCCAGGAAGGGCCAAGCATCTTTGTGAGACATCAGAGCCTCCAGAACTGAGGAGTAAGAACATTGCATTATAGCACAAACCTACTGCAGCTATAAATAAGTAACATATGCCACACATCACCGCTAGTAGAGACTGTTTCATAACCACACACCTTTGTATAGAGCGGCGTAGTCGTCATCAATTTCGTAGCTGAAATGGAAAAAGAGAACTGAAACTTAGCACAGGAGAACACAAAATGGCCAGTATATGGGTTACGGGGTTCAAGGTGATACAAATCTCTTTATCTCTGCTGTAAAATAAGTTATTCACATTTTGAAATGTTTGTGAGCCTTGGAGACTCTAAAAAAACACTTGGAGAAGCAATTTTAAGAGGAATCAGCCACAAATTCTGCATGATAGAAAATAGACATAAAAACTAGAAAACCTTAAAAAAGAAAGGTTTGGAGGACAATGAAATGATTAATTTGTATTTAGAAAAATATTGATTGTAAAATGTGAAAAGTTCAGGAAAGCGCCAATTTTATGACTTTTATTCATTACATTTTAACAATTGCAGATTTACTTCAATATTTTTTTTTCTATTACAATTACAATTAAGAATTTCAGTAATGTCACAGCGACATTTGTGCACCAAGGAATACAATATAGAAGACATTACCACCCACTGTGCTGATCACTGTGGATGGTAATAATCGTGAAATGCTTTATCTGAATAGAACTGTCCATGTGAACAGACAAGAGACTCTGGCAGAAATCACATCCACATTCAAGGCCACACATTCATACCGCATCAGTTAAAGCAGAGTATCATTCTTCAGGTTCCACAGGACATGGTAAAACGTCTGTAGCATGGCTATTGAAATAAGTGTAGTTTTTTTTTTTTAAATAAGTGTAGGGTTTTGAAACAACTGTAAAGAACTCTTACAACTCCTTGGTGCGGCGAGCGCGTCTGACAGGTGAGTGTGGCTCCAGGTTGAGGAGTTCTGGAGGCAGGTCCTTCCCCTGAGACAGCAGCCAGGCCCTCTCCTCACGCTGTTTCCTTCTCCGTGCTCGTTCTGAAAACACGCACAGACGCACACGCTAAGTATATGGTATAATGGGTTAAACCAAACATGAAAACATTAAATTTGTACACACCTCCTTATATAGTTTTATATGGTTACTTGCTTATTTAAACTTGAGATAACTCATTGAGAAGAGAATAAAAATTAATTCAATATGTTCACAAGTCAATCCTTTTCATTACAATATAAGCCTGCTTACATACAGTATGTACTCCCATATACAACATGCAGTAAAAGACCAATCTGTACTTTCCAAGTGAGTTTAAGAAGCACCTGTTAATAATTTGATCTTCTCTTTTCAAGCAATTTAGAAGTAGACTAACGAGAGAAACAGTAATTCACTGAGCAGAAGCTTTAGAAGGCAAACTTGATCAAAAGGCTCGGCGTAGATAAAGGGACGAGTTGCTTTCTCTGCTGATATGAAAGGCTGTGGCAGAGAAACCCTGCTGTGAGGATTAAAGAGGTTTGGGGAAGGATCCATTGGAGTGCTCTGTGGGCCCTGGTCTTCATCCATTATACATTAACGAGCAGAGCGTCCCGCCGGTGCAGCCGCGATCAGGAGTTAATTAACCCTCTGACAGACGATATCAGAGAGGAGTGGAGGGAGCTTTGGGTGATGAATGAGATTTGGGAGTTTCCTCGCTAACTCAGGTCTTTGTGCAATTACACCAGGCCTGGGTTAAAAGCAGGCACTTCAATGCAGCTGTGTGCATGTGTGTGTGTATTTGATCTGGCTTCTGAAGGCACTTTGAGCACAGGGGTTGTGTGTGTGTAAGTAGATGGGAAACAGGGTGGATAGAGTTGAGGATGGATGCTACGCACCTTCAGTGGCTTTGGCCCTCTCCAGCTCCTCCCGCTCTCGCTCCTCTTGGAGGAGTCGCTCATCTTCTCGCCGCTGCTCTGCTAGAAGAGTCAGCCTGTCCAGATCCTCCTCCCTCTGCTTTATGTCCACCTCAGAGACGATGTTCTGCTTTAATGAGACACACACAAACACACAAAGTCATGGCTTGCTAGAGATATTCAAGACATATTTACAGAGATATTTACCAGAACAAAAAGGGAAATTAAAGCATTTGAAGAATGTTGGATGGTTATGAATTCTATCTTTATTTCAACTTGAATTGTATGTTGATGTGCTGTTATATTAAAGTAAAACAAATGCATCCAGACACTCAAATGACTAACAAAAAGGTTTTCAGTTGTTTAATCCCAATAGAAATCGAATGTCCCGTCTGGATGCACATCTCTAAGTTTCGTCACCTCGCGTTTAATGAAATAGCTATTTGCTCACTGCCACGCACCGTGATTACGCTTTGGGCGTACGTTTCCATGGAGATTCAAGTAAACACAAGAGCGAGTGGAAATAGAGGAGCTACTGAACCCATTCTCAGTGTAGAAAAGACAAATTCATCTCCAGATAGCTGGAAGAACGATTTTAAGAGGAGAATAAAATTAAAAATTTGGCTTCTCCCCAAACACAAATAAGAGTCAGTGTCTCTTCTTTGCTCCCGTGTCTTTTAGAGTGCTTAGGCGTGGCCATCACGCTCCGTGTGCAAAACCTGAGATCATGTGGCAATGCAATGTCATGTGACAGAGAAAGCCCAAAAAAAAAAAACTCATTGGTCCTCCTGTTTTTTCCAATCGCAGTCCAGATGCAAGACTTTTATCAGAGTAGAAGTGTGAAATACTTCCCCCTGAGAAACTAATCCCGTCTGGAATGGGCTTTAGTGCTAAAACTTTAACATTATTATCAGCTACATTCTGGCAGACAAAAAAAAAAAATGTTAAATAAATTCTGCCAAAGCAGAACTGACATAACACTTACATCTTCTTCTCTGCAGACAAATTTCTCAGAAAGCCTCTGAGAGTTTCGAACTGGAGGATTCAACCGCTTCTGCTGCAGCTCTCGTTCCTGAGGAAAAAGATCTCAGTTAGTTTTCCCATCTCTACACATACACAAACATAGACACACAAACATAGACACACAAACATAGACACAGAAACATACAGAAACACACAGAAACACACAGAAACACACAGAAACACACAGAAACACACAGAAACACACACAAACACACACAAACACACACAAACACACACAAACACACACAAACACACACAAACACACACAAACAGCCTCTGGGGAGCACTTTAGGAGTGTAGGGGTGTTGGAAGGGTCACTAGGGTCAAGTCATGCTCTAACTGACTCACCCTTTACTTCAACCCCCTCAGGCAGTTAATAAATCAATTTCTTAAATGAAACCTTCTACAGGTCATTTAAACAAGGATGCCAAAACTTTAAACTTTGAATTAGACATGACTGTAGGAGATTTTACCCCATTTTCTACCCAATATTGAGGGCCAATCACCCAATCTGTTTATATGACAGCGTAACATCCTAGCTCCAGAAGCTACAGACATCTGTGCTGACCAACATCACATTAGGAGTAATGTAGGGAGAGAGCAAGCAGCATGATATGGAATTCGAACCTGCAATCCTCGGATCATAGTGAAAAGGCCATAGTCCACTGGACCACCTGCAGAAAGCAGCTAAATCTATGCTCATTGTGTAATATAGAAATAATAGTCTATAAACTATACATTTATTAAATCCACATTAATTGTAAGGATTTTATCATTTTAGTTGGGTGTAAGTGTGGAAGAAGAATTTCCGGAACTTTGTATATATACAAAGTATATATACAAATTATATATATATATATATATAATTAGAGAATTCCCCAAAATCAATATCGTAACTATCATGAAAATCCTAACTCAAGCTTTTGGTGGATAATAACAATATTTTAATATTTTATACTGCATTATTTGCACTTATTCATAATAGTTCATAGTTCATATTCATAGTTATTTTCATCATACCAGTGGTCTGCAGAATGATAAAAGTAGAAAAGAAGGAGCTGAAAGCCGTCCCCAGTGACACGGCTAATAAGAAACAAGAATGAGCTACAATCTTAATCATCATTGTAGACGTCATCTCCAGAAGAGCACTTGCTGCATTACTCAATAGCACTTAATCCAGCAGTGTGAGATGGACCACCGCTGGTGCCTCCACTGAAGAGGTCACCAAACCTGCCAGGCCGCAGGCCGTCAATCACCAGGCTCCACTCCGGCCTGCCTCAAGGTGAGAGCCTGCCTCATGTCACAGGCGGGATGAATTAGCTCTGACAGGGCTCTGTGCACGTGCCCATCAAGTGTCAGGGTCATAAAAAATGGACCACTCTGTCCATCTGAGGTAATTGTGCTTCTTAGTACTCTATAAATGATTCACACACACAACACAAAGGAGAGCTGTAGGGGGACACATGACGGTCATCCTAATGCAGGACAAATATTTTCACAGCCAAGCCTGCTGCATGACCAGGATTCGAACCAGCAATCTCCCGATCATAGTGTCAGCACCTTACTCTGCTGGACCACTCGGTTCCCCCTCCACTGTCATTCAAAGTCCATTTCATGCTTGATAAAATAATAATACAATAGCATAATAGCGCAATAGAAGGAAACTTTTAATTATTACATACATACACATATCTATATATATATTTATATTAATATATATTTTAATTTTAAACAAAGTCAACATATATTTGACAGGCCTCCATTGCTGTTTAAAGCTGTCAAAATTTAAACTCAGTACTGCCCTCTAATGAATGGCTTGCTTAACATCCATTGCTTAACATAAAGGATGTATAGAAGTATATGGGCACTTTAAAATGTAAACAGAGCAGAAATAAGCACTCATTTTAAAATTGAGTGCATTTCTTTCATTGTTTCCATTCATTTTTCTGTTAAAACACAGGAAATAAAATAATAAAGTAAAACATGCTGGAGTGTCGATTCTCTGCTTAATTTTTTTTAATTACAGCAAAACATCTAGTTCAATTTATCAACTGTAGGCGAGTTGAACTCCTTTTTGAGCAGCTGCTCTGCCCCGCCCCTGCAGATGAGGCCAGTAGACCCTGCAGCCATCCTAGAATAGCCTACCTGGGCGAGTGCAGACCAGTTACACTCTGCATATGCAGATAACAAGAAAAGTGAGCAAAAATAAACGTACTCTTGTATTCTTGTCTTTCTTTCCATCACATTAAATATTTATATGCAGAAGTGGAGTAAAAGCAAATTAAACCCCAAATCTGTAGAAGGAGCTAACAATTTTGTTTTCAAATGTACCATTTAAACTAAAATATAGTAATATAAAATTAATGTAATGTTAAAACTTAAAAAAAGTAATGATGAAAAAAAAAAAAGACTGACCTTGTGTTCGATCATATTGCTGATCTCAGGCAGGAAGTTCTGACTGATGATGCGGTACAGGTGACGGTCCTGAGGAGAGCTCTTGTCCTTAATGCTGTCGGCCAGCCTGGTCCACTGCTCCTCACTTTCACACACCAGAGACCAGGCTCCACGCTCTCGCTCTGCCAGGTCACACACAAACACACATACATGCATCACAGCAAGGGTTATTTTCATGTAATCTATGTGATTTTGAGTGGAATTTAATCTGATACAAGTTTAAAAACGTATCATAACTGCTTTAAATTGTTATTCAAAAAAGAAAAAAGATTATGTTTATGGTTAGACCTACATTAAAGTGCAGTAAATGCTGCAGCGTGAGGGATGATCACTCACCTATAACCAGTGGTCGCTCGTCAACTTCACTGTCCTCCATTGTTTCCATTTCACTGGAAAACACCAAACACAATATAAATATAAAACACAATATATTGACACCCAGTTTATGTAGAATATTATAGAATATTATATCACAGAATTTTGAAGAATGCATGAAACCAAAGAATCTCACTGTGATAGCAAACATATTTAAAGTTTGATTATTTGTAGATATAAACCCTTGGTAAATGTTTTAAATTGTATATACAACTATATAACATTAGAAACAGAGAGAGAATGTAATGGCAAATAATTAGGTTTAGTAAGGGTTAGCTAGCTTTAGCCCTGTGGCTAACTGGTTGTAATAGTTTTTTTTGTGTTTCTGCTCTCACATGCAACAACCTGTAAATATCAAGGACACAAAGCATTATACAACATTGTGAAATCCTTACGTTGGTGACATTTCTCCTGGCTTTTTCTTTGGAGGCCTTCCTCTCCTCTTTTTCTCTGGAACTTTTGTTTCAGGGGTTTCACTGCAACAAAAATTAAATGGTAGAAAACATTGGTGGGGTATTTTAAAATAGAACAAAAATCTGTACTAACTAAACATTGTACTCACAAATATCATTTTTATATTTCACACACTTTACTGCACTAAATACAATTAAACATGAATACAAGATGCTGTTTGGGTAAACAAAAAATAAAAAAACTTTCCAAAGATATAAATATGTATGTCTTTTTATGATACACATATTATAATGCAATTTATCACAATAACTATGGCGATCTATATAATGTAGCGTTCACTTATCCATACCAGCGTTCAGAAGACTTCCTTTTGACAGGCTCCTCCTTGTACATTCGAGTCCCATAAAAGTACCAGTAAAGGGCGCCAGATCCATCTTGACCCAGAGGTTCGACACGCAAGCTGTCTGAATCCAGACCCTGAGAGGAAGGCCAGTAAGTTTAAACAGCAGTTAAATCAATCAATGTTATGGGCTGGTAACTCAGAGACTCTGAAACTACAGCACTAATCTGGGCAATTCAGTTCTGATAACTTTAGATGCCTTAACCATCAAATAAATAAACAAATAAACAAAAAAAAAAAACCTACACACATGCGCACACACGCACTTAATGTTAAACTTTTTACACAGGTGTTTGCAGCCACAGAAAAGGTAAGACCTTTTCACAACAAGTTAAAAAAAAAAACACCCACAGGTTCTTTTTACTGTTCACCACCCTGTAGATAACACCATTAAGTGATATAAGCCTTTGTTCATATTTTATCGAAATGCTTACCTAAGCACTCCTCTAGTGCTCTCTTACCTTAAGCAGGTCGAATACGTCAGCAGCATCCATGCGGTAATCACAGAGCCTGTGGAGGAGCTCCACCTGCGTGCGGACAGGAAGCTCCTCGAAGGAGCTCTCTTTCAGAGGGTTGGGCTTGCCTTCTTCAAGTACCCAGCGGTAGTTGATTATGTCCTCCATGTAACCGCGGAAGGCTTGAGGGCTGAGGGAGAAATTATTTATTTTGGGGTTACTTTTATACAGGCTGGAAATTTATGCAAATTAGCTGAAGAACTGAGCCAATCAGGATTGGCCTAATACTCTTATTTAAAAACTTTTCTATCAATCATTAAATAAAAAGTGGAAATTGTAAATCATATAGCTAGAAAACACAATAACACACACTTCACACCTCTTGGAAAATTGAACAATTAACTATTTAACATTGACCTTAATATGCAACAACCCATCAATTACAGTTTAGGGTGTTCATGCTTAAATCACAATGCTGCAATTTTTTGTTTGATCTGCGCTGCCTGCTCATTTCTCCAATGCAAAGAGATCATCACAATACTTAAATCTGAGTCACCTGTAACAACAGCACCACCAACATAACTTACTCCTGGTCAAATCATTAATAGACAAACATAGTGATGGGCGATATGACCCTAAAATAGTATCACAATATTTCAGGGTATTTAAGCAATAACAATATTTTTGGTGATATAAAAGAATATAGAATTTAAAAAAGAATTAAGAATACACTACTGCAACCATTGAAAACTCAACTTTATTTAGTGATTTTATTGCATAAAATATGCTATATCACATTAACAACTGACATTTTTGTCTGAAACACATTGTGTTCCCTTAGTGGTTAACATGGAGTTAATTATGCAACACAGCAATGTTCAGTTGATTGTGGTGCTATAGACGCAGCATCACTGTCAAACAAAGCAGGATTTTAGGGGTAAAACGTGTTCAGGCACTGTACGGTTTGCAATTTAATAATAAATATAAAGATAAATAAAGAATAAAATTAACAAATTATGGCTAATTTAGTAATAGGACCAACAAAAAATAATGAAAAGAAAATATCTAACAGATCAAGTCATAATATGGTCAAAATATATATTAATTAAACAAGGTAAATTAAGATCAGCCACATTAAGATCTCAAACATGCAGAGAAGATAAAATTTTAAACTAATTAAAAGTTTAAACAAAAAATATTAAATAAGTGAAATAATAAAACAAAAACAATTAAAGATGTTAACAATAATAAGAATTTTAGAAAATCTTTCAAAAAAGTAATAATAATAATAATAATAATAATAATAATAATAATAATAATAATAATAATAATAAAATTAAATAAATAAATAAATAAACAAAATAATTAGAATAATTAGAATAATTACCTACACAGAATTATCTGATGCACACAGATGAACCTCTGATTTCCTTTGGTAGAAATATTTTTAAGACTCTGTAAAAAGAGGTGTTTCTCTTTCTGTTGCTATATCTATCCATCTCCTACACAACTGCTTATGATTAGTTTCTAAGAGAGAGAGAGACAACAGGAGGCATGTCTTTGGCTCTATTATGACATTAGTTTTGACTGAGCAAACAAACATTAGTTCTGGGTCACACCAATTGGATTAATCCAAAAGCTAGAGGAGCTGCAGTTCCTGCTAGATCGCACAGAAACAAGAGGCCAGGCCAGGAGTGAACCCCGCAACACACACAAGAAAGGGAGGAGCAGAGAGGGGAAGAATGGGCTTATCTGGAGAAAGCAGAATGCACTCACTCACACACAGCTGCAGGCCCCCCACTAACCCATCACTCTTTCTCTCTCTCTCTCCCTCTCTCTTTTTCTCTAGCTCACTCACTCGCTCGCTCGCTCAGCCCCCTCCCTGCTCCACTGGGGCATTCAGCGCGTGTGGATGAAAAGGGCAGCTCTCTGAAAGGCCAGTGCCCAGCAGCAGCCCCCAGGATGCCTGCGCTTGTCCGATCCAATAAAACCCAGCGTCCTGTTGGAAGAATGCTTCACCCATACATGAGCACATGACTCCCAATCTGTGATAACCTGGGGTTTCCTGACAGCATGTTTCTCTTTCTGTAAAGCTAAACCTGCCTCTACCAGCATCTCTTCAGTAATCAACAAATACAACTTTTTTTTACTGCCTCTAGCATTCAGACTGACTCCAGACTAGTCTCTAAGTTTTCATCTAGACATGAAATGAAGTCTATTCTCCAGCAGATGGCAGTGTACAACCTGCATCTTATGAATACAAGACAAGTTAATCAGAGTTTCTTATCTGCTTTAGCACAAAGAAAGAAATCCAGAAAATGCTACTACTGTCAGCTAAAAGCTACCACCAGACAGACACTGGGGAAGTGTACTACACACTGTGATCTATTCCTGATCTAAAATGTGTGGGATGCTATAGAAAGCACCATCAAAACTGGTAGAACTCCATGTCTAGATATCTAGATTGTTGCATTCCACATTCCACAAGTGTTTCCCACTTAATAAAAAAATATATAATGCTTTTAATCATTTATTGTTGCTGGCAATCTGCCTTCTGAATAGTACTGCAATCAGACACTTTCAGGTGCAACCTTATTTGAAACCAATTATTTGACAATGAGTTTATCGGCCCAAAATATTAAGCGACCACTTCAGTTTTTGAATCAGTTTCCCTGATTTTGCTATTTATAGGTATATGTTTGAGTAAAAATATTGTCTGAGCATTTATTTGCAGAAAATGAGAAATAAAATAACAAAAAAGATGCAGAGTTCAAGCAATGCAAAGAAATCAAGTTCATATTTATAACGTTTTAAGAGTTCAGAAATCAATATTTGGTGGAATAACAAGTTTTTAATCACAGTTTTCTTGCATCTTGGCATGTTCTCCACCAGTCTTACACACTGCTTTTGGATAAGTTAGTGCCACACCTGGTGCAAAAATTCAAGCAGTGTAGCTTGGTTTGATGACCTGTGATCACACATCTTCCTCTTGACTATATTCCAGAGGTTTTTAATTTGGCAGAATCAAAGACTTATCGTTTTTAAATGGTCTTTTGTTTTTTTCCAGAGCCGTAAATGGTGGCATAACCAACTTCCGGAGAAATGTGGTGACATTTTCTTAAATCACAGTATCATGCAGCCTTATTTTGCAATAAAAATACTTTTAAAGATACAAGAATTTAGACCAGAAGTCAATGGTCCAACATTTCATATCAGTAATGTCTGTGTATCCAAGACATTTTTTTGGGGAGATATGTTAAAAATTAGTTTTAACAAAATGCGCCTGATTTAAATTGCCTTACATGTCACTGCAATTCCCGCAATGTGACTATAACACATGTACACAATGCCCTAGCTCCAATTGTACTCACAGTACATTCACAGGTATGACTAAGGCTGCTCATGCTGTTGTAGCTGGTGAAGCACTTGGATGAAGGAGGCTCCCTCAAGGGCCCAGTCATTTATCACAAGCCTGACTCAGTTACGCATACACACCCATTCCAGGAAAGTGGGGGCATGCCCCTGGACCTACTGGTGCCTCAGGCTTACCCTCAGGACCAGCAGCCAGAACGGTTACACGCTGCTCTGACTCATGAGTAGATGGTAGGTTAGGCTAACCTGCTGTGCAAGCTATGACACATTCTTCAAGTGTAGTGGTGAAAGTTGTGAAACAATTCAAGCACATCAATTCCCTTATATCCACAGATGTGCAAATGGGGTATACAGATGAGATTAGCAGTTAGCAACATCAGGAGTGTCTTCTGAATGAGAAAAACAGCTTACGTGATGTCGTGCCGCTGGTAGCATCCCTGAAGAAGACAGCAAAGCAGTTCAGAGAGGAAGTCTTGGTCCTGTCTCAGCAGCGCTGCTTCCAGTTCCTAACAGACAGAAAGCAGAAGGGAGGAGAGGTCAATTGGCGGTGCGTTTTACAACCACCTACTTTTACCAGTTTACAAGAAAGTATCAGATTTAACGACCAAAGCAAACAACCCCTTTTTAAGCCACTAATGCTGAACAGCTAAGCAAAAGGTTTAGGCTCTTGTGAGCTGTGTTTCCATTACAGTTTCAACTAGACACTGCCAATGAAACATAACCTCATGTAACAAAAGTCAATGGGATGCTAAAACTAGAAACAACCACATTAAGATCTTCATTGAGGTTGCACAGACTCGTCTTTGTGACACTGCTGACAAATTTAAAGGGCACTTTGCAGTTATGAAATAAAAGATCCTAAAGTTAAATGCATATAGTGATGATGTTTCAAAACATACCATGCACTTTTCATGCCTAAACTAAACTCAATGCCAATTAAGCTGAACAAACTCATTCAGCCTAGTGCTGGGTAGGCCTATTACAGTAATTAAGTAATTGTCAATAATTATATTAAGAGAGAGTCAAGGATAAGCCCTTGAGCAAGGTAGAAAGCAACCAATCAGAGGCTTTTTCTTCTTTATACAGACAGTGCCACCACAATCAGAGGGACAGAAACCATAAATGAAGGTCAGAACCCACTTATACATAATATGGGGAGAAAGTTACTATTACTGATGCTGCAAAAGTAAATGTTTTAAAAACACTTGCTGGTGCACAAGTTAGTGCACTTGGGGTGGAAAAAGCACGACTGTAACCTAATAAAAGGGAGGAAAAAAGCCCGTTATTACTATTAACACTGCTGTCATCACTTGATAACCAATTAGACAATTAAATATACCATCCAGCAGATCCAATTAAGACAAGAGAGAGAGAGCAATGAAGCGTGACTAGCACAGCTTTAGAAAACTTAAAAACATTTGAAATCATATTTTACCAATACAAGACTTCCTTCAGGAATTAAAAACTTATTTTGATTTTATGTGACAAAAGGCAGGGACAGACCATACAGTAGAGCAGTTTTCAAAATCAGTGCATAGGCCAAAACCCATGGGATCACCCACATCTGTTTAAGTTGTGAGGTGTTATCTCATGAGTGAGACTGAACACTGGCCAGCATGCTCATGGCAAGATGATGCGACTTATAAGAGTTCGAGTGAAAGTCAGATGTATGAGACATTCCAATTCCAAAGTGGTGCAGGCAGTTCATATTCTGAACCAACTAGTAAAGTTTGTTCAACTACAAGTTTGGACCTCAGTACTTTTTCAAGTAAGACTTCAGGGTTCTCAGCAAGGCTCCTGCTAGAAGCAAGGAGGTGTAGCTGAGGTTCAAGTTCAACCATGACCTCTCCCCTTGCCAGTATTGTGCACTGGCCATTCGGGGTTTATGAAGCGGCAGTAAGAAGGGGAGCAAACTCCAGCTGAAAGCAAGTGGAGCAGAGGCGCTCTGTACCAGCAGGAGCCCCCCAGGGCCAACGCTGGCAAACCACAGCCTTCCTTTGCTGACCCAGCAAGCCCCACATCACCCAGCAATGCAAGAGTGCTCTGAGGAGGAGAGCAAAGAGGGTGAGAGGAGCTGAGAGGGCAGATATGCAAATGTAGCTAGCCCACCACCATTTGTCCATTTCCTTTAGTCAGCCCATCTCGAGAGCCATAGCAACGCTGAGCACCAGCAGGATTTCTGTTCAAGGACTCAGCTATCTGCTCAGGCCCTCTGGCAACGGAGAACACTTTTCAACTCCGGTCGAAAAAAAATCCTCCCCCTTTCCCCCTTCAGCGCAGAGTGACACGCCTAAATTAACTCAAGGGCGAGAGGAGGCAGAGCTGGATTCATTGTGAGATTCACTCGAGCTGCAGATTGCTGCCCCTCTCCAGAGAGCCGGTGGAAAAGAGCAGGGGTCGCCGGAGGTCACTTCACACACCTCCCGGCAGCAGAGAGCCGCGGAAACCAGGAGCCCGCATCAGCAGGACGAAAACACAGACAGAGTCTGAACAACAGGATGAGACACATGTTAGTGCTTAGGGTGAAAAAAAAAACGCCGCTCACTCCTCACTTCAATCCCCGACAAAGAAAACGTTGACCATCTAACGGTTAAAACGCTGAGTCCATTACGCTTCCTGGGAGGACTTTAATGAGTAATCTAAAAGCTATTGATCAGACCCCTCAGGTGCTCAGCAGAAGGTAGAATGGAACTGTCAAAGTCTTTATTGAGTGAGGCAGTTGGTGTGGAATTGAGTTTGGGAGATGACAGGCCTCCTGCTGAATTGGGCTGCCCACAACAGAAAGGGTTCTGCGAGAGCAGGACAAATCAGGGGCACTTTTGGTCAAATTAGATTACACAAGTTTTTTCAAACACTGTATACATTTTAAGCATTTCTTAAAGAAGAATTCCGGTGTGAAATGGACTTGTGGAGTAGTGAAACACGATAAAGGCTGAGAACCAACTTGTCAAATAGCCCACCTCCGTTCACCCCCAGCATCCAGAAAAGCACTGCTTTTAGCTATTGCTCCCAACAGGCTTACAATACTAGCGATAGGGGCATAGTGTTGCCCATGCAATGCAGTCACTATTTTAACATGTTTAAAATAAAGCCTTTACATTTAAAACAAGACACTGAGAACTTTGAACGTGCACAGGTAGTTTATTCCATGGAAATGTATAAATTCCAGGTGTTTCTCTATAATATTCATGCATTCCCCCAAAATCAATATTGTAGTCTGGTCCTCTATCCTACCTATTTGTTCATGACCATCAGTCAACTTAACTATCTCAAGGTACGATGTGTATAAACAGTGTATTGTAATGAACTATCTGTAAACTTTTAAGGCCATGTGAATTCTACCAATAAAGTGTGGAGCTACTTCAAGCTTGTTAATGCAATGCAATTTGGCATTTCCTTGCATGGGTTGCATCGTAAGCCTGTTCGGAGCATCAGGTAAAAGCGCTGCATTTCAGAAGACTGGTAGTAAATGGAGATGGACTATTTGACAAAAGTTTGCACTCTATCGTGTTTCACTACACTTCAAGTCCATTTTACACCAGATTTCTCCTTTAAACATCAAGCTTTAAACAAATGTTGAAAACAAACAAAGTTAGTTAGAGCCTCACCTGCATATTACAGCATATGCAATACTGGTGGGATAGAGAAAGATTACAAAAGAGTCTGAAAATTATTATTACACAAGAAACATACAAATATTTAAGTAAAAAGTCTGCATATTCAGAATTGGACAGTTCTTAATTTTGATTTTGGCACCAGATTCACCAAAGATATACAGTGCAGTAGCAACATTTCAGCTTAGTGGGAATGGTCAGTGTACTATAAACATGATTCTGGAGCTGTTCATATAAGGTGAAACTGATACAAAGTGTTGCTTTAATTCATCACAAAGAGGAAGTTGTCAAGTTGTCCAAAGCACATTAATTCAGTGAAAGCGTTATCCATTACAGTCCACACTGACAAATGCTGTGTCCTGTCCAGAGCTCGAGTTATCTGCCACTTTGCCCTTTCTGCAAGTCTCCTCAGATACTGTGTCACGCTCACACAACTTCCTGGTCCCCTGACAGCCAGTGGGCTGGAGAGCGCCCATCTATCAGTGCAGGCTGCACTTTGATCACACTTCAAACCTGAGTCCGGCTGTGGGGGGATTAGCACCATCGCACTACGCCTTTGAAGTGCCATTCAGCAGCTCAGATGGCAAAGGAGGGGAATTAATGTAGTGTGTACGTCCTTTTCTTCCTCACAGCCCAACTCTCCTGTGTCACTGCAGGAAATTCAGACCAACCTAATCCAGCACTCCACCTTGATTGCTGCACATTTCCAGCAAAGTCTGTGGGGCAATAGCATCCAGAACAATGAACTGGGCTGTATGATAGGTCATTTAGGTCA
Source organism: Astyanax mexicanus (assembly GCF_023375975.1). NCBI lineage: Eukaryota > Metazoa > Chordata > Actinopteri > Characiformes > Acestrorhamphidae > Astyanax > Astyanax mexicanus. The sequence goes on from NC_064417.1 coordinate 4,680,684, forward strand.
CAGAACAAAGCTCTAAAAGAGCCAAATAACTGGTTAAAAGGTTCAGAGCACAGCAGTGTAATCATTTTAGCATGTTCTCACACACAAAAAGGTTTGAGAGATAAAGAATAAAGAGAGATCAAAATAAATACACGGGTCACACAATGTTTTTAAACCTGGATTGCGTTTAGCAAAGCAACTAAAATTACTGTTGTAGTAAGGATTTGAGTAGATTTTTTATCCATCTGTTGCTGCTGGTGTAGTTTGTTTTCCTGTGAATATTGTGCATCAAAAAAATGTCTTTAAATATTGCAATACAATATATTAGCATACTGCCAACTCACTCCCTTTGAGATTACTATACTTCTGCTCACAAAACTGAGAAAAGCTACAGTAACATGGTCTTTAAAAATGACAACCACACAACATATTTGGCCTACTGACACTGATTTATCCACATCAAAAGAGTAACAAGAAACATTCTGTGCCAAGCCCAGATACCCAACTGACACACCACTGGTTTCAGATGATATTAGGCATAATACCACTCTGGCTGAAAGGAAACATGCTTCATTTGGCGATACAAGCCATTACTTCCTGACCTTGACCACCAGGTTTTCTCTTGTATCTGGCACAAGGACGAATCTTGGCAGAAGATTCTTTAAGTCCTGTAATGCTGCCTTCAAATTCACCTTGGGCGTTGATACATATGACTTAGGGTGTAAATGTATTCGGCTGCTGTGGCGTCGCAAGGAGAAATCCGGTGTGAAATGTGTACTAAAACACGATAATGAGTACAAACTTTTGTCGAACAGCCCTCCTTCGTTCAACCCCAGCGTTCTCAAAACACAGTGCTTTTAGCCGATGCTTCCAAACAGCTTACAATGCCAGCTACACACCTATAGGTAGTTCTCCAGGTGCCAAATGAGTATGTAGGACAAAGAAACAGATTGCAAAATTAATTCTGTGAAAACACGACTTCCAGCTATTGCAGCATTTTGATCACGCTCGTCAGTTGACTTATTGTGACTTTGTTTCAAGATGGCAGCACTCTGAGAACTACCTGAATTATGTAAGCACTGTGTATAAAGTGTTTTTTTTTGTTTGTTTGTTTTTTAAACTACCTATACAATTTCACAGCTTTCATTGCCTTGTTTTAAATGTCAGGGCCCTAAAAATTCAACCAATGAAGTGTTGAGCTACTCTGAGCTTGTTAATGGGGTATCAATTCTTTGCCTGGGCAATGCAATGGCCCATACCACTAGCACTGTAAGCCTGTTGGGAGCATCAGCTTAAAGCTCTGCATTTCAGAATGCTGGAGGTGAATGGAGGTGGGCCATTCCATAAAATGTCCATACTTATATTCCACTACAGCTCATGCCTATTTCACTCTAAATTGCTCCTTTAATAATGAAGCATCTTATCTTAACAGGACAAAAAAAAAGCACAGCACAGCAAGAGCATCGGATGAGCGATATTAACAAGGAAAGGCTGCAGTATGATGTACCCATTAGATTTTTTTTTTATGTGTGGGTGAAATTAAACCATTAAAAACTGCAGTTGCTGTTTAATCAGCATAATATATTGGCACGCCTCCAATTAGTAATTAGCAATTATCCCATTAGTAAAAAATGAGTTTGAGCTGACACTCATTCATATATAACATTTCTGACATGACGTAAATACAGTATAAGCTTCAAGGGGAGCCAGCATAGATCTCACTGATAAATGCTTTAGGCTTTTTTGTTGATGGCCTTCTTTTGAGCAAATGTTGGATGTTTGGGTAAAGCATCCAACAGTGGTCTTTGCGGAACTAGGTATCGAACCCACAGACCTGTCATTAATCAGTGTCTTACTCAATATAACTTGATAATAGGCTGATAATCATCTCATAACTTGGATCACGTGATATGTGAAAAGGAAACCGCTCAAAAGTGCAGGGCAGTGGTCCTCCAGGAACAGGGTTGGGAAATAATGTTCTAAAATCACAGTGTGGAGACTGTTCGATGGCTAAAAAAATTGGTCAGAACATGTCCAAAGTTTGGTTCATGTTAATGTGACTCAGAATCTTATGTTTACCCACCTCTCTTCTATACATCAACTTCAACACCTAACTGTTCACTTACAAATAAGGACTGAAAGGAGTTCATATAATGAGAATCACAGCCCTGATTGTCCCATATATTTGGGTATACAATATCATAACATGGTAAAGCAGTTAAAAAATTAAAGAAGCAGACGCAGTTCTATAATATCTAGAAAACCCCATATTAACCGCTATTAAGGTCTACTGCCTCCTGATTAGCTGATCATCAGCCCCAGAGTCTTCAAACTGTCTCAGGAAGAAAAGCTGATAAAGCTTTCCAGCACCGCTTGTATCAACAGACTCTGAGCCAGTCAAAACCGTTCCTCGTATCAGTCCCTGATGTGCACCAGAGGCTCACCACAGATGGTGTGAGAGCAGTTAACAGCCGTTGCTACTTAAGGGGAGCAATAGGAGGATGAGAAGGGGGTGGGGAAGAGTCCTATGTGAGGACTCATCTCCCTCAGCAAAACCTCCCCCCACTTTCTCACAAACAACCTCCACAGTCTCCACACAGAGAGCACACAGCATGGCAAAACATCTGAAGGCAATCCGAGAAGTCTACACTGTACTTTTCGTTTGGTGTGTGAGTGTAGGTCACTCTGTAATTACACCACAAAAACACTTGTTTGGCAATGAGGCTCCTAGGCCACCGAGTTGATTTTTTGGCATAATACAAAAAAACAAAGGTGTCAAAAGTATTTCTATTCATTACCAGGGTTTAACATACTTCAGTAGAAGAATCAACTCAAGCTTTTCCTCAAGCAAAGGTGTAAAATTATGGGTCACCCCAGAAGCCTATACAACACTACGCCCACCCAGGCCCCCTGTTTCAGCTGCATTTAAACTCATTGAAAATGAATGCATTATTAGCATGAATCATCTTCATACTTAGCTACATAGGTCTGCTATGTTCTTGCTGAAGTGTGGGGGGGTAGGGGGGGGGGCATGACGTGTGCAGGTGTGATGGATCACAGTATAAACCAATAGGGTGTCGGAATGGTATATATTTATACTTTCTACATCCAACCACAATCAGATTCCCTCTATCTGGATGGAGAGTTTTTATTAGGGGTTTTATTGAACGATGAGAGGCCAGAATAAAAACAAAAACAAAAAAATACAGTTAACAAAATTTCTATTTAAGTTCAGTAACAAAGTATTTGTACTTTAATACTTGACACCTCTGACTGAAGCTAATTAGGAAATAATGAAAAAATATTAAAATGGCAGCAAAAGTGGACCAAGGTCATCGCATGTCAAGCCAACCAATCACACTTGTTTCAGTCGGCATCTCCAAACTTTTAGTAACTTCTAGTAGTGTAGAGTAATGGGCTACACATAGACTACCCTTAAGTACACACTTGACTCCTGCCACCAGACCAAATTTTTTCAGCATATCTACGGAAGAAACTTTGTAAAAGCCTCAAGCACTTGTGGACGATAAAGCTTTAAAACCACTTTATTCTAGGGTATTTTTGCAAGTATAATATTCTTGGTGATATGGAACATTTTAATAAATCCAAGAATATATTACTAAAATAAAAAAGGTTTATGTAACACAACAGGTTCAAACATTTAGTAGAAACTACTACTACTACTACTACTACTACTAATAATAATAATAATAATAATAATAAATTAGAAAGTAGAATATTCAGTGCAACACTTGCAAAAAAAAAGCTAACTAACAAAATTATTACAAAACAGACTGCTTTTAAAGACAGAATTGCTATCACCACAATATGGATATTTTTATTGTTTCAAACAATACATTGTAACTACTATTGTGAGCAATACAATATGGCACATTTCCATCCTCAATACTCAAATTCAAGAAGGCATCCAGTTCATTATCACTTTACCAACGTGAAGATGTGTGAAGACTGATTACACAATTTCGGTTTCATCCTAGACATTTCTGTTTCTGTTGCACAACATCAAAACGCACAAACTGAACCCTTCACAGCAGTGTAAAGAAAGTGTTCTTAAACTGTTTCACTCCTTTTAAAAAGGGATTTAAATCTAAGCCAGCAGAACTGCAGGGAGCTAAGCTCATTTCAATGTCAGGGCCAGGTGGAGCAGCTGGCCAGGGGTGGGTGGTTACACATTTCCTGAGGTTTAGCTCTCCACTCAGGCAATTCAGTGAGGACCATTAACTCCAGGAGATGGAGACCCCTCATCCCACGCTACAGGAAAACCTGGCCAACATGTCCCACTTCCTCTTTATGGAGATGAATCGTGTAGGTTTTCTACTTTGTGGTCCTATATATATATATATATATATATATATATATATATATATATATATATATATATATATATATATATATATATATATATATATATATATACAGCATCCCAAGAAAAAAAACAGTTAAGCCACAGACCACAATACACACATACCCATGATGTTTAAATAGCAAATCTGAGGTGAATCTAAACCATGCTTGAGACTCAGAACTGAACTGCTCTGGTTCTTTTTTTAGTTTTCTTGTGTATAATGCAATGTAAAAACACTACAATTACTAAATCCTTTTAGTGCAACTTATTTGATTAACATATTAATTTTCCAAAACAAAGAAAAAAAGAGAGGCAAGATGTTCTTGCTATAAAGCCTGAGCAAGGCCAAGATTCTCTGAAATACAAACAGAAGTGGTTAGTTCTGATGGAGAGGCTGATATAATTTCCTTTTAGTGAAAAACAAGTCTTTGGTCATTCTACTCTTCATACTACACAAGGTGTTGTTTTATTACTGGGAATATTTTAGTGGTTTGGTTTGTGCAGTGCACAGCTAATCAATTTACAAACTCACAACAAGAGTGTCTTTGGGAGGAACACACACACACAAGTATTGATGCCATGCATGAGATGTGTTGGGCATGGGACAACGATTTATAATTAACACACACAGAAAGAAAAGAATATGGATGTGAAAATATACAAAAACGATTGATTATTGTATAACTCCATCCAACTCCAACTCTCTCTTCACTCAAAGTCTTGCACGGTCATTGGCTGAAATTAATCTTACATTTATTTCTGATGCATCAATGTGGGAATTCTGGGCTACTACAGATATCCCATACTATCCCAGAGTTTCTTAGCAGACCAAGATGCTGAGGACAGCAAATTTGAAATCATTTGAAAATTTGCCTCATGTAGCAGCAGCCAGAGCCAAAATGATCACTAATGATGTATCCAAGTGGAGGGCTCTATGAAATCAGATTTATTTGTTGGCAAACTGCTTTTTATTTTATTTTTTTGGTTTCTATTTTTTTCTTCGGATTTTTATGTTTTTGACGGTTTTAATAACAATGAGTGCTACTCCTGCACCCTTCCCTTACTATTTACAATAAAGAAGTGAAATAAATCCACCTGGGAACACCCACAACAATATGCTGTCCTTATTAAATAAATATGCTTTTTTTTTTACAATAGTTTTGGCTACTGGAAGGTAGTTTTTGACATTCATACACAAGCTTTATGCACACACTAAAATATATATTATATATATATATATATATATATATATATATATATATATATATATATATATATATATATATATGGATTTAGAGGATTTGTGCAGATACTAAAGGTTTTCAGATAGCAGATTTCTTTAACTTTTTTTTATTCTGTGTATTTCCATGCGTTTTTATATCTGATTCAGTCCATGTTCCCCACAATGTGAAAATCATAGGGCCCTTCAAGTGCACTGTCTGCTTAGTGGCAGCAGTTCGAAAAGAGGCTGTTGCTGACTTCACATGCTAAATAAAAATTAACAAACAAAATTATATAGTCAAAAACCAAGACTCTGTACAATGTAATTCCACCATCACTGGTGTCTACTCGTCCTAATTTTTAAAGCCTTAATAACAAGAACACATCCCTACCAAAACACCACCAGAGGCATCACAGACACGCAGCCTGTGGCTCTACACAAACAACTGCTCCCGAGAGCAGATGAGTGTGTCTAGCTGGGCCTTTGTTCCAGACTACTCTGTTAGCCTCTCAAAAGCACACAGGCACCAAGCACATCAATACAAGCGGCCTGCCCAACACACACACACACACACACACACACCCCACCTCCTCCTCCATGGAATCAGGCTCCCTCACGTCTCCATGTGCATGCGTGTGTATGCCTCTGACACACACACACATACTCACTCACACACACACAGCTGCCTCTACTCCCCCTCAAAACACCCAACCCAACACCCAGGCTCTCAAGAGGCTGTGGGGTACCACTGTTGTTGATTACTCCCCCTTTTACCATCACCCTCACTGCACTCAGCTGTCTGAAGAATGAAAGCTGCAACCAATGAGGACACCCTCACATCTCCATCTCGCCTAGAGCCACCGTGACTAATCAACTAAACATAAGAAAGCTTGTCTACATCTGTACAATAAAAAAAAAAAAATTAAATTCAAATTTAACTTTAAAATGTATATTCAATGGTTAGTTGGCAATTTGCAGTATAAGGCCTATTTTAAACAGACATATGTCCTACTGCTGAACAACCTGCCATTTCTACAGCCATTTTCTCATATATACTTCAGAATCTGTTAGAAGAATTAGATCCGGCTATTATCCGAAAACACACCTTTACACATGTTGCCTACAGTCAGAGATTTCCCATGTTTCCATGCCATGTGTTCTTACAACAGAAAATTTTCAGTATTGTTTTGACACTTCTTGGACATCATATACTTGGGAGCACAGCTTGTCTCGTCACTGTAGAAAAGTTCTGCCAATGGAGTAGTTATCTACAAGCACTATGTCTAATGTCAGGTGTGGTGAACTAGAGGAGTGTGTAAAGCTCACTAGCATGGTAGAACTGTGTTCTCTGGAATAAAGATGCTCTTTTCTGTACTTTTGATGTGAGTAGGAAAGTTGTGGATGACGGTCATTTAGATCATTTATTTGCAGAAAATGAGAGCTGAAATAACAAAACAAGAAATCAATATTTGGTGGAATAAACTTGATTTTTAATCATAGTTTTCATGCATCTTGGCATGTTCTCCTTCACCAGTCTTACACACTGCTTTTGGATAACTTTATGCCTTTACTCCTGGTACAAACTTTCAAGCAGTTCAGTTTGGTTTGATGGCTTTTGATCATCAATCTTCCTCTTGATTATATTCCAGAGGATTTCAATTTAGTAGTCTCTTGTTTTTTTCCAGAGCTGTATGTTAAAAATCCCAAACATCAGAACTCTCTTCAGCACCAAAACCCAAAACACAGCAAGCTCCACTTGCTTCATAAGTTTCACTCCAGAAACCTCCATAACTAAACAGCAGAGCCACTGAGAGAGGCTAGCATGTTCTGCGGCTGCATCGCTCTGGAGACAGACACTAGGAACCATAGGGAGAGGCAACAATAGAGGCGGCTGAAACAAACCCCAAGGAGTACGTGCCCCATACACACACCGCCCCAAACAACTCCCCATGTGAAACCATCTGATGCATGTACTGCTGATCTAAACTGTCAATCACGCCTGGGGGAGGGGAGCACATTATTTCAATGTCGCTGGATACGGTTGTTAGCGAAGGCTGGAATATTATATGTGTGAAAGATGGAGTGGGCTGCTTGTTGTTTGCTGTGAAAAGATCTATTTTTACATACAGTTAATCTGATCCATGTTTTTGTAGAAGTGAACATAAACGCAGCAGTGCCTGTGGGGGTGCACAGTGTTATATGCTAAACGCAGAAGACGAATCTGGCGGCTGATGAATAACAAGAGGATAAAACAAACTTTGCTGCTCAAAAGGGCATTGTTAAGAGTGTGTGGGAGTCCTTTCTGCTCTCCAGGCGTCCTTCGTGCCACGGTAGGCATGGGTTAATAGGTAAACATAGGGGACGAAAGCAACCAAGACTGATCCCTTTCCAGACACAGCATTTGCTGTTGGAAACGTGGCCTTCCGACCCATTTGAAATTTAATTTTTGTTTCCTAGAGTTCACAATAGAAACCTGTGGTGTGATGCCAGTGCTTCAACCACTAAAAGACCTCCAACTATGATCCATTACAAAAGTAGTCTCCAGTAGTGCCTACCACTCCAAGCACGTGTGCTCATAGTATCCCTTTTTTGTGTGTGATCACTGCACGAATGGGATAAAGGCAAAAAACACATTTCATCCGTGTGTGCAACACTAGAATGTTGAATGTGATTGTCTCTTGTTTCGGAGAGCTCTGTTCCTGCTGGTTTTAACTCCATACTTGGTCTGAGAAAAGGGGGTTAGGCCTAGCAAATGAGTAAGCAAGCCATGATCTCTACTGCTCTGATACTGGTAGAAAATCAGATAACATTAAAATTACAATTCACAATTGTCTTTGGTTCCTATAGCATAAGCTGTGCTTTGTGTTTTTATTTTGACCATAAAACCAGCAAAGCTGAGAATCAGAGATGGGAAAACCAAACCGAGCCAACAATTAAGTCAATAAAACAGTACAGCTTGTTGTTTTGTTCTTTGGTCCCAGACAACATGCGACACATTTAGGCTCAAATTTAATATAAAACTTGCATTGCATGATCTTTTTCATGCGATTACTTTTGGTTTTTCTATTTTTTATCTCAAGTTTTCCAACAGAGATATTTACAGAAGGTCATACACTCAACTCAATCCAATAAATACCCCAAAGAATCACTGACAGACACGTACTATTACAGTCAAGTGAAATAATTAGTGTGTGGGCAGTAGTGAACATATTTGATAATAAGGGTATTTGAGCTTTGTTTGGATAGTATTAGGAAATATTACTAATAAAACGTAACACACAAATTTACTTTTAAGTCAAAAGCTTTAAATTGTGACGAACGAAAATGTATGACCTCCTATATTCAAAAAGTTGGTATGAGACTTCGCCTACAACCATCCACCCATCTTAGACATCAACTGTGAGGATTTTTTTTCCCAGTCCTCCAGAATTCTTTTAGATATGTGATGATTCATTATCAGTGTTTGTATGAATGGTTGTTCTCAACCCCCTCTGATGCAGTGTAAAATTAATTTAGTGGACTGGTGAATCTATGATAAAGTGCTTGCCAGACCCACCTGCACCTCTTTTATCTTGTACAGTTAGTATGGGTTCTTGTGCTTGTGCGGTGTTTAGTTTGCATCAAACAAGTCTTCTATAATATTGCCCAGCACTTTTCCTGGAATGCTGGAAGTCACCTATTGCTATCAAAGATATAATTGATGCGTAAAACCTTTTTGGATGCTGTACAAAGTTGATTTGAGGGCTTCAGTTTGGAACTGAAAGCCACTGATCTACAACAATTTGCACAGTGTACAGTAAATTGTACAATGTTCCTGGGTTTGACTGCAAGAACAGGTATCTTACGTCACAGTTTAAACTTCCACAGCTGTTCAGTCTCACTGTTTAATTCAAACTAAATTAAATGACAGAGATAGATAATTTCACAGGAACTCTTTAAAACCCTTTCAGTATTCCAACCGAGACCGGGCTCAGCTGCATGTGTTCAGCGCTTTTCTCTGTTTTATTGGCGACCATGGCCCCATCAAATTAAAGCACATGGATCCCTTCTTTTCAGCTCCATCCACCTTTCTTTAAATAAACAAAACAACAGAAAGAGCAATTATTCTACCTATCCCTACAGACTAAGTCTCAGGCCTCTGAGCGTGTGGAAGAAAAGCAGGCCAAGAAGAACTGGAGCACCCAGTCAGGAGCACCTCCAACCTCCAGGAGGCTGAAAGAAAGAAAGAGCCACCATCTGTGATTTAGTCATGGTGATGCCAGCAGGGAGAGAGCTGGAGCTGGAGCAGCGGTGGCGGCGGCAGCAGCAGCTGAGGTTGTGAGTGGAGCATCATGAATGAGGGTCTATTCAGCCCAGGCAGTAACACACACACACACACACACACACACCCCCACCACACAGCCTGCGCTGGAGAGAGAACGGGGGATAAGAGCAATTCGCTACAAGGCCAGTCGAGAAGATCAAGGAGACAAAAGAATGAGATGCTGAACAGAGGTAGAGTAACTGTGGAAATGGACCAGCTGATTGGCTGTCAGAAAGAACAGACTCTGAAGGAAACTAATGTCCATTCGTAAGTTGATTGTTCACATACATCCAGTTCTGTACAGTGGCAATACATTTTTAGAAACGCAGGGACAAGAAAAAAGAAATGTAAAGCTAGGAAAAAAGAAGGGATTCAACCAGGTGATGTCAACAGGTTACATGATTTGGTACAAAAGTAGTACCCACGAATGGTAGGAGCAAATATGTGCAGAAGATCTTCAGTTTATTAAGAAATGTATAAACATTTTTTTACAGAAAATATTTAGAAACAATATACCTCAAAGAAAGACTTTTTCCACATTTCCCCCTCTCTTATCTTTACATAATACCTCTGGAATCACAAGTACTTTTAGGGTAAATGAAGAGGGCTCAAGCATAAAGTGAGCATTTCAGATGGCACTGCAATAGCTGAATGAACCACGTGGGCATGGGAATACTTTGGCAAACCTTTTAGAGTTGCATTTATAAATGGCACTTAAAACTTTACTCAGACCAACCAGTTTTCCAGATCTTTTTTGGAAGAAATGGGCACACACTGGGTAACTGATGACAGGGTTATGGGTTCAATTCCTGGGTTTAGTAAGCTGCTACTGTTGGGCTCTTCAGCAAGGCCCATTACAGCAGTCATGCACCACAGCGATGAGATGTGTGCTAATGAGTGTGTATGTGCAAGTTCACTGCATGCATGGGTTAAAGTCAATGAACACATTTTATCTGTGTGCCCAACATAAGTATGGTGAATATGGTATTCAAAATGTATATTGTATTCAAAATTAAAATATACACACTTATAAAAACTTTTAACAATTACATTAACCCTGATTCAGATTCTACCCAGACTAGCCCAGAACGCTCTAAATTTTAATATAACAGCTTTCAGCAGGAGAGCGCTCCTCTTGCTCTATCTATTTATACATTGTTGGTACAGGACTCAGAGCTCTGTGACAGGTGGCAATAAGCCCCAGTGACTTCACACAGAATTACCCAATGGCCTTAATTAGTGCTTCCCCAATAGCCTGTGTGATGACTAATAGACAGGTGCTAATTAGGAATAATTACGCAACTATAATTATCCACTGATCCAGGTACGTAACTCCTTACTGACAGGAACAAATGAGCTAGAGCTTATGGGAGCGCACGCAGGGAAGAACCTTTACCTGACCTGACGTGACCAGACAGCAGTGCATCTGTAACTAAAGTAGAAGCAGTTTATTTTAGGCCTTCTGATTGTGATGTAGTAATTAAGTAATCCACAGCTAATTGACTAATGAAACATGTAAACATGGATTTCAATTATATTTTACTTTGTTGTTTGTTCCAACAGAGATCAGTCCTAACAATAAAAACACTGACAGCTGAAGTGAATAGCATTGATTATTTGGCTACAATGGCGGCTGTCAGGAGCTAAAAAATATTAGGCAGCAAGTAATTGTGTGATTGCTACACTATTCCAGAGCTTTTCCAAAATATTAGTTGGGTCTTGTGAAGTGTTCCTATTATGCAGTGGTCATTACATACCAACAGTGGACCAATGATGGGGTCAGCTGTGCCAAAGGGTCACATGAATGGGTATTTATGTTTTTATATTCATGTAGTTCATGTACTTTAGCCTAAGATAAAACACCATTAAACACAGAGACAACAGTTACCAGAGTAAGTTACATTGGAAAATTCATAGGAAAAAAAGTAGAGTAGTATAAAAAAAAAATAATAATCATATGACGTTCTTTAAGAATTTTGATTTGTTTCGTTTTTTTTTTTGTTTTTTTTTTACCCAATTTCCTCCCCAATTTAGCACAGCCAATTAACCCGCCCACTCAATAGGACTACCTCAATCAATTGCAGCGCTATTGACACTAGGAGGTCAAAGCCAGCGCCTCTTTTTGAACTGCTGCCAATGCACCATCACCAAGGAGCTAACACAAGCAGAGGTAAGCGCAAGGTCCCCAGCTCTGATACATTGGCCAACAGGCACCTGTGCCAGCCATAATCAACCCTTTCACAGCAATGAGGAGAGAGGGGGCCATCTAACTGGAATTACTCATATATTCCAATGCTCTTTTAGACCAAGCTTCAAGTTCAACCACCCCATAAGAAGACCACCGGCTCGCCACACAGCATCATACAGATAATGAAGACATATGGAAACAGTCATGCAACAAAACCAAAAACCGTCCCTTGTGCTCAGCAGACAGCCTAAACTCCCCCAGGCTGTATTTGTGAGGGGTGGGGGCACCCTGAAGGATTTGGGGGTCTCTTAGCGCCTGGCGGTAGGGGGATTTCAGGGCTCGTTTCACAGCCACAGTGCCAGGAAATCAAGCGTGCTCAGCTCAGACAAAGAGTGAGGAGACGGCCTGGGTGAGCAGGGCCTCTTCCTGCCGAGCCACTCTCTCTTCCAGGCAGGGATGCGGAGCGCGACAGTGAAGTGTATCCAGGAGACAATGTGCAGGGGGGCGGTTTGTGAGCCTGCCAAGCAAAAACAAAAACAACAAAAAAACTTCTATTGTCAAGTCCCCGGAACCGAGCCCTGGAAGAAAAGGAGCTGCTCAGCACGGCCACCTTCAACCTGGATCAGTGGGTTTGTAATATCCAGCTAGCATGGTCTCACTGAGCACAAAGCCTGAGATCTGAAGAGGGACAGTCACAGTGGGTGCAAGTATCGATTTACCTCTTCCTACTATGATCCACTTTGTCCAGCAAGTCTTAAGTTCTTCTTGTCTGGAACAATTCTTGCAAAGCAGATTGTAGTTGGACTTCAGACTTACTAACAAGAATAGTGCGAAGATAAGCGACACAGGTTGAGAGCCATCATACCCAAACTTGGAGTAATGCCACAAACTACAAAACTTTTTCAGTTTGGAAAAAAACAATATAGCAGGTGCGAAAGGTGTCACAAACTAGGTCCTGTTAGGTTTCTAACAGTCCTGTTAGAAACAAGATGAAAAATATGAAGAATAATATGAGAAAAACAAGAACCAATATTGTGCCTAAATCTGAGCAAAGCAGTTATTTAGTGCACTCACTTCACTGCAGTGTGAAACCAAAACTAACTGAACTACATGTATACAATACAACCAAAATACCTGAACCTCAGCTCAGGCTCGGATCCAGATTGTAGGTGTGAAAATGCACCTAAAATATTTTACATATACAAATTTTCTTTAATCAAAATATCAGCAAGCGTTGAAAGCAGCTCCAGGTCTGGAAACACCAACATGGATAATATAAGGAAATTGCAGGTGGTATTAAAGAACAAGGCCCAAAAATGTGTAAAAAAAAAAACTGCCAATAACAGAACTGGAACTGATCTTGCCAGTATCTGTTATCCATCATTTGAAATCTGAGGCATATTTGATAGGTATAAACAAAATCTGCTATTTTCATGTACAACTGCTGATGGTGACTGAATACAGATATGATTCTATAATTTAAAAATAAGCAATACTTTAACAGAGTCAGAGCATCTATAAAACATCAGGCAGGTCTTGTCAGCTGGTCATTGTCAGGTCTGGGGTGCTACATTACCAAAAGCACTCAAGGCTTACTGATGCTCACAGAGGTCAAACCTCACAACTTTCAGTACCTGATGCTCTTCAGGATCTGCTGCTAAGAGCCAGAAATCACAGGATGCCTTCAGAGGTCTTGTGGAATTCAATCACTCATAGGTCAAAGATGTTTTGGTGTCTCAAGAGTACATATAACACACCATATCTATATATAAATGCATACATATCTTGTGTATTTCACATATCTGGTGATACAATGCAGATATGATATTTATGCCCAATGTATCCTTACTTTTTGCCCCATAATTTGAAAATCTTTGTTAAATATAGACTGTATAGTTTGTAACAAGCTGAAAAAACTTAATCAATGAATAGTCAAATATAACAAATACTAGAATTGGGCAGATGTCCCCAAATTCCCTGGGTTAAAAGGTCCCTCAGGTTTGGGTCACAACATTTGTTTTCATCAAATATCAAGTTCTTGCCAAAGATGGGGTTCTCCCTGTTTACCCACCATCCAATTCTGACCCAATAGTTCTTTCAGGGTCATCGTTTGATCGCTGATCAAGACTGGATCAGTCAACCACCTTCCAGGCTTGGGTTCTTCCCATGACAAAGGCTACGGGATCCATTTACAACCGGATTTGTGTGCTATTTAGTGAGCTAGGCCACCTGCTTTTTTCAGCCCAGCCGTTTAGGAGGCCTCCTAGGGCTAAAAACAAACACGCGTGGGGCACTGAAGCAGTGACTAAGCTGCTGCATTAGCACGCTAGCTTCGTTATCAGGCCAGAGGACAGAATAATAAGTGTTCGAGTCTCACCCTTGAGTAGAGATGGACATAGAGGTGTCCAATACAATAAAATTCTAATATTTAAATACTTGAATAAATGTTCAGGATAAACAAAATCCCAATATTTGTTTCAGCTTTTCAGAGATATTTTTGACATTAAATGACATTAAATAGTGATGTTCACTGTAATTAATCTAATTAAACAGGATTAATTATACCATTTTATCTGTTTTGTACTTATCGCTAAAGATAAACACTCAAACAAATTCATTGTGGGTTTTAAGAATGTTTTAAAAAAACATTTTTGCCAGAAGTATAATAAATCTCAGATTTCATGCAAATTTGGCAAATGTGAAATGTAAATATAACTATTACATCTGAAGTATTTACCAGGTTTAAAAGGTAACCCCTTCCTTTCTTTTCTACAGAACCAACCAAAGCTCCATCAAGCCTGACCAACACTTACTTATCTCCTTAATTCTCAGGGGATATTAACAATGACAGACACAATGAATAAACAGCCCTGGACTATTATGTCTAGTGACATCCAGAATCCTCAGTAATGACAAATGATCTGATCTTATGCCTTAATCAAGACACTGACAATGGATGATTCACAGCAGGGCTGATAAGGATGTGGATAAGTATTCAGTGCTGCTGTCCACAGTCCACAACCTCACATATGTACAAACAAAATTAAAACCCGGTAAAAGTATGTTCCCTGGTCCATTGCTTCAGAAGCTACATCGGCAACATGAGATCATAATCATTATCATCAGGGCATTTAGCATGGGGGGATATGAAGCAAAAGCACAGGGTAGAGCGAGATTAACATCCCTGAACACGCCGCAGACTGCAGCAGATCAGGTGTTTGATTCCAAAGCACTTGACACACTGCATTTCCATTCTGTTGGTGTGCTAATGAAATTAATCAATACAGATGGTTTTACATTGGAATACTGTGGGTTACAGAGTGTAGCAATTCCACTTTGATAAAGGTCATTTAAAGGTCATTTACTTTGTAACTTTGCTCGATTTTTTTATGTTATCTGCCGCTTTCAATAACAACACACTGATAAATGTGTTTGCACCTCTGGGACATGCTTTAGTGTGTGTGTGAGATGGGGAGGTGGGTGAAATTTTACAAGCCTCGTTCCATGCCTGCTGTTGGCCATTTTTCTTTTTTATTAGAGGAATTCTAGAGACCTGCACCTGGGCAGCATTACATCGCCAAGCATCCTAGAAAAAAGTTAATTAATATGCAAGCAAAGTATCCAAATATATCCAGACATTCCCTGTCACTGTTAAATTCAGTTAGTTAAAGGTGTACAAATTTGCTTATATAGGTGTCTATTGCCACTCAGGTTACGAAAGATCTATGTTCACCATGGCACCTTACCATGGGTATAAAGGATCAGTGTAGCAGTGTTCCTATTAGTGGTGGTGTGCAATGCACTACACTTATTTTTACACTAATTATATGGCACGCTTACCCAATATGTATTACTGTACATCTGAACAATGTTGCACAATCAGGAAAATGTAAATTTAAACTCACTTGCGCAAGGACTCTTATTTATTAACATGGCAAGGCATAACTACGGTTTAATTTGTTGGCCGTACATAGCTGTTTTCCAACACATTTCCTTTTACCAGCATTTTTGGGAGGAGTTGGGAGTGGTGTTTGTAATCAAACACTAAATTGATTACCTGACCAAACTTACACATTTGTGCACGTGTAGCAAATGCTATCAAATCCTCATAGCAAGGTTCCAACATCTACTATATAGCATATAAAGTGTAGAACCTTAATTAAAAACCTTTGAGAATACAGCATAGTGTGGGGGTGACGCTGGTGCACTTCAGTGGTTAGTGGTTAAAAGTACTCCAAGAGAAGCAATCAGGACAACAAAACAAGGGACCTGGGGCAATTCAGACACCCAGACATGACCATTCTATTGCTGGCTAAGCCACTTGGAAGACAAGGGTGACACTGTGAACAATGCCCAAGCTGACGGCCAGCCTGCTGGCCATCTAACAATAAAAGCTTGAGTGAACTTGGCTTAAATCTGTGTGAAATGGACTTGGGGTGTAGTAAAACGTGATAACGAGTACAAACTGTTGTTCAATAGCCCACCTCTGTTTACCAACAGCAATCTGAAATACAACGCTTTTAGACGATGCTCCCAACAGGCTTACAATGCTAGCAAAATTGGAACAGTGAATGTTATTTTAACACCATTAACTGTCCTCTAAATTCTATCAATTGTATGTGAAGTTACTTTAAACTTGTTAAAGGTGTAAAAGTAGTGACTTATTTGCATTGGCAACACTACAAAAAGAGACCCCACTAAGTCACAATTATGAGATATGAGATAGTAAATCATAATTATGAGATACTAAGTCATAGTCTTATCATCTTAATTATGACTTAATACCTTATATCTCTAATTTAAAATCTTATATCCATGACTTAATATATCATAGTTATATAACTCACTCTCATAAATAAGATTTAGTATTTCACAATTATGACTCAGAAGCTTATAATTATAACTTACCATCATAATTATGACTTGAAACCTCATTTATCTTTTAGCATCCCACAATTATTAATAAATATCTCACAACTATGACTTACTATATCATAGTTATAACTTACCATCACAATTCTGACTTAGTACCTTTTAATTATGTATCTTGTATTTTTAACTTAGCATCTCATACTTATGACTTATTATCTCATAATAATAATTTACCATCAGAATAATGACTTAGTTTCTCATAATTATGACTTAATATCTCAACATTATGACATAAGTGTGACCTTACCCCATAGCGATTACTTAATACCTCATACTTATGACTTAATATCACATATCACATAATATCTCATAATTGAGACTTAGAGTTAATTTAAACAAGGTCGCGGAAATGGGCTTTTAAATAGTTTAGCGCCCCAGTTGGATTTCAACTTAGCTAGCTTAGCTAACCAAACTAGCTAATTGATTGTTTTTAGTTAGCTAGGTTAGCAAAACCAGCTCTCCATCTCAAATTAAAGTTTCTCAGTTTCTTAGTTACCAGTTTAGTTAGATAGCTAGTTACTATAACCAACAACAAACTGAATTTAATATTATTTACTAAAAAAAGTAAATAACAACACGCAGTTAAACAAAACAACTAGGTTAGTAAGTTCGTTAGGTGAACGCGCTGCGCTAACAGGGCTAGTTACTGCAGGAGCGGAGCGGAGCGCGGCTGTTGTTGTGGAGTGAGGTTGTGGTACAGCGCTCACTGGGTTAGCCAGGTTCAGATGAATGAGTTCGCTCACTTTGCTTGTTTTTCTCTTGGGTAAATCCAACACTCTAAAGTTAAGAGAGATTAATGTAGTTAGACTTAAAACGCGCTGTTTATTACCTCAATTTCAAAGTCTGGTAAGTTGAACGCCGTCCTGAAGAGAGAGCAGAAGTGCGCTATGGCGGGGACTTCCCACCAGGACTGGATCTCCTCCACAGAAACTGTACATCCTCGGGACATTTTTCCAAAGAAACGGGTTAAAACAGTGCTCACATTCGCTTCGTTTCCTCACATTAGATACCGCTTCAACACGCAAACACGCGCTGCTGATAGACATATGCCTTCCTTAACTAAAGAGTAAAACTTGCTCCAGCCCGCTGGTTTCAGCTGCCATCGCTCTCCACTACAATCTGCTTCAATCTCACAAGAGCTGAACAGATGGGGCGGGCGATACCATGTTCTCACGGGGGGAGGGGTGCGCTGGGACCAAAACAAACGGTACAAATTTAAAACGCAGACTTTTTAAAACACAACAAATATTGAACTGTTGTTCTGACGCTGGTTTAGCTCGGTTTGAATAAAAAGCATAATAGGTTAACAGCACAAATAGCTTAATAAGGCACAATACTCGCTTCTTTGTTGTCGCGTGCACCACCCGCACTGTGAATGAAGTGTTCCTATTTAAAGGGAATGCACGACACGCACGTTTGAATTTTCGCTGTAGAACGAGTTCTGCGTGCGGCTGTGCGGGGGTTTACTGTGCGGGTGTTTACTACGCGGTTAGAGCAGCTCTTACTGGCTATTTACCCTCTATAACAGTGGTTCTCAAACTTTTAGACCATGTACCACTAATGACCAAACTAAAATCTCTAATCACCACCTACATTGTAAATTGTAATCTCATGGTCCATTTACACCCAAGAGCTATTGTTATGTAGATAAAATACACTGTCTGGCATAGCTTTTGTGCACAGTCATAATGCAGTTAATAAAAAATAAAAATAAATGTGTTTGACAACCAGATAATGTGTCCTATAGCATTTGAAATATGTATTTAGTAGTTAAATATGAAATTATAATACAACAACAAAACAACTATAAAATAATCGCTCCTCCTGAAACAGTTTACGGGCGCGTGGATGTTCAGTATAGTTAGCTAATGATATAGTTCCCTCTAGTGGCAATATGAGCACATTAATACACAGCATCTTGATGTCAAGTCAAGTGACGAGACTTTAAATGTCATTCCATCTTGGTGTAAATATAGTCCGATAGCATGTTGCAACATGGGACAACAATACAATATAGACAACAAAGTGCAAACGTTCAAAAAAAGTTTACTGCTCCAGTACAGTCTTAATGTTTCAAAATGCTGTGAAGTCCAAGAGTAGACTTAAATCCATGAATTTCATTCATTTGGTTGAGCACAACATCATTGTGCTCATATTTGCATAGAACACCATTGATAATTACGATATACGATATTGCTTTATCTCAATGTTTTTTCATCCCATAAGCTAATAACAAAAAAAAAAAAACACCTCAGGGACAAAGCTACAAGTTCGATATTATTTACAGGCATTTTTATTAACATTCAGCTGTAAATGAACATGAGATATATTTTTGAACTTGAATGATCAGTCGACTATGTATCAGTGTTAAATAAACTGGAAAAAGAGAAAAATGGTGAACTGTTGGAGCTAATTGGAAGCAACATAGTCTATAAGGATGTAAACTATATTGTCTCTACTTGTATGAAAATGTATCTTTAATTCTTAAAAACATGATATATACAACTAGAGTAGTGTCCTAGTGTCCTTTTCACAATCCTGGTATTATGAATAAATATCTGAAAGAATATTTCACCCTGAATTTTAAGCCTCATACTATGTTTCCTGCGCTTTTACATGGGACACAGGTAAACTTTATATTCATAGTCAGATCAGGTCATATATATATAAACAGGCAGATATATTCAGCAAACTACATTTCTTTGTGAATTATACCAAAATCTCCATCATGACTAACAACTGTGAATCCAGCTCCTTGTTAAGTTCAGGTCTCCGGGGGCTCTTGTATCTGCTGCAATGTTGCTAGGAGACAGGATGCCGTGGTAACATCCCTATCAAGGTGGGTGAATCTCACAATACTCCCAGACAGCTGTGGGGGTGGGGAGTTACTGCATCCAGGTGGTCTTTCCCAGTAGAACAAGTCATTTAATATACCTACAATCTTAACAGGACATAGGCAGACTACCCTTCATAAGATTGGTAGTTCAAAATATTAAACCTAGAAGCTTTTTAGATATGTTGTGTTATTGTTCCACTGTATACAAGTTGTAGATATAAATATCTACATCTCTGAAAAAAAAAACAGAGACCACTTTAGTTTCATAATCAGTTTCTCTGATTTTGCTATTTATAGGTATATGTTTGTGTAAAATTAACATTATTGTTTTATTCTATAAACTATGGACAAAATGTCTCTCAAATTATAAATTAAAATATTGTAATTCAGAGCATTTATTTGCATAAAATGAGAAATGGCTGAAATAACAAAAAATAATGCAAAGAAAACAAGTCCATATTCATACATTTTTACAGTTCAGAAATTAATATTTGGTGCATCAACCCTGGTTTAGAAACAGTTCCAGCCTATGTGTGTGTGTGTGTGTGTTGAGTGTGGGTGTTGAGTTTACTGCTCCAGTACAGTCTTGTTTTAAAATGCTGTGCAGTCCAAGAATAGGCTTAATCCCATAAAACAAAAAAAACAAAACAATTCCATTTCTTTTTTAAATATGCCTCCCAAATAAAAAAAAACATTAACGCATGAAATAAAAGGAATTTAGGATCGTATAGACAGGTTGAATGTTTAAGAAACCAAAAGAAATTACCACCAAGAATTCATTCTATATAACTCAAAATTAAAATTTTGAAACTAAATTGAAAACTATACTCAACAGGACATAGTGAAGAATGAAAAAAGAAATTGGTCAAAATACTCATGAGAAACCAATAGAATGCTGTATATCTAGCATATCTAGCAACTCTAGTTTTGTGGTGAGGCCCTATTTGGGGGCCTTTGGTCTGCAATAAAATGATAAATCTCCAAACTCATCAAACGTATACTGATGTTAAAATCAACAACATGAAATTAAACCTAAACAGAAATTAGTTACTAAAATTTTGTGACTAAAATCCAACTGGAGAAATGTATATAGGACTTTATAAAAGTACTATGTGTAAAAATACCCAGAAACACATTAATCTGCTAAAATATAAATTAAGTGCACGAATAAGTATAACCACTTCTAGTGACAGTTGTGAGGGTTTCCTCATTTCTCTTATCTCTCTAAACAGCTCAGTTTGCTCTTGCAAATTAATTCCACTCCACGTGAAATTATCAGGTTGAAGCAGTTGCTTTCAGAGTACTGGTTCTGACAGTACACCCCCTGTAATGTGAGTATACCAGTGTCATATAAGTACTGATCATGTAATTATTATTAAATTGAAATGCTTTTCATGCTTTTCAATGCTTTTTCAAGTTTTAAGTAGTAACAAGTAAGTAGAACCACACAGTTTTCACACCCTTTACTTGGCCGGGTTCCAGTCTCCGCTTTGGCTAGAGTGAGACAAATGATCAATTAGCTGTGGAATCCCATGATGCACATACTGTAAATCAATAGTGAAAATCATGGGGTAGATCAATAGTCATGGATCAGCGAGGCTGGATAAATGTAGGAGTTGATTAGTGAATGTGCAACTCGCTCTTTAATGAATACAGTCTGTATTTATTAAGATGGTAATATTAAGTATAATGACTAAATTAATATACATAGTACAGATGTGAATGTATACAACATCAGCTGTGCATCTTGACATATGTACATTTGCACCTTTTCTTTAACTACACATATTTAAATATGTACAATACAAATCAGTTTTATTGGCCCTAGAGTAAAACTCTGAGGAACGCCACAAGATAAGCTATATCAACCAACAGTCACCAATAGTGACTGTTGGTTGATATAGTGACTATTTTACAGATTGCAAAAGTGGGCAAGCTCCACACAACAGGTGAGAAACAATTGGCAAAAGATATAATCTGTTTATGTGTTACTGTGTATAAATAAGCATGTGTGTGGTACATACAGTGATATGAAAAGGTTTGGGCACCCCTGATAATTTCTATGATTTGTCTTTATAAATTATTGTTTGTTTGGATCAGCAATTTCAGTTAAATATATCATATAGCAGATGAACACAGTAATATTTGAGAAATGAAAATAAGCGTATAGGATTTACAGAAAGTGTGCAATAGTTCTTTAAATCTCACTGTTTTCATCTGCTATATGTTATATTTAACTGAAATTTCTGATCCAAACAACCAATGATTTATAAAGAAAAATCATAAAAAATGATCAGGAGTGCCCAAACTTTTTCATACCACTGTATAATCCTGTGAAATGTATTTTAGGTGATACTTTGTTAAGTAAGTTTTAGTTTTTAGTAAGTTGGTGATTTTTAGTTCATTTGGGATGTCTAAAAGTTTGAGAACCACTGGTTTGGAGTATGTGAGTTTAAATAATTGTGCTACTCGTGTATTTGTTTTAGTGTGTTAGCAGTTGTAAAAAAGGTGTACTCGTATTGTCTGCAGGTACTGCTCTCACCTCCTGCACTGTATGTGCTGCTGTGGATCCTGTGCAATACAGCGTGCAGTAGTGAAGGGCTGTTAGGATGTGTGTGGTGTCGTGTTGTGTTAGTGTAAAGCTGTGAGTTCCTGCCTGTGTCACTGGGAGTCACCAGAAGAGGGAGGGACTTGGTGCTGGGATACAATGCTGGTGTTTGTGTAACAGCCCCTGCGTGGCAGCCTGCCCTCTCTACTCCCTCTCTAACACTTGGTTACGGTTGCTGCACACATTGTCAGAGAGCAGAAGAGGGAAGAGGACAGCTTGATCTGGTCTGGTGGACGCAGGGACAGAGGTAAGAACGCTGCACTGCTCTTCTCATACTCACTTTACAGCTTGTTGCATTGGTGCCATAGCTGGGTTTGGGTGCTGAAATGTGGTTGGCTTGCTTGTGGGGAGTTTTGAGTGTGGACTGAGGGGTTTAAGGGGGTGATGTGTGTGATTTGGCTCCAAATGAGTGTGAAAGGAGTGGAGCTGAAAGGAAAGTTACACAGTGAAAGGCATGCTCAGAATGCACCCAGGCTCCACAAAGAAAGAGACAGAGTGGAAAAGAGAAAGAGAGAGAGAGACCAGTAGAAAGAAAGAAGAGTGGTACCCTTCTCTGAAGAGAGTATGAAGATGACAGGACACTGAACACTGTAATTTGCAATTGTTTTGAAGTACAAAGGTAGTAAGGAAAGGAAAAAAAAGGATGAAAGAACGGATGGATTGTGTAGCTTTCTAGGGGTAAAAATAGACCAAAGCAGAATGTAGGTGAAGAGATTAAGAGCAAGATTAATTAGTGAGACTAGAAAGGCAGGAAAACCCAAGAAACCAAGAAATGTCAAAGAGAATAATACAGCTATGGTCAGCAATGGCAGGCCTTAAAGCAACAATGTTTGACTTCATAAAGAGGATTTTATGAAATTATCTCATTACATCAAGTGGAGCTCCAGTTAAGGGGGGCACGCAGAGCAAAGTGCTGTTTTCCTATTGCCTTGATCTGTCTGAGGCCTTTGTTGATGGTTCATGTGGAAGCTCAGCAATCAGAAGCTGTAAGCCCCATGGTCTGGAGCTGCCCCCTCCCTGCTAATTCAGGAGGTCATAACCCCTTTAGCTGGAAGATTAGAGAGATTTTGAGGCGAGGATGTCCTCCTCCGTCTCTGATCAGCTGTGGAAATTTGCTACGCATAAAGTTCTCATACTGTTGTTATGAAAGGTGTAAGGACTGCGCTAGACAACACAGAGGAGGCAGTTGAGTCCACTGATTTGTCATCATTTGTAATCAGCTTCAGGACTAATTACTAGCTTCCTCCTCCTGCTTCCTGAAGCTGTAATCCTTTCTTATGCTCACTCCATGTTGTGGGTGTTTTTTTCTTATCTACACTCATATCTGATATTCCAAATGAAACAAACATAAATAGATAAACATAGAAAAGTATTTTAGATATGCCATAGTCAAACAAAACAAAACAATAAGTGTACAAAGTAACATCTGTGTAAATAACACCAAATCTAAAATGAATGGTCAAACAACTTCCTTGGTGTACACTCACCCATACCACTTTATACTGATACCGATACCAGATTTTCAAGTGTCTGCCGGTACCACATAGAGTTGGTATCATTGTCACTAACTTAGCTACTCAGTAAGTGACTATAGTTTTTCATTTTTGACACGTGTTTTATTGTTTTTAAAAAAATTATCATTAACTGACTGAGTTATTGCATATTTGAAAATCTGAGCGTTGTAGAAACCACTTTTCCTGTTAATTAATGTATGATTATATATGTTTAAATAGTACAGCTATTTAAAAGACAGACCCATGTATACAGTATCAGTCAAAAGTTTGGACACATCTCTTCTCATGCAATGTATTTCTTTATTTTTATGCTTTTTTACATTCTACATTTAATATAGTAAAGCTATACAGGAACACATGCAGAATTATTCTGTAAACAAACCAAAATATGTTTTATACTTTAGATTCTTCTAAATACCACATTTATCTTATCTATCATTAATCTGCACACTTTTGGTATTTTAATCTCAGTGTCTTCATGAGGGAGAATCACCTGGAATAGTTTAATTTACTACATAATTCCTTATGTGTTCCTTAATTATTCTGATGTATTTAATATTAATATACAATGTAGGAAATAAATACAATCAAGAAAAACATTAATTGAGAAGGTGTTCTAAAATTTCTGACTGGTAATATATTATATATTGGCCTGTCTGGTTGTCACATTTATCACAAATCAAGCATTTATGGGACGAGCTGGAATGCCAGCTTCTGGAACCACAATTTGTTTTTATGGAACCTGAAGATAGAGACAAAGACATCCCAATGGGATACTAGAGATTCTATTCAGTTGTACAGTTTTCCTCAATTATTCTATCCTTCTGCTTTAATATTAATATCACTTACATATATCATTATTAAATTACAGTTTTGCTTTTATGATCGGGACATTGCTGGTTCGATTTGCGGTTATGTAGCCGAGAGAGAGGCGCCGAGAGAGGTGCTTTTCCCCCTCATCACTCCTATAGTGATGTAGAGTATTGCTTCCTCAGTTTTGCTCCTTCATGTTCAGGGGTTTTCCCTTATTCAATTTCCCTTATGTTCTTCTTGGTTGTTCCTCCTGATGTTCTTGGGATGTTTCTTTTTTGGGATGCTAAACAAAAATAATCGCTATTTTAACACCAATATCAAGCTCAAAGTAGCTCCACACTTCACTGGTAGAATTCTGTGGGCTCTTACATTTAAAACGAGGCACTGAGAGCTTTAAAAGTGCATAAAAGTTTATAAAAAACACTGTTTATAGTTCTCCTGCACCACCATCCTAAAATTAAGTCACAATAAGTCAGCTGATGAGCAGGTAGGATAGAGAAACACATATAAAACCACCGTGTTTAGGAATGATGGGGGCAACGATTCAATTGATAAAGCTGATCACTCTTTTTACTCTTGATTGTAATGTTCTTTGCATGCTAAAATATTTCTTTTCTGATTTTGTTTATGTTCAGAACAGCAGTTGTAAATCTAAAAAGCAGTTCTGGGACTTGCTTTCTACTTCTGCTTTGTGTTTTTCTTTTAGGTAATGAAGAGATGAGCAGGATTTTTTGAGGTACTTTCTAAGGATCTTGTGGCTAGTACCTGAACTCCAGGAATTTAGAAGACAGAAGAGTGTGCGTGTAATCAGCTCATAAGTGCTGCCTCACGTAGGGGGGGCCAGGCAGGCCCTGGCAGGTCGGAGTGTGCGGCTACAGTTCATCTTACAGTATAAAGCGTGAGCAGGACAGCAGACTTGGAGAAGAGAAGGCTGGGTGGCACTCTGCAGGATGCCCGAGAAGAAAGTGAGGTACAGATTTGCTATTCCTTAGCATTTTTTACAGGTTTACAAGTAAAGTTCTTATTTTATCTTAAATGGATTATTAAACAAAACAGAGTGAAGCCCAGCCTTTGAGTCAAAACAGTAAAAAAAAAAAAAACTTAGGTACGATTTAGAGCTCTGGAAAAAAAATTAAGAGACCACCTGAGTTTCTGATTTTGCTATTTATAGGTATATGTTTGAGTAAAATTATGTTGTTGTTTTCTTCTATAAACTACGGACAACATTTCTCCCATATTTCTAATAAAAATATTGTCATTTAGAGCATTTATTTGCAGAAAATAAGAAATAGCTAAAATTACAAAAAAGAAGCAGAGCTTTCAAACTTCAAACACATTCATATTCATACATTTTAAGAGTTCAGAACTCATTATTTGGTGGAATAACCCTGGTTTTTAATTATAGTTTTCATACATCTTGGCATGTTCTCCTCCACCAGTCATACACGCTGCTTTTGGATAACGTTATGCCTTTACTCCTGGTGCAAAAATCCAAGCAGTTCAGTTTGGTTTGATGACTTGTGATCATCCATCTTTCTCTTGATTTTATTTCAGAGGTTTTCAATTTGATATAATCAAAGAAACTCATCATTTTTAAGTGATCTCTTATTTTGTTTCAGAGCTGTATGTAAGGTACACTTTATAACTGTACCCTCAAAGGTTTAATTTTGGTCTTTCCTAAGAGCAGGAAGTACAGATTTGTACCATTTAACCAGCCAAAAGGTACATTCGGTATTCTGTATCAGTGTACTAATAAACAGTATATATTTTCATTATACATTTTTCATATTAAAGGATCATGTTCTTGACACATATTTAATTTAAATATTATAATGTTTGTAATATTTATAATCTTTACTGGTACAAAAAACATGAGTACAAAAAAAAAAAATGACTTTCACTGAAAGGTACTGTAAGGTTACAGCTCCAGCGACAAGCTTTGTACATGTGTGTACATGTTAGTGTGTACATGTTGGTCAGTGCCCTGATTCTTTGTGTGTGTGTGTGTGTGTGTGTGTGGGTGGGTGTCTATATTTGTGTGCATGGATTTGTGTGTGCCTGTGTGTTTGCATGTGTTTGTGTTTCCTGCCGTTTGCAGCCTCCCTGCTAAGCTGATTAATGGGGGCGTGGCAGGGCTTGTGGGCGTCACCTGCGTGTTCCCCATTGATCTGGCCAAGACCCGCCTCCAGAATCAGCAGGGTGCTCGAGTCTATAGTGGGATGTGAGTACGCTTTTCAGAAGTCTTTTCTCTCTGTCTCTGCTCTGCTGTCATTTGATCTGAGTTGCTCAATAGAGGTTCAGATTTTAGGTATGAAGGCAAGCTTTATCTGCACAGTGCAATTACTAAAACTATTGTTGTAATCCCTTCAACTTTGAAGGTCTGTATATGGTCTACAGTTTAACACCTTTCCCTTTTATTGTAGCTTTAAATCTTATTTTTATAGTTACTACTGAATAATATTAACTTCTTAAAGAGATAAAAACGTCTAATCTTTAAAAAATGTTGCATAATCAAAAGGCTAAAGCTATAGTAGGCGACTTAACTGACCTACACCTTCAACCTGTTAAAAATACACACACACACACACACACACACACACACAGATACAGTTTATTCATTATAAACACAGCTAGCTAGCTTAAAACTAAAGTTTAGATCCTGTCTAAATAATCTAGGGTTTTTAAGATGAGTACACATTTATTTAGAGTGAATTGGTGTAAAACACTCAATTCTAGATCAATTATTCAGAATTGTTAATGACTAAAAACACCATAATAAAAAGGTATCACATTAACTGGATAAAAGTACATGGTTTACAGGATAATACATTGTTTTCCATTCATTTGCCGGTTCAAATCCTGTTCATGTAGCTTGCCCTCAGCTACCGGAGCCCCGAGAAAGGCCTTGCTCTATCTTGCTCACAATTGGCCTTGGTCCCTCTCTCTCAATTTTTTAGACACCTGTAATAATTGATTCTGCAGTTTAGAACCTAAAGGGACTTAAAGGGTTTTGCATTTAATATTACACTGTTAACTTGGATCCACAAAGTCTACATATGCAGATGTTTAACTGTTTCGCTACAATATGGAAAAAAGGTATTTCATTGTTTTTTTGTCCATAATAAAAGTTAAGTTTAGGAAAACAAACCAATTCTAGCCAGGGTACAGGGCGTTTCCCCATCAACTGATGCCAGAATGGTCCATGTGGGACACATTAGGTCTTGTTTTTGTCCTGAGCAGAGAGCTGCTGTGGTTGGTTTTACAACCATGTGACTCTTATGACTCAAAACTGCCTGAATCTGGTGCTTCTAACATCTGCAGCTCTACTGCACTTAAACACTCTATAATTTAATTTGGTTTTCTGGCAAAAAAATATGCATCATCACCCTAGTACTGTCATGCTGTGTGGTGGCATTAAATGAGTGAGCATTAAAGTCGTAACAAAGTGGTGGTCCTTTGGCATCCTCTGCCTTCTTTGTTTACTTGCATAACAATCCCAGTGAATACCTAAGTGAGCAGAGAGGAAGCGGCACGCTGCCATGGTTCAGACACTCTTTCCAGCAACCCGCTGTCTTCTAAGAGTTCTTAGTGAATGCGAGTTAATGGGGTTCACGAGGATTCTGAGTCACAGTTCCGTTTATGGTATTTTATTTCAGTTAATTTACCAAAATAGAACCTGCTGGGCTTTTTTTCTTTATATTATTGTTTAAGTTTATATTGGGCCACTACAGTATATCATACCATAGTACTATACCAACACTATTGTTTATACTAGAGTTTAAGTTAAGAAGCATTTCAGCTTCGAGTGGTCCAGCCGGCTAAGCGCTGCCACTATGACCAGGATCAGCTGGTTCGAATCCTGGTCATGCAGCTTGCCATCAGCTGCCAGAGCCCAGAGAGAGCACAATTGGCCTTGCTCTCTCTGGGTAGGTAGATGGCATTCTCTCCCACATCACTCCAAAAGGGTGATGTCGATCAGCACAAGACGTCTCTGAGCTGATGTTTCAGAACCGAGTTGCTGTGCTTTCCTCCGAGCACGCCGTGATTCTACTCGGTAATGCTGCATCACCAGAAGATCAAAAAGAGGCAGAGTCTGACTTCACATGTATCAGAGGAGGCATGTGCTAGTCTTTACCCTACTGGTGTTAAGGCATCACTAGTGATAATGGGAGTTCTAATTAGTAGGGTTGGGTAATTGGCCTTGTAAATTGGGGAGAAAATGGGATAAAAAAAATTTAAAAAGAAAAAAAGCATTTAAATAAAAAAAAAAAAACATTGCATTGTTTTCTACAGTACTTTGAACATAGATATTCTGACAGATAAAAAATAAAATAAATAAGAATAGGCTTATATTTCTCTGTTGTGGAAACCTAAATATAATGTAGCTTTAAGTATGGTATATAAGGTATGATCTCATTGTTTTGTTAATACTTGCCATTCTGCACAGAATGCCTTATTTTATTGCCATTTAGCTTAGAATTAACATATCTCCCACACTGTAAACTATGTAGTTAGACCAACATAATATTGATAAAGTATCAGATTACACAGAGCTTTTTTAAATAACTAAACGTAGTATAATCCAAAGTTTTTTTTAACTTACATTTGTTCCTTCTGCATGTTTGGTTTAAAGGCTGGACTGTTTGATTAAGACGGTTCGGGCTGAAGGCTACTTCGGCATGTATCGAGGTAAGTCTTTAAACATCAGCATTTCTGTGTCATGTTTATATACCTTACATGCTTCCCTGCTCCCTATATATAATATAAAAGCTATAGATGTTCAATTTGTCAAAATTAAGTATTACATAAACATTTACAAGCTTGCTATGTTTTAGTTACTACACTAAAACCCTGTTTTATCCTGAACTGCTAACTGTCCCAGGAGCCGCTGTGAACCTCACTCTTGTAACACCAGAAAAAGCCATCAAACTTGCAGCTAACGACGTCTTCAGACAGCAGCTCTCCAAAGATGGGTATGTGCTCTCCTTACTGTTCTGACTGATTAACACATGTCCTATGTTGGCACCTGAAGAACCCCTATCTGTTAAACATTTGGACACACCTTCTCATTCAATGTCTTTCTTTTTATTTAATTTATTTTCTACATAAAAGTATAATAAGGACATAAAAACAATTCAGGGACACATATGGAATTATGTAGTAACCAGTAAAAAAGTGTTTGTCCTTCACATTAATCCCCTGATCTAAACCTGATGAACTGAGATTGGGTGATTTGAGGTGATTTAATTGGGATGAGCTGGAGCTTCACAGCGTAAAGAAAAAGCAGCAACTATTGTTCAGCACCTCCAGGAACTCCTTCCTTCAAGACACTGAAAAAACGATTAAAATAACAAGAGTCTGCAGATCTGTCCTCAAAGATAAATGTGATACTTGTTTAGAATAATCTAAAGTATAAAACATATTCTGGTTTCTTTCACACGTTTTATTTTTTTCAGAATAATTCTGCATGTGTTCCTGTATAGCTTTAATATAGTCTTCAATATTATATTTAAAATGTAAAACAAATCATAAAAAGAAAGAAAACACATTAATTGTGAAGTGGTGTGTCCAAAAGTTTGACTGGTACTGTATAATAATATAATAATCAATGCAGTGGCTCAGTGGTGGGTTAATGACCACAGTGTTGTGTGTTCAATACTCCAGGCAAACTAAGCTGTTACTGTTGGGCATGACTGTGTCATGTCTGATCCTGTGCTCTGACCCCAGCTTTCTAAAGGCATATTTATACTCTTTTTACGCACAAAATAGAAATATTATTTGTGTAAACTGTAGTGTAAACACCTGAAAATGGTGTAAAAATGTTTTTACGTAAGTTTCTTTTCTTCCAGAAGTTCTTCTTTGTTTTGTCTATATGACAATGATTGTGTTTTGCTTGCACTATTGGCTGAACTGCCCTCACAATTTTCAGTGGTACTACTCCATTTTTAAAATTAAGGCAGAGTACGGACAGGCTGTATCCGTATCCATATTTAACATTTACCATAAATGCATTAAAGCATTAAACTGGGATAAAAAAGATTGATGTACAATTGATACTGATGTTAGTTAAGTACCTTTAATATACCAGTAGATTGGTTGTTGTGTTTGTAGCTCACTTTTTGTATGTATTTTTTTTGGTCTGCAGGAAGCTGCCCCTGTGGGGGGAGATTCTGGCAGGCTGTGGGGCAGGAACCTGTCAGGTGGTGGTCACCACCCCCATGGAGATGCTGAAGATCCAGCTGCAGGATGCGGGCAGGTTGGGTGAGTTGTGGCTCTTTTTGAATCTTTTCTATTAAAAAATGTGTTGAGGTAGTTGAAACACAATAAAGCACTAAGATTATTTCTATTGTAGTCCTCCATGGTTGTGTGCTTAAATTTCTAACATTTCACAACCCTAATATAGGCATTTCAGTTAGAGCTTAGATCGGGCCCAGAAAAAAACAGCACTACCCAGACTTAATGAGCCCGAGCTTGATATAAACCCAGCATAGAGCGTTAAAACTGACCTTTTTTACTACAATTCCGAGTTGTGGTTTCCTGTACTTTATGTGTTTCCTGTGATTTATGCCCCAAAAGTTCCCTTTAAACTTTTCATTTTAGCCACGCTAAATCTTATGATCACAGTGAGATTTGTTCCTTTGCTATGTTGTGATTATTATGCCGTAGCCTTATATAAAATAACAATAGAATAAAAAAACCTAGATGTACATCACATCATTTTTTTTTTAGCCTGACCCGAGTTTGGATTGAGAATCAGGTCAGGCTCAGGCTCATGCAGACAATCCTAACTCGAATCTCAGTTGATGGGGAAACGAGAAACCTCACACGATACACTCTGAATTCTCTTTATTAGAAACATTTACTTTGCATTCCCACTCCATGGGCACCATTATTTGTCCGGTTCTGACAACAGTTATTATGTGGATGGACCTTTCATTTTAAGCACCGCAGTTAATAACCTGGTTTGAGTCTATTGGCCACAGCTGGCCAAACTGGTTTCACAGCTTGTTGAGAGCTGATCCACGTCTTAAATTACCCAGATCTATTGTCAGAATTTCACCAGTAATAAAGGGCTTGACAGTGTATAATGCAAAAAGTAATCCAGTGTTTGTGTGTGTGTGTGTGTGTGTGTGTGTTTGTGTGTGTATATGTCTCACAGCTGCCCAGAGGTCAGTCTCAGCCTCAGCCTCAGCCTCGGCTCCGGCTGCCTCACCGTCTCCCACTCTGGTGGCATCTCAAACGGCCCAGACGAGCCATACTGCAGCTGCTCGACCATCGGCCACCAGAATCACACTCAACCTGCTGAGGACGCAGGGCCTCAGGGGTCTTTACAGGGGCACCGGGGCCACCCTGCTCAGGTAAGTAACACACATTACTCAGCATCTGAAAATTTCTAAATCAGTTTTCATAAAAATTTTGTTTATATTTACATGCAATAATTACTAATGCTATATACTACACATTAAAGATGGCGTACAGTCATTTAAAATTAAATTAATTATTTTTAGAATTCCCTACTATTTGAATAAATGCTTTGCACGGGTGCTTTGCAGGACAAGAGACTATAGTTTTATCTTTTAATGGAAAATCTCCATTCCAAATGCTGTGTAGTCCAAGAATAGGCTTAATCCCTATCTAGAAAACTACCCCCTTTGCTTTTTATCATCACTGTTTTCAGAGTGAAAAAGCAATTATAGGCCACAGCCACCTGCCACACAAATAAACACGCCCATGCAAAACCACCTCCACACACAACCACTCACAACCACTCACACACTAAGGGTAAATTAGTGACGTAACCTTTCACTGACTTGTTGTAACCTGTTGGCTCTCAGCCTTGACCTGCCATTCAGAGCCGCTAATTAACATTAAGTTTTCTTTCTTAGTTCTTTACTAAAAGCTTAACATCACTCATTATACAGTCATACCATATTATATATCATATCATCTTACTAAATAAAAAAATGTGAAATGCATATTAAAGAGTTTTATTTTATCATGCAAAAATGAATGGATTCCCATAACTCCTTAGTGATGAATGGCTGTGTGTAACCAGACAGTAACATCACAGATCAGTTAAACATCCTGCAGCAATGTCTGACTAACCTAATTATACTCTCTGTGCCCCCTATCCCTCCCCCTTTCATTCAGGGACGTCCCGTTCTCCATGATCTACTTCCCGCTGTTTGCCAAACTCAACGCCGTGGGCCGAAGAGGAGGTCTCCATGGTAACCCCCAGGAGCGAGCTCCCTTCATGCAGTCTTTCATGGCCGGTTGCGGCGCTGGCTCGGTGGCGGCCGTGGCGGTCACTCCACTGGACGGTGAGAGCCAAGCGGAGGAGGCATGGAGTTTTCGGTGTCTCTCTCCCTCTCTTTGTTCTTTGTCTCACTCTCAGTCACTCAATCAGGTCCTTATAAAAAAGATCCTTGACAGAACGCCACCGAGTTCACAGGCCAACCGGTTCAAGCTGCAACAATCGGCTCTAATCACTTTAGAACCCATGTGCTCACTAGGAGGTGTGGAATAAGATCATTAGCTCTCTGGTGACTACATTTGTGTTCCCAAACAAGATTGAGAGGGAGCTGATTATATTGCTATTGCACCCTTATTATACACTATACTATTATGTTGTTTCTGTTGTGCAAAACTTTGTAACTCCATTCATCATTTTTACTTTTTGACATAATGTAAATCTGACAGTTGTTTTTTTTTTATATTTTGTCCAAATTGTATGATAAATGATCCACTACAAATTCTTTAAAATTACATCAAAATAAAATATAAAATCTTTTTATCTTAGCCTTTTACATTTTGGAGACTGTGATTTTTTTTTTGATCCACTGACTATTAATCAGATAAAAAGGAAATATATTTATTCATATAATTCATTGAATATATATTAACTATATTTGACCAGATATTGTACAGATATGAAAGATTTTAGATATCAGATTTAGATACAGTGAAAACTGCTGGATGGAAAGACAGCTTAGAAGAGAAAAATAAGATAAAAAATTGGGCTGTTTTGTCATTGAAACAAATGAAGATGGTCAGAGCCATTTTTCTGCTGAACAGGTAATCACTGACCCTTAGTAAGGTTGCTAATCATAGCTGAGTAATTTACCCCCACTACCACCAGCAAAGTCAAGATGGGTATTTTGGACAATGAAATGTGTGTATTCTAGGGTTATTTTAGGGTTAGTAAAACCCTAACCCTAGAATGCTTTGTTTTGTTTTCAGTTATAAAGACCCGGCTTCAGACCTTGCAGAAGGGCGAGGGAGAGGATTCATACCGGGGCATCATCGACTGCGTGCGGTAATAACTTGAATTTTAGGTGTTATTTTTTATTTAGTTAGTTATATTTAGGCATGAATATGGTCATATTATTTTAAATTCTGATTAATTTAATTAAACACGCCTCATTTCCGGACCACTGCGCCCAACAGCATAGACATATTTACATGCTTTCTTGCTATTCAAATGACTCTATATGAAAATAATCTGTTGGCAGGGTGTAAGATAGCAATGAGCATCACGACGCACCTTGCACAGGATGTAAGATAGGGCCCACACACAGCCTAAATCCTAAAAAAGTATCATTGCCAATAGAATAGGTCTTTTTTGGCACATAACCCAGAACTTATTGCCAGTTTAATAAAGTATCCATCCATCCATCCATCCATCCATCCATCCATCCATCCATCCATCCATCCATCCATCCATCCATCCATCCATCCATCCATCCATCCATCCATCCATCCATCCATCCATCCATCCATCCATCCATCCATCCATCCATCCATCCATCCATCCATCCATCCATCCATCCATCCATCCATCCATCCATCCATCCATCCATCCATCCATTGTGGGCTACAGGGGTATAAAGCCCCCAGAATTAAGTTGTGGAGCTTTAGAACGGTGTTCTATGCAATTATGCTCCATCCAATACTTATAGGATGAGGTGTATATGTATGTATCATAGCTCCAGTACATCAAACATGTCTTAGCCAATCAGCTACATTTACTTTTTATTAAACTATTCCTGAGTCATAATAAAAACAGGTCTACCATTCTTAGAAAGATTCTGAAGTTCTTTTTTTTGTTCTGGCACCAACAGGCGCATCCTCAGGAGAGAGGGACCGCTTGCCTTTCTGAAAGGGGCAACGTGTCGAGCGCTAGTCATCGCCCCGCTCTTTGGGATCGCCCAGGGCGTGTACTTCCTGGGTATCGGAGAAAAGGTCCTGGGAATTCTCGAATAGAGGTTAAGAGGCGGAGTCTCTTCTTGAAGAACAAACACACAGTACTATTTTTACGTGAAGGAGGTGAAGAGGGAGGGAGCGAGTGGTTAAAAGAGGGAGATATCCACTTACTTAACCAAAGGAGTCAGGATAGGTGGAGCTGGAAAGAAAGGGACGGTTGCTAATGCTAACACAGGCAGTGGTTGCACACTAATCGCTTTTCTTTAGCGTTCTAAAAGCTGCAAACAGGGTTCTCTAGGCAAAACAGGGTCCTGGTCAGGGTCCTCAGTATTCAACAAGTGTCTGGATTACTTGATTTACTTTCTTCAGTTTCAGTATGTCATCATATATATGTACATAAGATACAAGGGGCATGATCTGAAAAAAAAAAGTATGTCAACCAGCAGCAGTAGTAATATTAATGCCTTGTAATGTTTCCCTATGCTAGAACTATGGAAAGAACTGTGCATAAATATTTAAAGTACGTCACCATATATCATCGCTGTCATACAAATATCTGGTGTCTCCATTTTTGCAGTTTTTCACTTTCTGCCATAATGTGAATTTGGCAGTTACTCCATATATTTTGACCAACAGATAAGCTCCAAAATGCTTTGGAATAAAATCGTATTATTTACGTTGACTTCCACTGAAAGCTACAAAGGTTTTAAACTGCTAAAAGTTACCATAATGGAGGTTTTGTGTGACAGTGAATAAATGGTAGTACATCACAACTTTACTAATTTACTAGTGAAGTATAATCCCAGTTGGGCCAACATTCCATTAAGAGTAAAACACCAATAAGAGTAAGTCTTCTTAAGTAAGACTCCCTACATCTTTATGTTCTCTCCTATCTGTGTAGGAGATTATTCATATGCAAATTGCTCTGAATAAAAGCAGCAGAAGAATGCCGTACATGTGCTAAAGTTTAAAAGTCACATATAAAACAAATTCGGATTACGCTGACATGCCATAATCCATGGAAAGTAAAGAACAATGCACTGACCGGCACAGTCACTTGTCTGTTGTTGACGGACAATTCTAGCCAGATGCCAGAGGTCATGATCATTTCCATCCACTGCACTGTCCACTGCATATGGTAATTACGGTGGCCGAGAAAGCCCAACGTGGTGCAAATTGAAAAGCGCTGCAAAAGCACAAAACACGTCCATCAAAATTACAACACAGGCACAGCAAATAGAAAAACACGCAGCAAATAGACAAATAGCATCTTTTAAGGTCCCCCGGGAAAATTCCGTTGTGTTGTGACTCACTTCCGTTGTGTTGTGGTTGTATTTGCAGTGCGTTTTTCTATTTGCAGCGCGTTTTTCTTTTCGCAACGCTTTTCAATTTGCACTGCGCTGGGCTTTCTCGGCCACCGTAGGTAATGCCTTTTATGACATATTCCCAAGAATGTGAGAAGAAGAAATTTCTTATTAAGAATGTTTGTTCAACAACAGCCACTGAAACAATAATTAATCGTACAATCAAAAAATGAATAGTTGTTTGTACTTCATTTAATTGTGCTGTGGTCTTGTAGGTATAAAATACTCTGAACCTAAAATCAGCATATAAACCAGTAGGTCAAACAACATGCTTGGTGTAAATTTAAGTGTTGTATTTGTTGTTGTACAATCTTAGAAATATAAATATAATTCATTCATGCCATAGAACAGTTGTTTCTCAACCCTGATCTTTGAGGCCCCCTGTTCTGTAAGTATTAGTGCTTTTCCTGCTTTATCCTGGCCTGTATGAAGCGCAGAAGTCCCAGACTTTTTAAAAAGTACTTTATGAAAAAAAATATTAAAAATACTCCAGTAGATACAGATACAGCATTTAAAAAAAGAATTTCTATTTTCTCCCCAATTTACAAGGCTAATTACCTAACCCACTCATTAGGACTCCCCCATCACTAGTGATGCCCCAAGACCAGGAGGGTGAATACTAGCACATGCCTCCTCTGACACATGAAGTCGGACTCCGCCTCTTTTTGAACTGCTGCTGATGTAGCATTGCTAAGTATCATAACAGCCAATTGTGCTCTCTCAGGGCTCTGGCAGCTGATTGCAAGCTATATGACCAGGGTTCGAACCGGCGATCTCCTGATCATAGTAGCAGCACTTAGCCGGCTGGACCACTCAAAGCCTAGATACAGTGTTTTAGTACTTAAGTACAGTAGTGAAGTAGTTCCACTTCATTACTATACGTCTCTGGCTTAAAACACCCACTGAAACGCAATAATGGACTGGTTATGAGCTGATTAGTTGGATTAGGTGTGTTAGAAACATAGAAAACACAAAAAAGGGCAGGGCAGTGTGATTACAGGACCAGGGTTGAGAACGACTGCTACGTAAAAAAACACATTTGATTCCATAAAGAATCCATTTTGTAAAGGAGCTGGGAGTGTGAAACTCTTTAAAGGCACATTAGGCAATTTTTGGTTGGTTCTGTTCACTGTTTTAAAGATGCACTGCTGTTCCTCCGGTTCCTCCCTATAGCCATGCGGGATTGTTTTGAGCACACCAGACTGGAAAAGGGTTTTGTGCATTGCATGGTTAAAAGTAAAATACAATAAGAATTTTTTTTTTTTTTACAGTTCTAGGGTCATCACTAAACATTAGTCTAGACAGATATAAATGTTTTGTGAGTTTCATGGCAGCAAATGCCATAGACCTTCAACCAGATTTACGCAGCTCAATGTAAAACGCACTTTAAACCAACTCTGCACCAAATAATGAGCTTTTTAGTAAAGCAAAAACACATACCTGCACTGAACTTCACTTATTAAGCAAGTTTTCCAAATATCGAGCAAGTGTTTAACCAGCAAGCTAACTAATTATCTAAACAGACATCTCCACTAGCCACTTAGCTATGCAGCAACAGACCATATTCATGAAAATAGATGAACAAAAAATCTTTACACACAATAACAACCATAGTGAAAGCACAAAAATACACGGAAAGAGAGGAATCATTCTAATTTTACTTACAATCAGCCATTTAGCTCTCTCTTCATGGTGATTTTAGAGCCAATAGCAACTATCCTGCCTCTCGCTCTCTGTTAGGGGCATTGTCCTTAGTGTAGTGTCTTACGATGCACGAGACTTGTGAGCTGATGGGTGTGGGCCGAGGGCTCCTGAAGTTTGGAAGTGTGTTGGAAGTGTGTTTTATCCCCTACAGACCACAAGGGCAGCCAAGAGAACCTTCTTTACGCTGTAATGACTCATTTAATCATCTAAAACAGTATGAAGTGCATTGATTAACTAAAATATGTTGCCTGGTGTGCCTTTAAATTGGTAAAGATCCTATTCAAAAGACCCCATTTACAAAAATATTTGTTTCTATGGCAAACCTGAACCTTTTGGTAGCGTGTTACTTTTCAGTAATGCAGATACAACACTAAAAGGTGTAACCCTTTAGTGAATGGTATTCTAGAGATATAAGGACTGCAGAAGAGCAGAAGGGCTCCTGATTCCAGGCCTAAGGACCCCTGTGTTATACCATTTTAGTGCAAGGACATCTAAGCATGCTATATGTACCTGAAAACATGTACTTGATTAGCTCTATCACCCTAAGTATAGCCCCAAAATCAAGCAGACATGTTTGGTCTCTGAGGTTTGCTTTTTTGTTTTTGCACTAGAGCTACTAGGCTAGGCTAATGTAAAGAACAAGGATGTGGAAAAGTCCAAATCACACATTAGGTTAACATTGTGCAACTGTGTCCAGGTGTTCTAATCTCTAATAGACCTGCCTTAGTGCTCTCTGACACTGAATGATATACTGTTATCTACCAACTGGACAAAAGTATATCAGATAGCTCAAAACAGTGATTACTCAGGGAGGAGGTGTGGCGAAAGGTGGCATTAGGTTAGAAGTACATGTGCCCATTTGTGTTTGCAACTAATACTCTTAAAAATAAAGGCACTATGAGCAGTGGTTCCCAAGGCTGGTTTTGATAAAACTCTTGACCCTAAATATTGTACAGTGCATCTCAGTTGCAGAATAATTATGATCATCTCCTTTTATTTCTATACAGGGCGATCCTGGAAAAAAAAATTGTTGGAGGCTGCAAAAGGCTTAAGACCTTCCAGCAAGACAATGACCCTAAACATACAGCCAGAGCTACAGTGGAATGGTTTAGATAAGAAAATATTTATGTGTTTACAGACGTCTCCATCCAACCTGGCTGAGCTTGTTTTGCAAAGAGGAATGAGCAAAAATCTCAGTCTCTAGGGGCCAGTTGTTCAAAAAATGTAATCCGGATCAAAATTATCCAGATTTGGTAATCACATTTTTTGCTATCCAGGATCAGGTGATCTGTCTTACTTTTAAGCCAGTTTTTCAAAGCAATATTGGATTGGATCAACCTGATCCAGAAACACAGTTTTCAAAATTACCTAATCCGCATTACCAGCTATGTAAAAACAGATAGAAGAACCAACAGGGGTTGATGACTCCTTTTCTTGCAGTTAACAAGATACTGCTTATTGCAAAACAATACGAGCAATTGAGCATTCTGCAGAGACGCTTTGCATGACCTTAACTATTTGCGAGTCGAACCACAGGGAGCATGCAACATAACACTTGCATGTATTGTCCTGCCCAATGTTGCTACCAGACGCAATGTCCATCTCTGTGATGTTCATGATGCACCTGAGCCTGTTGAAGAACCAGACCAAACTCTGGTGTTCTTTGCAATTGTTCGAAATAATTTTTGACAGCTTCATATCTGATGAATGTTTCTTTGACATTAATATACAGTGATGAATGACAGTGACGTAGATGACAAAATGAATATATTATTTTTGTTTGTTATTGAAATCTTTTGGGGGGTTTATTTAATGGGGTCAAGATTGTTTTTATTTAGGGCGCCGAGTGGTCCAGCGGTCTAAAGCGCTGCCACTATGAGCAGGAGGTCGCAGGTTCGAACCCCGGCTCATGCAGCTTTGCCATCAAGCTGCCGGCGTTAGAGGGAGCAAAATTGGCCTTGCTCCCTCTGGGTCGGTAGATGGCACTCTCTCCCCACATCACTCCAATGGTGATGTCTACAGCACAGGGCATCTGTGAGCTGATGTACCGGAGCCGAGCCGCTGCGCTTTCCTCCAAGCGCGCTGGCTGCTCTGTAATGCTGCATCAGCAGCAGTTCGAAAAGAAGCGGTGGCTGACTTCACATGTATCGGAGGAAGCATGTGTTAGTCTTCACTCTCCTGGTGTGTTGGGGCATCACTAGTGATGGGGGAGTCCTAATGGGTAATTGGCCGTGTAAATTGGGGAGAAAATGGGAAAAATTTGAAATAAAATAAAAATAAAAAATAAAAAAAAGATTGTTTTTATTTTTACTTTACTATAGAAAAAGGCTTAATTGGTAGCCAATGTCTACTTTATCACTGTAACGGTTAAACAGGTCAAGTGCAAAATAGAAATAAAAGTATATACACTAAATTGTACAAATGTATTTTTTTTACTTTAAAACTTTGATTTTAAAGTTTTACTACATTTTCGTCATGAAATCCACTTTGAAATCCTACCCCTTGTTGGGATCAGGGTAATCCTGTTTTTTTGGATCAAAGTTATCCAAATCCTACTGAAAAGTTTTGAACAACAGAAACAGAAGGTTTGATCTATTTACAAACTAGGATTGGATTACATTATCTGATCCGATTTCAGAATGCTTCTTTCCCTTTTGAACAACCCGTTTTTCAGATTTGATCCAATCCGATAACCAAAATCCAATCCGATTTCCTCTGAACAACTGGCCCTAGATGCCTAAAACTGGTAGAGACAAATCCCAAAAAGACTTGCAGCTGTAATTGTAGCAAAAGGTGGCTCTACTGATTTGTTGATATAAAGGGGCTGAATACTCTTTGTAGTGCCGCTTTATGATTATGTGCTACTTTGTGTTTATCTATCACTTAAAATCTAAATAATCTAAAATCTAAAATAATGTAAGCTTGTATGAATACTTTTGAAAGCCACTGTACATTGACCTCATAGCTCCAGTGCAAAGCTTTAGACACCAAACATAGATTTCATGTTTGAGAGAATGGCTTCAGTAGCTCTTTCCTTATCTCAATAAACCCAGGGGCTTAAAAACGTACAATATAGCATTAAATCAAATCAGGTATTTAAGGCATTCAATGCAGGGGTCCTTCAGGTATTTTACAGTACAGGAACACACAGGCTGTTCATGCACAATTGCTGGATCATTGTTTCATTGGGCTTAATGTTGTTGTTTTTTTATTAACACTATTTGTGCACATGATGAAGCCTTATATTACCGCATCTATAAGTGGGTGCAGAAGTGTCACTTTAAAAGGGATACAAGATCAGTGGCTGTTAGAGAAAGATAACATTACAGAGGCTGTATTAAAATGCTCAACTTGCAAAACTGCAAAAGTCATAAAGATTCAAGACAAAGACGCATCACTTATTTAATTTACTCCAAGTAGAAGTTGTGCTACATTATTATAATAATGATTGTTGTGCTACGTTAGTAGATAGCTGAGGTGTTTTGTGGCTGGTTGACCAATATGAAGTTATTGCAGCTGGTGCCGTTACAATGTGTTTGAGTATGTGCCTCTGAAACAATGACCACACTCTTTATTTTTGTCATCTAGTCGCGCTATAAACACATCTCATAGAAAAAAAGGTGATCTGTGTGAGAACTTGGGGAAAGCCCAATATGGTAACAATGCAACATAATCCTCATTGTTTTCTTTTTTTATATATAATGCTCTTATCGTATTATCATAGCCACAGGTAAAATAGGCTATTTAGCTGGAAATATGAATAGGAGAAGTTCTGCAAAACGTCACTGCTAATATAACAAGATCCTTGAGGAACTTTTGGGCCATCTTTAATCATTGCTTTAAGGAACCATTATAATTTTTTTTTTAATTAAAACTTTCCTTAAAGCTCCTTCAAAGTGTCAACTGAAGAACCCCCATTAAAAAAAATCCCTCGGGGTACTTCTTAACTTTTAACAGTATACAGTATTTAAATGGGAACAAGCACCATCTTATGGGCATTTTAAAGGCTACATTTTACTATCTACATTTTTTTTATTATTAAAACAGTGTGGATAAAGGTTTTCCATTTGAAATAAACTGTATTTTAGATCAGGTTTGATCTGGGTATATGAAATGCCTATACAGTATGAAGACATACACTACTACGATGTAAGTACAGTATTTTGTCCTTAACAGGGCAACACACTATCTGGCCCAAAAAAAAAGTCACCACCTGGGCATGAGCATGAGATCATAATTTTTACACATGGATTCTTCATCACAGAGTCCAGACCTTACCCTCATTGAGAATCTTTGGGATGTGCTGGATGGAGAAGAGTTGCTTTGTGCAGTGGTCAGACTGTTCCAGGTCAGACCTTTTTTTTTGGTGGCCACTTTTTTTGTGGGCCAGGCAGTGTATTTCCCAGTATTTTATGCAATATATTGTTGTTTACTAATTTGATACACATATGGTTGGTTGCATTTGTTTTTTTGTTTGATGTAAATCCTTTCCACCTATTTTTTAGGACAATGAAGGAAAAGTCTTTGTGGATTTTTGTTCTTGTTGTTTGTATTGTAACAGAACGTTCCTTACTGAAATGTTTCCAAATAGAAATAAAATATATTTGATTTATTCCTGTTTTAAAAATCACATGAACACACACACGCACAATCATCACGAATCAATATTCAGATACACAGATTATACAAAAAAAAACACACACATAATAGAAAGAGTAAACATCCCGACTTCCTTGAGAAAGTTGACCCACTTTAGGCAGTAAGGCAGTAGGAGTTTAGGGGAAATTTTGAGAGGGATTAAGGAAAGGCAAGTCAGAAAGGCAGGAGAAATCTAGTCACAACCTGTACAGTGTAAATTCTTCATTCACAATAAGTGCTTAGCTCAAGTGCACTGATTTAGTTTGATAGGGGAGTACAGAAAAATATACATCCTATACACTCTAAACCCTAATCCTGAATCAAGCACATCAGTGTGAACAGACACAAGCACACCTTACACTTGTTTTCCAGTCTGTCCTTTTGTCAGGCATATATCACAGAAAAAAGAGGGGAAAAAATGGAGGTGTGAAGCACTGAGCTGTCAGAAGTGAATGAGAGATATCTGCAGACAACTGGCAACTCTCACACAACTGGCACAGAGTTCCAGTCATGTTCAGACTCAAGTCCTCTCCTACATCCTCTCCTGTAGATTCTTTGGTAGAAGTGTCTTCTCTCAGTCCATGAACTTGCGGTTCTGGTTCGCTCCGAACAGTTCCACTCGAATTTCAGGCATCATCTATTAATGGAAAGGTGAGAAAGAGAACTATGATGAAGGAAGAATGCTAAGACACCGTGACATCTTTGCTGGACAACCTCTTCATTATAATATAAGCACAAGGAAAAACAGAAATAAATAAATTGGGAAATAAATGAATACAGAAATAAATAGTTATGTAAATAAATAAACAAATAAAAGAAAAATTAGGCAATGTTAATAAAGAAACCCATAAATAACAATTTATTAAGATATATATATAAAATATTAGTTATAATTATTCTTTGCTGTGCTAATCGCCATATTACACATATTACACTTGTGTTAATCGCTTATACACTCAACAGCCTAGTCTGTAGAATAGGCTATTTATATGTTAAATATATGTTAATATACGTTAAATGAGA
The DNA here is from genome assembly GCF_023375975.1 of Astyanax mexicanus. Taxonomy (NCBI): domain Eukaryota; kingdom Metazoa; phylum Chordata; class Actinopteri; order Characiformes; family Acestrorhamphidae; genus Astyanax; species Astyanax mexicanus. The sequence goes on from NC_064417.1 coordinate 4,724,377, forward strand.
TACTATCAGGGTTGATACACTTTTTAACCAATATATTTCCATGATTTTTTCATGAACATACAATTTTTAAGATATCAGTGCAGACAAACAAAAAAACCAAAAGTCAATTAAAACTATAATTAAAATTGATTATAGTAGGTCAATACTATAATCAAATGGCACACAATCTTTAATAGTAAAATGTGTGACAGATCCGGAGAGCTCCATTACTGAATTAACTCTGAGCTTACATAATTGTTAGCTCAAAATATATTTTTACCATTGATAAATGAAAACACAAAGATTTGTAGACCAAATTTCCATGACTTTTCCAAAACTTTCTGGCTATTTTTATTTTCTAAAACTTATTCAGGCCTAGACGTTGCTAGATTAAATATGCACTCAGCACATTATACAACACTTTCCTTTCATTTCTAAATAATTCTATATTGTTCAGTTTTTTATGTTTCTTACTTGTTGGGCCAACAGTTCCAGTCTGCTCTCCAAAGTGTTGGATACCTTGATCTTTCCATTGGCGTTATAGACCTCCACGCCTCCCGAGCTGCAAAATCCAACGTGTATTCTTATGAACTCCACTGCTGCAGTGTGATAGTTCAGCCAAAAGTCATGTTTACAGGATTCCTATGCTTACTTCAAATATTATTATAGATTAGTTTGTCTCTATTTGGTGTCTAAAACTTTAATACACCCTAAATCCCCTTTTTGAGCTCAAACAGGTCATTGTTTTAAAAAAAAACTACATTTTGACTAAATTGGAGAATTGGGTAGATATCTGGCTGTTTCAAAGCTAATGTTGAACTCAAAACATGCATTCTCATCTGTACACCCTTTGACCCTTTAATGGAAATGCTTCATAGTAGTCGAGTAGTGTTAAACCATAAGACCCTTTATTTAAGCCCACATTTAATTTCTTAACTTTCTTATCAGTTTCACTCTCATAACTACATCATTGTAATATACTGTAGTATACTCAGTATAATATACCCTAAAGTAGAGCCCTGTGGAATTCCACAAGATATGCTAAACCAAACAGCTAAAACAGTTTATATGATAAGATTCACAGCAAGTAAACAAGGGTTTCAGGGAGTTGTTATCTTACACGTCAGGTGAGAGAAAGTTGTCCTTGTCGATGCTGACTTCAATATTGCGCTTTACAGTCTCTTTATAGATGGGGATGTTCTTCTGCACAGCAGCCTAAAGGTAAATAAGTACAAGATGTTTCTTCAACTCTCCCACAAAGGTCCATGTAAACATTGATACAACATTATAGTATGAACATCCCAGATTAAATAAATCATAGTTTAGATAATGATAAGTGCTCACCTCCACCAAGGCCACATCTTCCTTCCGGCAGCGAATTATAACCTTTGGTTCCAGCTGCTGATAGAAACCCTGGTAGAAAGTAATAGTAAGGATAGTAATTTGAAAGTTTTTATTAGAAATGTGTTTCTACTGGGCTCCCCCTACAGTCCCCTACAGCAAAGTTTGTGCTTTTAAATTCACATAGAAGAGAAATATATATTTTGACACACTGTATCTGTAATAAAGGATAAAACAATACTGCGCAACACCAACCAAATAAATAAAAATAAAAGCCTTACCTGTAAGACTAAACCTTCTAGCAGCATGGAGTATTTAGCTGGATCTTTAGCAATGTCAGCCAACCGCTTCCGTGCCTCATTAAGAAGATCCTACACAAAGACAAGAACTCTTTAAAGTGTTTAAGAAACAAAAAATATAAAAGGTAACAATTCTGATATTCTGAAATGAGCTTTAAGCTGAGCATACAATGTGCAATATTTTCAATTGTTTTACCCAACTTCAGCTCAAACTGTACAACTAAATATCAGGGTTTAAAAGGTAATAGCTCATGATTATTTATATTATATATTATAATACACTATACGTCGCAATGCGAAGAAATAGAAGAACACGTGGGGAGACGCTCAACAAACAGAATCGCAGTGCCATTGCCTTAAAAAAACAACAGTTGTCGGTTCAACTTTGAGATTTTGATTGTTTTGGGTTTGTCTATACCCCGTTCAGCTTCCATTGGTGGTTTGAGGACACGAGACAGACATGACCTCTACTGGACAGGTAGAAACTCAAAAACTTCAGTTATAAAGAGTTTCTTTTGGTTAATGCTAATGCTAATGTTATATATCTCATCTCATCTCATTGTCAACCGCTTAATCCGTGAAGGGTCGCGCGGGGGGTGGGGGGTGGGGGGGGGGGGGGGGGGGTGTTGGGGGCTGGAGCCTATCCCAGCAGGCATCGGGCGGAAGGCAGGATACACCCTGGACAGGCCGCCAATCCATCGCAGGGCAGACGGACACAGACAGACAAACAGACACATTCACTCACACACTCACACCTAAGGGGCAATTTCAATCAATCAATTCAATATACTAACATTAATTACATACTAACAATAATAATTCATGCACTTTTTATGGAATGTTTCTGGAACATTATTTCTGCAACATTACCTGCTAAACTTCCTGGAACCCTTTCTTAATGTTGCTAAACATTCTTCTAATGTCTGAATAAAATGATAATGTGATGTGAAAATAAACCTGATTTGATTTGGTTTGATTTGACCCCCAGCTTTACTTGGACCTCATGCCTTCCCTTTAGTTGCCCCCAGGTCTAGTTTTCTCTCAACCTCCTCCCCGCTCTAGAGCTCCTGCCAGGCCTGGATATAATGCCTGCAGACAAGCCTTTGCCTGCTGAGGACCTCCAGATGGCTGCCAACAAACAGTCAGATCTTGACCTCTTCCCTGGATTGTTTAAAAGATTGTATCTTAAGCAGGTAAGTCAGTAAATACCGTGACCATGTCATCTCGAGTCTTCAGCACCTTCAGCCTGGCCTGGTTCATCAGATTGGACATCCGACTGCAGAGGGAAGGAGAATCATTCAGAAATGTTTAAGAAAGCAGGGGCACAATAGTGCTCATACAGCAGTGGTTTTCAGATGAAATAGTGAACTGCCTCACATTTTCTTTTGCTGCTCGATCTGCTTCTCTTTCTTCTCATAATACTCCATTATTTTAACCCTCTGAGTCTGCACAAGACGTCCTTTCTCAATGTTAAACTCCTCTTCTGCCTGCAGAGTAAATTATATGACTTAAAAACACATTTTAACCCACAGCAAGGTCACCCCTTTTACTTCCAGACAACTGTTTATAAAAATAGGACTGGCTTCCATTTACCTTTGCTTCTACTTCTTCTGCCTTCTCGTTGGCCTCTTGCTCGATAAAGGCCATCATGTGTTTGATCTAAAAGGAGAAGACAGTGTCGTATAAAGTACTGATATCTGTGTACAAATAGAGAAAAATTGTCTAGTGTAGACACTAGAACAACACATGTAAATAGTTTTGTAGCAGTGTTGGAGGACACTTTAAATTATATATTTTTTGTGTGTGTTAAAATATTTCTTTAAAAGCGTTTGTATTAATTTATACATTTTTCCAAAATTTTCTCAAATATATATATATATACACTTTTACCATATATATATATATATATATATATATATATACTGTTACTATATAACAGGATTGGGTCTTTATTATTTTATTTTCCATATTTTAAAATCAATAAATAATATAAAATTTTGAATGTACTGTATAGTTCAATTACAGAATTTAACTATTTCCCCAAATTACAGCATAACTAAATATAACATTTTGATATTTTATGCTAATATAGCCATTTCACTTGTGTAAGAAAGGACTTTTTTTAATTGTCATGACAAGTTTACATTTTTACATTTTACATTAAGGGTATTTAGCAGACGCCCTTATCCAGAGATACTTACAAAAGTGCTTTGTTTAAAACAGTTTCCAGCACACTCTAATTTACAGTGCAGTAATATGTAGTAAAAACTGCTTTAAATGGAATTATGAGGAGAAGAAAAAGGAGAAATGAGACTGAATGTCCCACACACTGCATGTACAAGACAGACAGCAGTGATATGTTTGTATTTTATGCTTCTAAAAGCTAACAGTAATTCACTGTTTAATGTGACTATAATTTGGTTTCTCAGATTTGGACAGTTTCAGGGTTTAGATTTATTTTACTTTACTCGTAACTCATAAGAACATCTGTTTACTGATGAGCTGAAGAAAATTAGGAAAACCTGCAACAATGCAATGCTCTCTTTCATTTCTCTATTCTGGGTTTTCCGTCGGTCTTGGCAGGGGGCTCACGTGCAAACGACACTAAACCTGTTCTTACTTAAGTAATTTAGATAAACACATTCTGTACAATTACACCTACATATATACACCTATGATCAATTACATTTGGATTTTGTATGGTTAAAAAAAGGTGCTTCTGTGTGATCCATAGATATACAAGAACATTAGGGCTGGGAGGTTAATTTAAATTATTTGATGAATGTAATTGCTGTTTAATGCTTTTTTTTTATTGGAATAACGGAGATTGTACATCTTTACACATAGACGCTGCAGAGTGAATCTCAGTAGATAGACATTTGCTTCTGTCAAAAAACTGTAAAGAACATTGATATTTTACACTTTTCCTTAAATAAAAACTGAAATACAAGGAGGTAATGTTCGCACCATGTTTAATATAAAAGCTGCATGTAAGGTTGAAGGCTTACTTATTTTCTTACTATTAAATTGTCTTACTATATTAAATGTAAAGGAAACAATAGCTTGCACACCACTTTAAATTGTGCTGTTTGTTTAAAAATATAAAAAAATGAAATTATGTAAAAACTGAAAATCTTAATTAAAATTGAGAATTGCTTATACATTTGAAAAATATTAAAATTATCATTTTATTATTAATATATATATTTTTTTACAATATCTTCTATCCCTAAAGAATATGAATTTAGTGTTTTAGTATGGTTGAACATTGTTGTGGTTCATCAATTAACACATTAATTCATGTATGTGCACAGTCAAGCTCAAAGAAACCAATTTAGAAACAAATATTAAACTAACGTTAAGTCATTTTCTGTGTCCTACAACAATAAAGGCAACAAACACTGAAACATTTTCATGAGTGTCAATAAATAAAGGAAATTGTAGGTTATATTAGTGTCCACATGGCTATTTAATACTATTAATGATATAATATATTAATAATATCATATTTTATAACAGATTATAAACTTTAAGTACTGAAATCAGGTGTGTTTTAACAGACAGTAGGTTATATTCACTATCAGGAGAATATACACTGTTTACTGAGAGAGAACACAGACAACACTGAATAAAACCTCACTTTTCTACTTTACCTGTTTCTGAACATCGGCATCGCTGAGCGCCATGACTCTCTATCTTTAGTAGGACAGTTTTATGGGAGTAAAGTTACAGTTATTTCGCGGTATAAAGTGTTAAAGTTGTAAATTGCTCTCTCTCTGCTTTTCCGCGTAGCTCCAACTCATAGACAAGGAAGTGCGTCACCATGGGGCGCGTCCTAAATCCAGCACTGCTCCCTACACCCTACACCCACTTCTAGTGTTTCTGTCTGTTGGTTTCCTTTCTGTTTCAAGACTCCTCTGTTTTGCAGAGAGTATGCAAAATATGATATACTAGTGAATCTCAAAACAATATGGAAGCCCATTTCTATGGAATCCCATTTCCGCCACCTGAAGAAAAAAAAAACGTCCTCAACTAAGTCATAATTATGAGATAGAAAAGTCATAATTATGGGATAGTAAGTCATAATTATGAGATAATAAGTCATAATTATGAGATAGAAAAGTCATAATTATGGGATAGTAAGTCATAATTATGAGATAGTAAGTCATAATTATGGGATAGTAAGTCATAATTATGAGATAAAAAAGTCATAATTATGAGATAGTAAGTCATATTTATGAGATAAAAAGTCATCTCATAATTATGACTTAGTTGAGGACGTTTTTTTTTCTTCAGGTGGCGGAAATGGGCTTCCATAAAACAATAGTATATTGTTGAAAAGGAACTTTATTTCAGTAATCATTTAAAAATGTGAAATATTCAATAGATGTATTACACATAAAGTGCTATATTTTAAGCGTTTATTTATTATATTGCTGATGATTATGGCTTACAGCCACTGAAAACCCACAAATCAGTGTCTCAGAAAATACTATATATATTAAATACTATATGTGACCTCTCATACTCCGTCCCGCCCCAAGGATGGACACCACATGGTTTGGATGATGGGTATTTTTATTCTGCAACGAGTTCAGCATTCACATAACACATCAGATCAGTTTCTGGTCAGCTTAGCCAGCCCACAGCAGGGATATCTCAGACTGCTGGGGGTCTCCCAGCATGCACTCATTTTATACTAAAAACTGGCAGCCTTTGACCAGCAGGTGGTGCTGAACTCATTTGCAGTAATTTCTATATTATTAACTATTTATATATACTTTTAACACTGTTACATATACCCCCCTGAAATTCTGTCAAATGGGTGAAGCATGAACTTGATAATAATAAAATAGAAAGAAAAGAAAAGAAAAAAAAAGAGGGGGGGGGGGGGGACATACTATGGAACATTTCTGTGTACACGTCAATTAGAAAATTCTCCTTGAAGAGTATGTGGAAAAAAAGAGAGGTACCAAGCTCCTTTGATCAACATAGACATAAAAGGTGCCCTTCTACACCTTATAAACTAACACATAGTTCCAATCAAACAAAAAGCACAACTGTTATAAGAAGCTTTTAACCATCAATAATGCACAACATTATACTGTTTATACTGAAAGCAGATCTCTCACAAAATCAAACAGGGAACTAACAGTAGGTCTGGGACCATGCAAGACTTGGTCATTCATCTCACAAATAAGACGTGTGGGAGGCCTAATGACTCTACCAACCCTAGTGTGAGCTGTAGTGGGCTGTGTGCATATTACAGGATCCTGAGTGGGTGATTCTAGTGTGTCTATGTCTGGCTGAATGTGATCATGCGACGTAAGTGGTGGCTGAGGTGAACTATCAGTGCTGCTGACTGAGGAACTGTCACTGATATGATCTAGGGCTGACTGTCTAGAAATACTATCTGAGTATTCAAGCGAAGAGATCATGTCAGGCCTTTCATCAAGATGTTCAGTAGAGTTTTGTGGCACTGTGTTCACATTAACATGTGATTCGCCAGCATCATCACACTGCAATAGCCAGGACATAGTACGTTTGTCACTTCCTTCTACTTCATCAGGCACAACAGCATTGTGTTCGTAAGTGAGGTCACCCTCGTCTAGATGCGTTGAAGTCTCATCCATGCCACTATCCAGAGGAAAGAAGTTCACAGGCAGCATAAGATTCCTGTGAATGACTTTCTCTCTGCCTGTCAGAGAATCCTTGACTCTGTAGACATTTATGGCTGGCCTCACAGAAACAACTTCATAAGGGGTTGACTCCCACTTGTCAGCAATCTTTCGCTTCCCTTTTTCACCTCGGTTAGCCAACAGCACCCTGTCACCCACAGTCAGTGGTGAGCCCTTGACTTTGCGGTTGTACAATTTGGCATGACGGTCTTGCTCACAAATAGCATTTTTCTGGGCGATTTGTGCTGCTTCAGACAGGTCTCTTTTCAGATGCTGTACGAACTCGTGATGGCTGACAACACGATCATTCTCAAGGATGTTTTGAAACATGACGTCAATAGGCAGACGGGGAACTCGCCCGAACATCAGGTAAAAGGGAGCAAAGCCGGTAGTCTCATGTACAGTGCAGTTATAGCTGAAAGTGAGTGTTTGCAGCATCTGGGGCCATCTTGACTTGCATTTAGGAGGAAGAGCTCTTATCATGTTCCCGAGAGTTCTGTTGAATCGCTCAGAGATCCCGTTGCCCATTGGGTGGTAGGGCGTGGTGTGGGATTTTTGTACACCTGCCATCTCAAGTAGATCTTTGATGAGCCTGCTCTCAAAGTTAGCTCCTTGATCTGAATGGATCCTTTTAGGAAATCCATAAACACAGAAGAAGTCGTTCCACAAGCGGCGGGCAACTTGCTTGGCAGATTGGTTTCTACAATGGAAGGCATGAGCCATTTTTGTAAAATGGTCAGTGACCACGAGGACATCAACAGTTTTCCTGTCACTCAACTCTGCAGTCCAGAAATCTATGCAAACCAGTTCCATTGGCTCAGAGGTGCGAATATTTTTCAGAGGAGCACGTGCATCAGGCTCAGGAGTCTTCCCAACTATGCATCTTTGACAGTGTTTCACATAATATGCAACATCTCTGTTCATACCTGTCCAGAAAAATCTCTCGCAAGCCAGGGAAAGAGTTCTTGCACATCCCTGATGACCAGCAGCATCATGCACACCATGGAGGACTTGTTTTTTCAGTGATTCTGGGATGATGAATTGGAAGACTTTTCTGTTCAGGTGACGGTGTCTCTTTACTCTGTACAGTATGCCATTTCTGACTTTAAGTTTTTTCCAGTGCTTTAGAAGTCTTGTTACACAGGTGGATTCTGTCTCTTTCTCATGTCTTGTTGGTTTCTTGCCTCGCTGTACATAGTACAACACTCTGCTGACTGTAGCATCCTGTTCTTGTAGACTTAACAGTTGACTGTGTGGAATGACAATAGACGGGTCTTCTTGGGGAAGCTGAAGTGAGGCTGGACTCACACAAGGAAGCTGGGAAATACCACCATTTCGATGAGCATCCAGAACAGCAGACACTTCTTCAGCACTGACAGAGAAGCCAGCAGAATGGAGGGGGTCCTGCATCAAAACTGGATCATCCTCAGACTCATTTTGGCTGTCGACAATCAAGCAATTAGTGGTAAGACGGAATGCATCTTGCACAGTACCTGTGACGACTCCATTGACTTCATCCAAGAGAGATGTGTAGGGCTCTTTCACAAGACGATGGCTTATGCAGGACTGAACAAATGGTTCACGGCTGAGAGCATCAGCAACAGTGTTCTTGGTCCCTGGGACATACTTCAAATCAAAATCATACGCAGCAAGCTTGGCCACCCATCTTTGTTCGCATGCATCCAACTTGGGTTTAGTTAGGATATAGGTCAGAGGGTTATTGTCAGACCATGCAGTGAAATGTCTCCCTTTTAGCCAGTGGCTGAATTTGTCAGTAATAGCCCACTTCAAGGCCAAAAATTCTAGTCTATGAGCAGGATAATTCAGTTGTGAGCGGGACAAAGTTTTGCTAGCAAAAGCTACTGGTCTTGCAACTGTTTCACCAGGTGGAATCTGGGAAAGGACGGCTCCAATTCCATCAAAGGATGCATCAACAGCGAGAATGAAAGGCTCATTAAAATCAGGATGGGCTAAGGTTACACTGTGGGTGAGATCATGCTTCAGGGTATCAAAAGCATTCTGACACTCAGAAGACCAGTCATCTGCCGAAAGTTTCACAGAAACAGGCTTCCTCTTGTAAGGTTTTCTTCCTCTTTGAGCTTTGCCCTGATTTCTCTGTTCAGATGTTAACTTGAAGAGTGGTCTAGCTTTGGCTGAGCAATCTTCAATAAAATGCTGGTAGTAAAGGACCATGCCCAAAAAGGACCTAATCTTCTTCTGTGAAGGTGTGACACCATCACTTTCCATCAGATCAGATTTCTGAATCTGGCTAATGGCTTCCACTTTACTAGGATCAGTCTGCACACCTGTTTCACAAATGACATGACCAAGAAACTTCACAGACCGTCTTAAAAAATTGCACTTTTTTGGTGCTAGCTTGAGATTGTGGTTCTTGAGGCGAGAGAGGATCATCTCTAAACGTTCTAAAGCCAGCTGTTCCGTCGGTGCGAAGGTCATAAGGTCGTCTAGATAGCACAGAACACTCGTGAAGTTCTCATCTCCAAATATAGCTAGCATCATTCTCATGAATGTCGCCGGACTATTCGAGAGACCTTGAGCCATACGATTATATTCGTGGAGTCCAAAGGGAGACGAGAAAGCAGTGTATTTTTTGTGTTGCTCGTGCAGTGGCACATTATAAAAGCCAGATGTTAAGTCCATGGTGGAAAAGAAAACATTGCCTCCAAGGGCAGCAAGGGCATCTGCCTGGTGGGGCAGTGGGTGAGCGTCCTTCACTGTCTTAGCATTCAGCCATCTGAAGTCAGTACAGATGCGCAAATCACCATTCTTCTTCCATACAAGGACTAAGGGTGAAGCATACTCACTATGTGACTTTCTAATGATACCTTTTTCTTCCATTTCATTGAGAGCTGTTCTTAACTTCTCATACTGGCTTGGTGGCACGCGGCGGTAGGGAAGGCGGAACGGTTTGTCATCTATGAGATGTATCTTGTGCACAAAGCCAGTAGCTTCACCACAGTCCATCTTGCCCCGGGAGAAGATTGACTCATACCTTTCGATGATTTGCAAAAGTCGGTCTCTCCACACGTCAGACACTTCACAGGCATCCAGATCCAGCTCCTGTAGTCCAAGCTTCTCCAAGACCATCTTCACCTCTTCACCAGACCTTGTCAGAGGAGTGTCAAGAACACACTGAGAGTAAGATTGGATGCTATCGGGTTGAGAAAGATCCTCTACAGCAATGCATGGAAACACATCTGCAAGTTTAGCATTTCTTTTCAGCACAACGACTTCACTAGAGGGGTTGATAAGTTTCATAGGCAGCCATCGATCTCCCCACATTGGTGTGATGACCCTGCCAACCAAGACATTTTTTGGCCTACACCTTGATTGAGTTGGCTCAACAATAACAGTGCTCCCCACTGATATGGCTGCAGACTCAGGCAATTTGCCCCAAACAAGATGCTCACATCGCGGCTGTAATGAGATGCATTGCTTTAGCCTTAATGTACCAACTCTTTCAGGTACAGACTCGCCTCTCCACCTTTCAGTGTTAGAAATGAGAGAAAGGAATTGGTGTAAGTCATCATCCCCGACAACACTGGACTCTGACATTATCCGCCAGTAGCTATCTGTCTTGCGCATCCACTGTATGAGTGCTTTAATGGCATTGCTGCCCAGTATCATGTCATCAGTCTGACCAGGGACCACAAGCACTGGGATGAGCATCCTGCAATCATACACAGTCATTTCCACATTATAAAGAGCTTTTGGAGTGACACTTTGTCCACCACATCCGAATATTATGATGTCATCAGCAGAGTATTTCACCATATCAGGATTTTGCTGCAGAAGGCTTGACTCAGCAGACTCACTCAATGTGCATGCCATGGAGCCACTATCAATCATGGCTTTTAACACAACTCCTCCTGCTGTAGTAACTGTAGTATAGAACAAGCTGTCTGATTTCTGAATCTTGTGCAGATTTTGAAGTATAACTGTTTTATCTGAAGGTGCATCAGATGCAAATGACTTGTACACTGACTGAAAATCATCTGAAGTGCTACTGGGAGGGTCAGAATTAGGATCTGCACCGTCCTCCCCTAAAATGCAGATCCACTAGTTTTCCAATGGCTGAGAAGGAGCAGGCTTTCTCTTCTCTGGACAGGAGCTCCGTGAGTGAGCAGGTGAGTAACACTGAAAGCACAGTTTATGGTTTCGACAGTGAGTGAGGCCAGAATGTGAAGCATCGCCACAGACTGTGCATGGCATGCTGTTTAAGCCACCAATTCTGGGCAGTCGTGGTTTACCTCTGTAGCTTGGGTTGGTCTGCGCTGGAGCTGACTTCTCCAACAGAATCTTTTCTAACATGCCAATGACACGTTCAAGAGCAGTGGATTCTGCGTTCTTAGGTGGCTGGCAGTCTTGGGTCTCTACTGGTGACATCACTGCTTGAGAAAGTTCCACTTTGTTCATAGACACTCTTTCATTAGGTGTTTTGGCTACCTTTGTTCTCAAACTCATCTCAGAATGGTACTCATCTAGAACATCTTGAACTTCTTCAGCAGACCACTTGTCAATTGTCTTTGATCTAAATGTCACAGCAAGTTCTTTAGAGGGACAGTTTCTAATGAACATTCGCGTCACCTCAGCAGTGGGGCAGTCAAAAGACTTACCCTGTTCCTTCAGTCGGTCGACAGCTATGTCAACTGCCTGGTTGAGCCTGAGCCAGTAATCATACGCATCTTCGTCAGCCTTGGGCAGCGTGGAGTAAAAGTCTGCCAGTGGAAGTGGAGAGCATGGGACAGAATCAAAGTGCTTGCGCAAAAGACTGTAAATGGACTCTGGATTCTTTATTATATCGATGCCACTGTTTCTTGTTCCGAACTTGACAATGTCCTTTGCTCTACCCCTGAGACGTATGAGTATCTCTTCAGCTTGTTGCTCTTTTGCAATGTCCACTTTTTTTATGTAGTTCCTCATAAGATCTTCCCACTCACGCACTGTTACAGAATCTGAGCTATCCCCCTTGAAGTTAGGTGGGTCTTTCACTTTTCTGTGGGATACAAGTTGGACTTGTGAGTTGTCAAGACTCTGTGTATGACTGACATTGGGTGTGCTATGGGAAGCAATGTGACCAGCATGTGGTGGGCTAAGGTGAGTAATAATGCTGCCTGCGAGTTCTTGACCAATACGCTTAATCACATCACTCATTTGACTGACCAGATCGCTAGACTGTACGAGAGGGTTTAGAGAAGGACTGCTATCGACCTGAGGGCTAGGTGCAGCTGCAGTGTTGAAGTGCTGAGGAGGGTTCCTGTTCTCACTGACTAAAGGAAGCCCAACTGGTACCTGACCACCTCCCACATCTGTGCCACCACCCTGAACAGGACTTTCAAACTGTAGCATCATAGGGATCCCCAAAACACCTCTACCTCTCCCCACACTTGTGCTTATGGGAGTGTGCATATTTTCCTGAGCAAAACTCATCATTACACTACAAACAAGTAAAGTAAAATGAATTCCCAGAGTAAGATAAAGAAAATAAAGATTAGGCTCTGAATTCTACACTCTGAATCACTAATCATGAAAGGACTGGTTGTAACAGTTCTCAACACTGTGCACCTGGCTCCACACAGACAGAGGGCAACGGAACACGTCCCGGTTCGGCATGAAGATCTTCAAGGATGAGCTTGCAGCACCAGCCGACCTTTGTGTTGAAGACCATCGACGACGGAGTCACGGCACCAATGTGACCTCTCATACTCCGTCCCGCCCCAAGGATGGACACCACATGGTTTGGATGATGGGTATTTTTATTCTGCAACGAGTTCAGCATTCACATAACACATCAGATCAGTTTCTGGTCAGCTTAGCCAGCCCACAGCAGGGATATCTCAGACTGCTGGGGGTCTCCCAGCATGCACTCATTTTATACTAAAAACTGGCAGCCTTTGACCAGCAGGTGGTGCTGAACTCATTTGCAGTAATTTCTATATTATTAACTATTTATATATACTTTTAACACTGTTACATATATATAACACCAACTGGTACTTTTTACTTTTACTTAAGGATCTAATGGCATGTGCCACGGGATCTCGCTGTGACCTCTACTGAAAGGCAGGTGCCTATGAATCTAATGGCATGTGCCACGGGAGCTCGCTGTGGCCTCTCCTGAAAGGCAGATGCCTATGAGGGAGACAGTAGTATTGTTACATAATACATGCACATAAAACATTAAATCTTTGCCCAAGAACAAAAAAACAAATAAAACAAGGACACAAGCCCGACTTTCCCCTGTTTTTAATACGCATTGAAATATGTTACCTTTACCACAATTGCTCTATTAAATCAAGTTACCACAAACACGTCCAAAATAACCCATTGGCTGTCCATGGAAGTCCAAAACAAACGCGTAAACTGCTCGTTTTAAAAAAATAAATCCAACTACCAACTAAGCTGTGAACGACACATTCCTGAAAGTCCTTAAATTAATATGCCCGATCGCGTATGGCTGTGTGCAAAGCCACTATTTTAGCCACAGGAGCTGTGGCAAGTGTCTTTGCTAAGCGGCATGTATCCGTTTCTGAATGGCAGATGCCGCTAGCGAGCGCCGCTGGCCAGTAGCGTTCGTGGCCAGTGCCACTCCTCAAAGACAGGTGCCAGTAGGTGTCACTTCCTGTTGCCACAGTTGAATGGCAGGTGCCAGTGGGTGTCACTTCCTGTTGCCAATTGCCGTTTGAGGATAGAACCCTAGTTTAAATCTAGTTTAATGCCAGTGTTGAGAAAATAGTCTCAATAAAATACCTTTAGAATGTAAATAAAGGACAATTATACTATATAACATTTTTAGGAACACCCACTGCTATCTAGATGACCTGGCCAATTTAAGAGTATACTTATTTATGGAATTAAGATCTTTTTTAAGGTAGATGTAATGGGAAACAGTCTGTGATAGCCAGCTGTTAGGGACTCAACCTGTCTGGGGCAAAGCATATCAGTGTTTCGAAACTGTTTTAGTGAAGGTATGTTGACTGATCTTGACAGTGTAAGATAGTGCTGAGAACTGAACACTTGTTGGGGAGAGTATAAGAGCTCATACGAACTATAACAGAGTTGCAGGTGAAAACACTGAGCGAAAGGATCATGAAGCTCTACCTGGCTGTCTTTGCCCTTCTGGTGGCGGCTCAGTGCCATAAACTCTTCATAGGGTGAGTTAAAACACAAATTTGAAAGTGATCAGAATATATAAGCAAAACTATATCTATGAGAATGACTGTAGATTCATGACATAAATTATTAGAAATGGTACTAAAGTAGACATACCACCACTTTCTCTGTTGTTTTGCTATGACTGATCTGGATGACATTCTAAAAGAAATCCACATTCACACTCAACAGAGACCAGGTTCTCAGAATCAATGCTGAATCTGAGGAACAAATCCAGCTCCTGAAGGAGTTAGAAGACGATGAAGGATGGGAGGTATGAAACATTTCTGTTGGTTTTTGCTCCATTCTGAGAAATTCAGTGTACCGTAATGCTGCAAATATTTGAATATCTTTCATTTAGCTGGATTTTTGGACTCATCCTGTCTCAACTGACCTGCCTGTGGATATCCATGTGCCATCTGCCAGTTTGCACGCTGCCAAGAGCTTTTTACATCTTCACAATATCTCATTCACTGTTATGATCAACAATGTGCAGGTAAGGAATTCTTTTATACAGATTAGCATTTGCATTTGAATAAATGTATTGATTAGTAAGGGTCTAAATCTAAATCTTTGACCTCACGACCAGTTTTATGTTGATTGTGTGAAGAATGTTAAGAAATATTTTGTAAGACTGTGAATAATTTCTGCATAACTGAACATATTAAATGAAGTTCCACAGGACAGGTATGAATACAATAATACATTGTGGGCCAAAATATCTGCACCCAGACTCTTGAGAGGACCCTTTGTAGTACTTTTCAGTTTTAACATAGGGACATAATGCATAGTAAAATAATACATAATGATTAATTCTGCACCTAACATTTAGCAATACACACAGGTCCCATTCTTTTCCCTTATACTTTACTCTCCCTCATTACTGTGGTCGTTTACAATCTGAGCAACATCATTTAACCCAAACATTAAGATCTGATATAATCTGACCTAACAGTGCAATAACACATATTATTCTGGTGTTAACATGGTTCTTGTTACTCTAAATGGCAGGCCAAGTGCTGATCAATTTCTGTGTTCAAAACCACATCAGTTTATCTGTGTGAGGCATACAAAGCCCTGGGTTTTTTTGGAGCAGGTTTAGGGATGTTTTGAGCAAGGTAATTTGATCTAAAAACTATGTAAATACATCTTGTACATGGATAAATCTATCAATTTGCTATGTGTCAGGAACTCCTGGATGAGGAGCAGGAAAGTATGGAGGTGAACGCCATGCAGGAGCGCAGTGTAAACAGCTTCAACTTTGGAGCCTATCACACACTGGACACTGTGGGTACCTCCATCACACACACACACACACACACACACACACACACACACTGTCTACAACATACATGTTACATGTTTTAATTTGAATTTAATTTGACCGTAAACTGTGGATTTATGAATAGCGCTATTTTTGGACACTGTCTTAACTGTACTGATTACATGTTCTACAGCTGGATGGACACTCTAGTGGCTGCTCATGCAAATCTGGTTTCCAAAGTGCGTATTGGTTTCTCTTACGAGAACCGTCCCATGTATGTGCTGAAGGTAAGGATGATCTGCTTTTAAAAATAATCTGCTCACTATAATGCTACATTTCGTGCATGTGTTTTACTGATCATAACAATTTTTTTTTAAAGAAATTGAGTGATAATTAGTAAAGTTCCTCAGTAATGGAGTATATACATTTATATATTTAGTTCAGCACTGGTGGGAACAAACGCCCTGCTATCTGGATTGATGCTGGTATACACGCCAGAGAATGGGTCTCCACTGCTTCTGCTGTGTGGATGGCTAACAAGGTAAGTATAAATTGTTCCTCTTTCTGTTTCAGTATAAAAGCTTTAACTTTTTGGCAGAGCACATTTGCTACTTGCATTTGTTACTATCTCTTAATAAATGAGTTAAGATGAGTTAATGAGTTTACCTTCTCTACCAACTGGAAGAGGTGATACTTTATTATTATTTTGTGCTTGTGGTTTGTATTTGCCAAATCTTAGATTTAAAAAGTGCACATTTTAAACTTGTGAGATCTTTTAAAATAGATCTAGTGTTATTGCCACAAACATAAAAATATAAACACAAATAATTAATTAATGTTTTTTTTTCCTGTTGAGGCATTAAAAGGTTAAAGTTCAAATTATTTATTTAAATTATTTAGATGGCTACAGATTATGGTGTTGACCCCTCGGTGACTTCTCTCTTGGGCCGTATGGATGTCTACCTGATGGTAGTTACCAATCCAGATGGATATGCCTATACTCACACTTCTGTAAGTATGCAATTGATTTTGTGCAACCACACAAAGTTTCCCCAACATTTTCATGTTTTAACCCCTTTGTCAGAAGCCACAGATGACATATATCTTCACATATCATCATATATAACATCACGATGAAAGTTTGAACCACATTTTCCTCACTCTCCTATAGTTCAAGTTTATTTGTGTTAATATAATACCTTTTTAACACTTTCTAGGACCGCATGTGGCGCAAGACTCGCTCTATTAATGCTGGTTCTGTCTGCCGGGGTGTTGATCCTAATAGAAACTGGGATGCTGGTTTTGGTGGTAAGTTGATAGATGTGGTCACTTTCAAAAAGTCCAAAAAGTTAAAGCAGTTTGTTAGTAAAAGCAATCTGATGGTGTGTCATTTTAATACATGCTATGCTATTCCAGGACCTGGAGCTAGTAAGAACCCTTGCTCCGACTCCTACCACGGCCCTTCTGCCCAATCTGAGATCGAGGTGAAGAACGTGGTGGATCTTGTCAAGAACCACGGCAACTTCAAAGCCTTCATTTCAATTCATTCTTACTCTCAGCTCCTCATGTACCCCTATGGATACAGCTGCAACAATATCCCTGACCAGGCAGAACTGGTAAGCTAATTTGCCCTTCCATCATACAGAGCCTGTGATACAAGAACTGTAGTTTATTAAAATACTGTAAGCAAGGTGATTAATTTGATCCCAACAATGTTAACTTAATGTCTAATCAGAACAAAATAAAATTAACAGCATTCTGCCACCAGTCTTTACATGTGAACTATTCATGAAAAATACATACTGTGGTTTTGAAAATGTATACACTTTTGTAAATCAAAATATCACAATATCATTATTTTCTTTCACTTGTAATGTCTTTATCATTGCTGTGATTATGGGACAAAATATTTTCAGCACCGTAATTCTTTTTATGACTGTTTCTGTTGGGCCATTTGTTTGTCAACCTCCAGACTTCTAGAACAGTAAAGGATCTATTAGTACACCCAGTACTAATAGACACCCAGTGTCAAAATGGCTCAGACTTCAGATTTTTATGCTTGCCAATTTTTCTTGCATCCAACAGAAACTGGCAAATCCATTGAATTTGTTCTTGGAACTGAATAAAATTAAAATCTGTTTCTGTTTTGTGCTATAGGACACTGTAGGTCGATCTGCAGTGCAGGCCCTCAGCTCTCTTTATGGAACCAGCTATAGAGTGGGAAGCATTTGCAGGATTATCTGTGAGTGTACTTTTAGAGCGTTTTCTTTCTTATTGTCCATTTGATGTAATTTCTTCAATTTTCTCTGTTTGCTTACAGTATTTTTATTCTAATCCCACAGATCAAGCCAGTGGTGGAAGCATTGACTGGTCATATGACATTGGCATCAAATACTCATTTGCCTTTGAGCTGCGTGACACTGGACGCTATGGTTTCCTCCTGCCTGCCAATCAGATCATCCCAACTGCATCTGAGACCTGGCTGGGTCTCAAATATATCATGAAATATGTCCGTGACAATTCTTAATATGATTACAATTAATGTTGTGTAGAAACTGACAATAAAGATCCCAAAGCCAGGAATTTCTGATCTCTTACTGACTTTTTCTAAAAGCATGATTTCAAGCCTTAATAGCCCAAAATATATGTATACTGGAGTGTCAACTATGGGAATAATAAAGACTACAGTGTCATACAACTTCCCAATGGCCTATTAGTGCTGGTCCCATGTCCAGGACGTCAGAGCTGACAATGCCCTGGACAACAAAATTTAACACTCACTTATTTCAATGTTTCAAATCATTTTAAGAAGCTATTGGAATCACTAGGGATGACACAGCATAAAAGGCAAGTAGCCAACTATGAAAAAAACTATTCCAGGTGACTCTATCTCATGAAGACTGAAGAATCTAAGTATAAAACATTCTTGTTTGTTTAATACTTTTTGTTTACAAAATAATTATGCATGCGTTCCTGTATAGCTTAAATGTCTTCAGTATTAAATTTAGTTTAAAAATAAAAATACAAATAAAAATTAAAAAAATATATATATTTTTTTTACCATTTTTACATTTACAACATGATTCCTTTTTTCTATTCCTATTTTTAATTATTTCAAATTAACACAAAGATCACAGTAGAAGACAGCATGAACATTAGTAAAAAAAAAAAAAAGAAAGAAAACAAACTCAGTCATGCATTCTTACTGTTTTTAAACATTTCTTATTTTTTGTATTTCTGAAAGATTTCAATAGTGAGGTAAATTCACTTATAAAAATATAAAATCTTGGTTTTAAAATACAAATGTTTACGTTTGTGAATAAAGCATAAACTTATCATAAATCAAATCATAATATTAACAATATACTTCACATAAAGGTCATGATACATTATTCATAATGTGTTCCTTGGTAGGCTGGATGACTTCAGAATTAATTCACAATGTAGGAAAAATAAAAATAAATACATTTAAATAGGTGTGTCCAAACGTTTTATTGTATTTATTTTATTTTACATTGCACAATTGTAAATATATACAGCCTGATTTTTTAAGGTAAATATATATGTAAATATATATATAAATATAAATATATATATATATATATATATATATATATATATATATATATATATATAAGCGTAAGTTTTAAATTTCCCGCTCTTTTTTTCCTCAGAGGGAACCGTTGCACCGTGAGAAGTCCTTCACAGTCCACAAAAGTTATTTTCTCGTATTTTCATCGTTGTAATTCAGTTTACACGATAAATATGGGATTCTTGAAGCAGTTAGACATCGAAAATTTCAAGTCTTGGCGAGGAAAGCAGATTATTGGCCCTTTTAAACGATTTAACTGCATTATTGGCACAAACGGCTCAGGTAAATTAGCTAGGATAGCTATGCTAGCTTTAGCAGCGTTTTTTTCGCGGTCTGTTTTAGCATGTAGATGTTAGTAATTAACAGGGTTTTGAGGTTGGACTGAATTTGGACGCTAAATTAATTTATATTTATATTTATAAGGTAAGTCAAATATCATGGACGCGCTGGGTTTTGTGATGGGAGAGCGAGTTTCCAGTCTCCGAGTGAAGTACACGAAAGACCTTATCCACGGAGCTAACATCGGCAGACCTGTCTCAGCCACGGCCTCGGTCACCATGCGCTTCTGCTCCGACACCGGCGAGGAGACCAGCTTCAGCAGGACAATATCAGGTCAGGACTGTATTTTTAGCAGTCGTTTTTTGAGACGACTTAAAATTGATAATATAATAGCCTGAGAAGACCCAAAGTGCAGTTTGACCGTGGATTCAATTAACGTTATATTACATGCTAATATTTACACAGGGTCATTATATAAAAAGTCTGCAGTAACTAATATCTGTTCATCTTTAGGATTTTACCAGTCTGATAACCTATAACGTTATTGTTTCTTAGGTCTGACAGATTTTTTAAGACAACTTAAAATTGATGGGATAATGGCCCGAGATCTAGACCCAAAGTGCAGTTAGACCTTTTTTACATTGAATGCTATCATTACAGGATTGTAATAAAAAATACACAATAATATTTGTTCTTCTTCAGGATTTTAACAGCCTAATGTATTGTGTCTATATTTAATAATATAATACATAATATTTTATAGTTCTCTTTTATCATCTTATTTTATCTACCTTACCTATCTAATTCAAGTCTAAATTAAACTTGGAGCATCTTTCTGTGTTTTTCCCTTTTTATTCAGAGTGTTTGCACAGCCAGGGTTGCCAGGTCTAACAAAAATATCCAGCCCAAAGTCAGTCTAAAACCCGCACTTAAGAAGCTTAAACTAGCCCAAAATATATGTCTGTTACACGTTTGAAGCAAATGTCAAAACAAATATGAGTGTACGACTTCACGTCACAAATAATATTGTAACATTAGTGTTTTATCAGTTCTTTTATTACTAATTTCTTTTCTTGCCCCTCCTGAACTCTCTCTCTCTTTCTTGCTGTCCACCGTATATCGTTATGTTCTCCTGGATTGTATTGTTGCTTTTCACAGTTTAAATCCGCCATCTACAGGCGGCAGCATGTAACTGCAGCAAGCATTTAAGGTGTAACTGAAATAAGACGCTGGTGAACAAGTTTAAGGTTGTAATATTACACCAATTAAGTTGTAATAATCCAAGATTAAAGTTGTAATATTACGAAAATAAAGTCGTAATATTACGAAAATAAAGTCGTAATAATACAAAATCAAAATCGTAATATTACAAGATTAAGGTTGTAATATTAAAACAATAAAGTTGTAATACTACAAGATTAAATTTGTAATATTATGAGAATATAGTACCTGAATAAATATCATACTTATAAAAATAATGCAGCAGTACCTAAAGGGGTGGATTTCCAGAAATTCCTTTCTTTCTGTTGACCTAAGCATGAAATAATACTGGACCAAAATATTTATTTCTGATAGACATAAAGGCTAGTAGTAGTCCAACATCTTGACTTTAATATAAACACACAAACTGTTGAGCAGTACCACAACTTTCCCCTCTTTCTCCAGTTTAACCAATATCTGAATATCTGCGGCATTAGCTTACTAAAGTAAAAAACGGCACACAGTAACAGCACGAAGAGTGCTACCACAAAAGTCTACCACAGAACTGAAGAATATTATATGTATTATATTCTTTTTCATTATTTTTTCATTTAAAAAACATCTAGTGCTCCCCATATTGTCTGTTATAGCATTTGGCAATGTGCTTCTTTATTTTTAGGTGAATCCTCAGATTATCGTGTAAATGACAGACAAGTCACACTGGCAAAGTACACAGGGCAGCTGGAAAAGATTGGCATTGTGGTCAAAGCCAGGAACTGTCTGGTGTTTCAGGTAAATTAGATTTTTCTTTGTGACAGCATCAGTATCTCTCCTACTTGTCTATTTCTTATAGCACACAATAAATGAGATGCACATGCCTTATACATATTAAATCCAAGGAACTATGTTTCTATATTCCGAAGGTTTTTTATTAAACTAACACTTTTACTCGGTAGAAATTAAAATTTGTTGTGGATTCAGTTATTCTTGTGTTCGACAGGGAGCTGTGGAGTCACTTGCCATGATGAATGCTAAAGAACGCACAAAGCTGTTTGAGCACATTAGCAACTCTGCAGAGTTAGCTAAAGATTATGACACCAAGCTGACAGCCTTGAAAAAAGCTAAAGAGAACACTCAGTTCCACTTTAACAGGAAACGTGCTGCAATTGCAGAGAAGAAGCAGGTTTTCAAGGACAAGCTTGAGGTATTATAAGAAACAGACATGATTAACTATGTGCTACTAGGTTAACTTGTTTATAAAGTTAGCTTTAA
Source organism: Astyanax mexicanus (assembly GCF_023375975.1). Classification (NCBI taxonomy): domain Eukaryota; kingdom Metazoa; phylum Chordata; class Actinopteri; order Characiformes; family Acestrorhamphidae; genus Astyanax; species Astyanax mexicanus. Next base: position 4,746,454 of record NC_064417.1, read on the forward strand.
TTAATAATGATGTTTTTTCTTATGAAGGGCACAAATCCAGTGTATTATGTCATTACATCTTAGTGGCATGTTTTGAAGAAAGCCCTTTTCTTCATAGGCAGAGAAATTTCAGACGGTGGTGGACGAGTTTAATGAAAGCAAGCTCCATCTCAGCCTCTTCCAGCTTTACAACAATGAGAGGGCCATAGATGTTGTTACAAATGCATTAAGAGAGAAGCAGGAGGCTGTTGCTGCCACAAAGAGCACAGTGGATGTGTGGGATCAAGCTGTCAAGTCTAGAAGGAAAGAGCATGGACGCCTTACCAGACAGCTGCAAAAACTTGAGAAGGATATCAAGTTAATGTTGTTCTTTTATATTATTATAAATAATACATCTATGTTGATGTGTGAAAGTTTTTTCACCACCTTTAAATGGCTCATGTTTGCCTCACACTGTGCCTGACCCTTTTTTAGGACCCAGGAGCAAATCCTCAGCCAGCAGAGGCCTCAGTACATCAAGGCCAAGGTGAACACAGCTCATCACCTGCGCAAGGCTGAGGAGATGCGAGCTGCCCTGCAGAAGAGCCTGAAGCATCAGGCCAAAAAGGAGCAGGCGCTGCAGGAGCTAGAGCAGGAGCTTATTGAGCTGGAGAAGGCATGGAGAGCTTATGAGAGGGAAATGGAAGCGCAGGGAGCCCAGAGGGGAGAAGGAGTACAGCTGAAAGAAGCTCAGGTTCAAAAGATAGGAAAATAGAAAGGCAGTGAGAAGGACAGTTCGAAGGACTAGTGAAACAGATTAGTGTTGCTGTACTTTTTAAACCCATTTTATTGCCCTGAAAGTGATGTTGCCAGTCATGTAACAAAAGATGGAAATATTTTGAGCATATATTTTTAACTTGACAAAAAGACAATCATACATGCTAAAAATGATATAGACCCATATTTTTAAGTGTTTTGTCTGGAGCTGTTTGAATAAAAGCTATCGTGGACATCATATCATCCATTCAAATGGATGCAGGTCACATGCTGTTTGTACATTAACATGCTGTAACATTTAGAAATTATGTTTTGTTTCATGCTGTGTCTTAGCTGGAGAGATATAAAGAGCTGAAAGAACTATCCAGGAAGAAGGGAGCTTTGTTAGTCCAGAAGGCTGAGAAGATGCACTGGGAGGTTAAGGCTGATAGGGAGAAGCTGGAGTTTGACAAAAGACGAAAAAATGAGGTTGCGGTAGGTGAAGTGTTGTTGGGATTATCAGTGCATGTATGCTGCAAATGTAAACTATTTTCTCATTATTTCCACTTTCTACAAAATAATAACTATAATAGTTTTCATTATCTCTTATCATCTTGTGTAAATATAGGCGAACATTAAGCATTCTCAGACTCAACTGGATGACTTAACCAGGAGAGCAGGGAAATTGGAGGACTATGTCATCACCTCTAAGTAAGATTAGTTTCTTAGCTCATTCATCTTTTTGCTTTTATCTGTACTTTTTATATGGGTTTATTTTTTTATATGCTCATTATTGTAGGTACACTGGATGTGTGGGACATGGGGAGGGTATAAGCTTTCATCTCTTTAAGTCTGCTTGATAACTGAAGTCAGCTGATTTAATAAATTTACTAAATAGTGCTCAAGCAGGGGAATCTCTATACTATGGTTGACTACACTTGTTGTTTTTACTATTAAATTACTGTATGGCGTTCGTCATATTTTTTATTTTATTTTTGGAGGTCACTGTGCACCCTTTGAGTCTGTTCCTTTATATTCCTTTTGCAGCAAGGCTCTGGCTGAACAGAGAGAGCAAGAGGAGTGCCTAGCGGAGGAGTTGGAGTGTGGCCGTGTACGGATGCAGGAGGTTAATGAGGAGCTGGCGGGGGTATTGAGTGAGCTGCAGAATGCTGGAATTGACAGCCAGGAGAACCGCCGGCAGCAGAAACGGAATGAAGTCTTCGACAGTCTGCACAGACTCTACCCTGATGTTGTGGTATTATAACATTTAGTAACTCAAAACAGTCTTAAAACATGAAGAAAGGATGCATATAATTGAATAAATTTAAACAAATGATATTCTGTTTTTGGCCTGCGCTTTCTGGGAAGCTCAAATGACAATAATATCTTAATTTTGTGAACTAAATTGTGTAAATGTATTTTCCAAGACAGGTTTAGTGTTTACTTACATTAACTTTTTAATAGTGATAGTTCAAACAATATGGCATTAGTATCATAGTTTACAGTGTGTATTTTTTAACAGACAAATAAAACCTACATTTTCTTTTTCCTAGTACGGGCGCTTGGTGGATTTATGTCAGCCCATTCATAAGAAATACCAGCTTGCTGTCACAAAGGTGTTTGGCCGATACATGAACGCCATAGTGGTGTCTTCAGCAAAGGTGGCTCGTGACTGCATTCAGTTTATAAAAGAGGAGAGAGCTGAGCCAGAGACGTTCCTTCCTATTGAGTATCTTGATGTAAGTTTTTTTTTTCTATGATTATTTTAGGGCAAGAAAAAGGTATAACTTTAGTTGGGAGTTGGGAGATATTTTCCAGTTTTTTATTTTCACTGCATTCTTTTTTCTTGTGTCAGGTAAACCCCCTAAATGAGCGTCTAAGAGAGGTGCGAGGAGCCAAGATGGTTGTGGATGTGGTACAGTGCTCCCAAAATGCACCTCAGCTCAAGAGAGTGGTGCAGTTTGTGTGTGGGAATGCACTGGTGTGTGAAACTCTTAAAGATGCCCGCACCATTGCTTTTGGTGGTCCAGAGCGCCGCAAGGTGAGAATGTACACACATATTTTAATGGTCAAATCAAATCTATTTAAAAACATTGCAGTTATAATATGTAAGTATTTTAAAAAAGTTGATTGCTAGTCTTCTTGATGAGCATTTAAGTCCCAAAACAGCGCCATTTATTTTAAGAGAACTGGCTAATAGACTTCATCACTGGTTCGCTGATAGTTATTCAATTATTAGTAAAAGTTTTTGCACTATATTATAGATTTATATTTACATATATTTGTGTTTTTCAGAATTAATATGTATCTGATGTTTTGCTTGTTTGACAGACTGTGGCTTTGGATGGTACCTTGTTCTCCAAATCGGGCGTGATATCTGGTGGGTCTGTGTACTTGCGCAGCAAAGCTCGGCGCTGGGAGGATAAGGAAATGAGTGGCCTTAAAGAGCGTAAGGAGCAGCTCACTACAGAACTAAGGGTGAGTCTTTCAAAGAACTTTTTCATAATTGCAGAAACTACTGATGGATATTACAGGGATTCACAGATGAAGTCTTTTACAAAAGTACTAATGTTAAAAAAAAGAGACCCAATTGGTGTTTGTATGTGTGACAGGAACTGATGAAACTGAGAAGAAAGGAGGCGGACTTAAAGCAGATAACAGCCCAGGTTCTGGGGATCCAGACCCGCCTCAAATACACCAAATCTGAGTTGGAAATCATTCGTAAGAAGAACATCCCAGCCTGCCATACTGTGAGCTTTTTTTAATTATCTATTTTTCTTTTCATATCTCTTTCTTTTGTTTTTCATCCATAGTTTTAAATAATTTATATATTCACAATATAACAGTAGATTTCCATTCAAATGTTTTACGCCATTTAAACACATTTTTCTTTAACAAGTCAGTTAAAGAAATTGTGAATTAATCATTGTTTCAGTAAGGTATTGAATAGGTATCCTAAAAAAGTTTGGCACACTTGGGTGGTATGGAATTAAATTGGACACAGGAGGTAAATAAATTAAAGTGGACATAGCAGGTGAAATATTACATTGTTGTCGATCATTTTTGTACAAAACCCCACTTGTGTGTATGTGCATGGCTTCTTGCTTATAAATCCTGCAGGAAATTTCCAGGCAAGAGAGTGAACTCTCAAACCTTGAGTCCCAGATCATGATGCAGACAGAGAATGTACAAGTGATAGAGAGTGAAATGATGGCCATCCAAGAGCAAGTCAACCAGGTAAGTTTACTCAGCATAGCCTCTTTTATTATGTTTACTTTGTCCTTTCCGGAAGTATTTGTTTATCCTAAATTCCCTTAGCAATTCTTATTGTAAAAAGTATCTTCTCATGAGATTTTACACAGTAAATATGGGTTTCTTTTGTAGATGGAGGACATGGTGTTCTTAGAATTCTGTGCTGAGATTGGGGTGGCCAACATACGCGAATATGAACTGGACTACCTGAGACAGCAAGAGGAGCTTGAGCAGAAACGGTATGACTTTAATAACCTGCCAGTATTAACTACTTTATTGACTTCCTCCTGTCATATAGGATTCAACTATGCATTAGTGTTGTGTTGGGGAACTGAGGGCCAGAGTCCTACAGAGTTTGCTGTTATCCCTCTCTAACACACTTATTAAAGCAGGTAATCATCAGGTAAGTTGTAGCAGGTTTGCATGATCAGGAGATTCACAAAACTTGGCAGGAATCAGGGCCTTCAGGTCTTAACCTCACCCATTATTTTTCATATATTAATTAAATATGTTTTTAAAAAAGGATTATAACTAATACTAAAATATATTAATTTTGCATTTTTTCTATCCACTAACAAAATTACCTTTATTAAGTATATTAGTTTTTTTGTAGGCTACAGTTTGAGACCCAGCGCACAAGACTCACGGCACAGCTGGAGTATGAGCAGGAGCAACTGGACAAACAGCAAAAAAACATGAGCAAAATGGAGGATTCAGTCAGGAAAGTAGAAGATGATATCCTTGCCATGAAGGAGGTAAGTGTACATGTGCACAGGTTGTTTTTCAGAGCATTAGTTTAAACGTTCACATAATTTGAATACATTACAATGTAGTTTTTCATAAACTAAATTTTATGTGACTCTTATTTTATGTTTAGGCTTATTTGTTACCTACCTTATTTCTGTGATGTAAGTTATTTTAAATGATTGTGTTGCTTAGGAAGAAGAGAGGCTTTTGGCTGTTGTGGATGAAACTCAGTCCAAGCTCTCGGAGCTGAATGAACAGCTGGTTGAACAGAAGTCCTGCGTTAATGATGCTAAATCTGAGCTAGACATAAAAGTTAAAGGTCATCGGGAGAAGTCTAGGTATCTGTGTGTGCTGATCAGTGTATGACAAATACATTGAGTTATGTTTTTTTAATGTGTGGACCTGTTTACACTTAGCACTGGATTTCGCTTGTTTGCATGTAAAGATAGTCACCCTCATTCCTCTTAACTGTTCACGTGACAGGACACTTTTGTTGGTCTTATTTGGTCTCATAAAAACACAAACAAGAACCTGCAGCAGATCCAACAAATCCAACTTTTACATCAAAAATAAACAGAATACTAAATAAAGTAACATTGCAGCTTCACAGCGTAAACGAACAGGTCATTTTTCTCTAATGAGAAAAAAGCACTGTGCTGTACGGTACGGTACGAGGTTCATTGCTCGCCTATAAATTGATAAATTGTGTAAACAGTATCTGACAAGTGCAAAAATAATCTGGGATATTCAGGGTATAACCAGATAATATCTGGATACAGAACATATCTGTTGTCTCTCTGTTTCTTTCCCTCCTCCCTTTTCACCTCTTCATGCTGTGGTGTTTTGTCATCTCTTTTAACCCCCACTTAGTGACCTGGTGAAGCAACAGAAGGAGCTCATCTCTGCAGAGACAGCACTGGAGCAGCAAAGGCTGTGTAAGCACAACCTTCTGCTGGCCTGCAAAATTGAAGGCCAAAATCTCACTCTGCTCTCAGGAACATTGGATGATATCAGTGACGTTCAGGTACCGAGACGAGTGACAATATTAATGGAAATCTTGAATGTCATGCATTAACCACAGTCAAGTTTTTTTTGGGCAGAGGGTCCGCCATCTATCTTTAAGACGTATAAAAATGAGAAAAAACTATTTGAAAAAAAAAAATACTTTACAGTAAAATCTCTCTGCTCTCCAACAGCTGGATTCTGAGTCCCAGAGTACCTGCACACTGGATATCTATGAGCGTGAGGCACAAATCGTCTTTGACTACAAGCAGCTGGGAGACAGACTAATGGTAAGGCTTAGCATGCACATGCTCAGACACACACAACAGAGTACTTTATCCGAGAAGTAATTTGAAGGTTTTTAGTTTTTATGTATGTTAGTGTTTACAGTGTTTTTTTTTACAAAAATGCATTGCAATATAGACAAGTGACCAGTCCCAGTTGTTTAACAACACCAGTATTTATTAACTATCTATGCAAACGTGTATATGTGTGTATGTGAAGAGTCTGACTACTGAGGAGGAGGTCGAGGAACAGTTGGCGACAATGAGAGAGAAAGTGTCTTCCCTAGACAAACTAATCCAGGTGTCCAAAACACCCAATCTAAAAGCCCTGGAGAAAATGAGGGAGGTGAGGGAGAGTTTCCATGAAGTTCTGAGTGGTAAGTTTTCTTCCAACTCTAAAGATCTATTGTGCAGCAGATTTTATTGATCCAGCTGAATCCTCTGTATCATTTATACTACAAAGAACATGTTTTTTGTAATTCAAGATGTTTTTACACGTCCTTCTTCAATTTTTTGTTCTGAAATGTCTTTTTTTTTGTCTGTATGTATGTCAGCATTTGAGTCCAGCACAATCATATCTAAGAAATGTAATCAAGAGTTTGAGCAAGTAAAGGCAAAGCGCTTTCATCTCTTCAGCAAGTGTTTTGAGCATGTGTCTGTTGCCGTCAACCAGATCTACAAACAGCTCTGCAGAAATGACAGTGCTCTGGTGAGACTCACTGGATCTCTCTCCCTCTTTCTTTCTCTCTCTCTTTCTTTCTCTCGGTTTTGAATATATGAAAATTATGGTTTACTTTGGATTACAATAAATGCCACCTCCTGACCTTTCTTGGTATGGCCGTAGTATCTCTAGTCTCAGTATGTGCTATACAAGCAATAGGTAGGCAGATAAGTGGCTACAGTTAAAAGCAGGGATGGATTATTGAACAGGACTACCAGACCCAGAATGCCAAGAGCTCTGGTGCTCTGTACAAAGATACTACTGTAATATAGGCTTATATTGGGTTTGTTCACCTCATATCTGAATGTTGTCCATTTATTTCCACAACATTCACAAGAATCTATTGTTTATGCTTTTATTTGGAAAAAAAAAAAAATCCAAAGGGGGCATACCCACTTGACCTCACATGACAATAACAATGATTAGATTTATACACAGGCTGTTAATATGTCTGGGCCCATTACCCTACTATGTCAGTTCTCTGTATTGGTTTTCTGTATTTATTTAGATGAACAGGTATTTTACATAGTTGTATTGAATAATATATAATTTTAAAATATTTCCCAGCAAACCTGCACTACCCTTTCTATCCCTCAATATGCTGCTAAAGCTGTCTTTAAGTAAGAAATAATAGAAAAATAAATATTCTCTTTTTGTTCATGTTTCCTTTAGGCTATCCTGAGTGCTGAGAACCCTGATGAACCCTACCTGGATGGGATCAGCTATAACTGTGTGGCACCTGGTAAGAGATTTATGGCCATGGACAATCTGTCAGGAGGAGAGAAATCCATTGCAGCTCTTGCACTGGTGTTTGCTATACACAGGTAATACGCTGTACCATGTGATTGGCAAACTTACAGAACACTTATATATACTATCAAACTGTAACCACTATCTTTCTTAAAGTGTCACTTTTTAAAATAAAATAAGAAGTGTTATTATCAGATAGTGGTGTAACAAATTAGATTTGATCCAAAATCCATACAGATCATCCTCCCATGCTGTGGCACACATGCAAATCAAGCTTTAACTATTATAGCTTTAACTATTATAGTGTTGAATAAGATTTACTGTTCCTGTAATGTTTCACGCTGTTTATTCTAGGAGTATATGAACACTAAAGACATTTGTAGCTTGATTTCAATGAAGATAAATTCTAAATATTTTCACACTGCGTCACCTGTTTGTTGTGTTTGTTGTAAAATTAAAAATATATGGTCATTATGCACACTTCATCTGACCTCCTGCATGGCTGTAGAACCTTTGTGTTGTATTTTGTTGCTTATTCACCAGTCAATATCTAAATTAGCCAAACTCATTTTAATTCTTCTTGTGGGGAAAGCTGTGTAGGGTAAGTATCAGAACACAGCAGAACTAGCACACAAAATGCAAAAGACCAAATGATAAAACATCATGCTTGGACACACTTTATTGGGTCAGAATATCAATATCAATCCTTTCCATGCCTGAAAGCGAACTAGTCGAAGCAGAACCATGAGTTTTGTGATCCGTTACACACCTTTTGTTGGGGTTAATGAAATTCTTCATTGTTTTGTTTCTATGGCAGTATTTAATAACTAGAAACTTGTTTACTCTTTTTTTTATTCCCAGCTTTCGCCCTGCTCCATTTTTTGTGCTGGATGAAGTGGATGCTGCCCTGGACAACACAAACATTGGAAAGGCAAGACCAGACAAATCTTAAAATCCACACTCAGGGGCCTATCCTACACCTTGTGCACATTGCAAGGCTCATTGTTTTAAGTTTATTTTATTTGTAAATGCGGGTTTTATCTTATGTTTTTCCTTAATATGTTTTTTTAGAGGTTAGGGTATTTTAGAGGTGCTTTAATGACTATTCAGTTGAAAATTAATAATTTAAAAAACTGATGTAAATTCAGAAACACTTTGATGTTCAGATTGTTTACTTTTAGATTAAATATCTTACAGGACAGCAAAAGAAAAGTTTATTTGGTTGCCTGTGACAGCTGTACCAGGCCTAATTTGGGAACGATTTATTTTACAGCATGCTATAGTTGTGTTTTTTTTTTTTTTTTTTTTTTGTCCAGGTAACAAGTTATATTAGAGAGCAATCCAGAGAGAATTTACAGATCATCGTCATCTCACTGAAAGAGGAGTTCTACTCACGCTCAGATGCTCTGCTGGGAGTCTATTCTGAGGTACACATTGTACATTGTGAGACAGCAACCATGTTTGATGATTTACATATCTTGTCCCACACAGCAATCGGATTTCAGTCTGATTAACCAGGGGTTTATTTGACTACTGAGCATAAATGCATCAATATTAAAATGTAATTAGGATAATATTAAAATACAAAAAGTGTATATAAAATTGTATATAATAAAGCCTCAGAAATTAACCAGGTGTAAACAGGGTTGCTGCTACCAAACAGGTCACTCCCATTAAGACGTGTTACAGTTGCTCCTTTTTGTTTCCATCTGCAGTTTGATGATTGCATGTACAGCCGACTCCTCTCTGTGGACCTCACTCCATACCCTCTGAATGATGAAAATCACAGAGAGAGGGAGCAGATTTAAGAAAAATGGACAAAAGCTAAATCAGAAGAATTGTGTTTTTGGGAGCGAAAAACAATTGTACAAATTCTTAAGTGTAGCAGTTCTTGTTGTCTTTTAAATGAAACTTTCTTTTTAATGTCTGTTCAATGGCTTTAGGTTAATGTTGTAGTGGTATTTGCTTCCTTTTTATGGATGTTGTTTTTGTAACATTGAGGTAGCATATTTAATATGCTTAATGTTTTGTTTCTTTAAAAGTTGTCTGTTAAAATGTGCTTTGTATTTAACCACAGTGCAAGACCATTCCCAGAGCTCATGTTGGCTAGGTTCTCCTGAAATCTCATTAGTGTTACTGTCTCAGCGTTCTGACATCTCACACTCTCTCGATAAATCTTTCTCCCCTTGACTCTTAACCCTTCCTCATGTCACACTCTGTATTTCACCAGAGAATGATGAATTTAATCTCACACTCTTAACCGTCCCCTGATTTTTGTTCCTCACTGGCACTTTAAATGGCGTCCTACACGGTGGTCATCGTCCCTCTCCAGAGCAGCATCAACAGCCTGGATGCCTTGCGATTCTTTCTATGGGTAAATTCTCCTGTTTAATCCTAAATCTAAAGGCTCGTTTGAAGCGCCTTACTAAATTCCTGTGTAGAATTGTGAAGGCTGTGTATGTTGCCCTACATTCAGCGGTTAAATTGGCAAAATCACATATTTTTTTCTGTGTTCAGTAGATTTACTGTAAGTGGTGTACTGAGTTCATCTGTCTAAATGGATAAAATACAGTTGTGCTCCACTAATTCAGATGACTTGTGTGGTTATCAGAGTATGAGTGTGTGTGAGAGATGTTTGCATTACTTGTGTTTGTTAAAGCAGTTACTGCGACCTGATGTTGAAGTAAAAACATTGACTTGTTTGTGTGTTTCTGATGACTTTATTGTACCCCCTTATGTTAACTTTCGTATTGTGCTGCACAATATCTCCATAGATACTCCATATCTAGAGTAAATCAGCATATAAAAGATCTCCAAAATATTTTTGTATTCATCTCCTATTAAAAGCATCACTGATAAAGTAATCTCTAGATATGACAAAGTCACTCAGAAGACCTGTTTTTTTCTGAAGTCTATCGAAGATTATACAAAGGGATGGGCAATAAGGGCAAACTTTATATCAAGATATATTTCTCAATTTAAGTTGATACAATATAATTCTGATTGACATTTTCATGGTACACAGTATACCAAACAAACACATGTAACTAGTTCCTTTTACCGAGTTATATACTTTTAGGTACAAAAGTATTTTTATATGATGATAATATAATAGAAGTTTATTCTTTTCCTTTTAGCGTTCCGAAAATGTATTTATTAAAAAATATTGAGTATTTTTTGGGGAAACCTTTTTATTCTTGTCTTTTTTGTACAGTTTTACTAGATAAACCAAAACATCAATATTGGCTCAGGAAGGACTGAACAATCTCAATATCAATATATTTTGTTATAAAAGTGCTTGCCTGATATAATTTTAAACACATTTTCTGATATTTTAATACATACTTTATAGCATCTATCATTGTCTGACATTCAAGTTTGTAAGTAAAGGTGTCCACTGTGGCATTATTACTTTTTTTAAATCAGAATTTTACTGATCAACCAAAAATAAAAATGATATTGTGAAAGCATTTGGCTATATCAATCCAGCCCTAGGTTTTGGCTACATTATGTTCCTCTGCTAGAATGTCGTACAGCAAAAGAGGGCGAGAAGATGTAAGAATTCTGTTCTTATTTCCAAAGAGAATACAGCAAATGTATCTGTCTAAATATTTAATCTTAACTGTCCTTTCCTCGGCTGACAGGTGAAAAATCTACAGGAACTAGAGAGGGAGAGGGACGCACTGTGTCAGGGGCTTCAGGCTTTGGAACAGGCTTGGGCCTCCCTCTCCTATAGACAGGAAAACAGCCCTAGGCAGGTTAGTGTGGGTATATTGGGATGCAGTAATGATTGGATTGATGCACTGTGATGTGGTCTGAAAGTGGAAATTTAGCAATATCCATTAGACAAAGTTATAATTGGTAATAATAGATGTCTGTTAGTAATTTTTTAGAAGTAGGGTTATTTTTATAGAGGTTTGTGTAGATAAAATGTACAAAAACTAAATCCAAATAACATGATTGATGTATTATTTTAGGAAATAAGCACTGCCCCTCTGTGGGCTCAGATGCAGAGGATAAACAGAACATTGCACAGTCTAATGTGTAGCACTCCCAGGTAACACAAACTATTAACATTACACTGCATGCATTACAGCAGCTCATTTTTTCATATTTGTCTTTTATATTATTGGTCACTAATAGGAAGTTCATTCTAGAGGAAAGTTCATTCAGATGGCATGCTCTAAAAATGACATATTTTAAATAAGAAATCAACAAATGACTCCAGAAGATAATGATTCAGTATGTCAATATTAATCATTAATTCCATACTTCTAATTTTGGTGTAAAACCAAGAATATTGCACAGAAAATGTCATGGAAAATGAGAACAGTGTGAGATGTGACTACTGTTCATAATTACAGAGTGATATATAATAATATATTAAGCAGCCCTAACTAATACTAGTGCATTCTGCATAATACAAAAATGTATACATTTCTGACTTCAAAATAAAATGAACAATTTTGTAAAAAAAAAAAAAAAAAAAAACATTGTGTAATTGTAATATTGTAATACAAAAAAAAATAAATAAAAGGGTTTAAATGAGTGAGATGGTAAGAGATTGCAGTCTTAAATGTCACTGATGCCAGTTTGGTGTTTCTTAAGGTTAATCAAAATATTTGAAATAAAAATAAATATTCATTGTTAAATGTTTTTTTCAGGAGTCCCATGGGACGAGTGACGCCACGTTTCTGAAGTTTGCCCAGATGAAACTGATGAATCAGTGACAAACTGAAGATTTTTTCACTCTCTTCCCTTATGTGTTTTTCTTTATGACTAAACTGTAATAAAATGAAGCACCAATAATCAGAGATGTCAAGCATTTCTTCGATATTTTATAATTTATATAAATTTTCAGACTTTTTTTTACTTATACGCCTTACATTTTCACACAAATATCTGAACTTTCTACAAATTACATTTTAAAAATATCCTCGTTACTTGTTTCATTTTAGCTTATTTATATTCTGGCTTCCCGTTGTTAAACAAAAAAAAAAATATATATATATATATATTTAGATAAATCTCTCCATCCAAAAAGAGTAAATCTGAATATGGTTGTATGAGAAGTTTAAACACAACTCTTTATTACTGAAGCACCCTGCACTCTATTTATCTTTCTGTCTCTATATCTCTGTTGTTTTTTCTGTGTAATTAAAACTTATTATATTACTTACTAATTAATACCCATTTATTTCTATCAAAACATGTTTCTAGTGATGTTACGTCTCGTGACGTTTTTCCAAATTTGAACTGTTGAGTAAACCGTGGATTTATTTATACGTACTTATTTTATGACAGCTAACCTACTGTCAACACATCCATTTATTTTAATTTATCTCGTGATATTTGTACCTTATTGAAGAATTATAATGTTACTGTCACTATGAACTTTTCTCGTTTGTTTAGGTTACTTTTATTTTGAAATCTCGCGAAGGTCGCGGACATAATGGAAACCAGCTGGCGGCTAATTCAAGAAATCAACTTACATTACAAACTTAGCCACGGAATATACAGGATTAAATATGATACATAATCAGTTTTAGAGAGAAGAGCAGTGATGTTGAGGAGAAGGAGCAGCAGCAGCAGTGCGAAGAGCTCCACTAAACGCAGGAGCAGCAGCGCGGGTTTCGACGAGTTCGGCTTCGCCTTTATTAAGAGAAGAGAGAAAAAGCTGCACCACAGATCCCATGATTATAGGTGGGCGTATCTCAAACTTTTTAACTCATTTATTGTCTTTAATTGTTTAATATTTACTCTCGCTGTACATGTTTTGATAGATTTGTATCGTATTTATGTCACAGCAAGTTAAAATCCGCACTTTATCCTGATATCAATTAACATTGGATAAACGTTAAATTTCTGGTTGCATTACGTAGACGTGCATCTAAAAATGATTTGAATATAATTGAAAAGTTACTTTATTTCAGTAACTAATTTAATGTAAAACTCATATATTATATAAATGTATTAATGTATTATCTAACAGCCAATGAAAACACAAACCCCCCCCCCCCCCCCCCCCAGAAAATATGGATATTATATTAGACCTATTGGTACTTTTGGCAGTGTGGGCATTGTGCCAAGTCCTGCTGGAAAATTAAATAATCCATTTCCATTAAAGTTGTCAGACTTTAGGCTTGATATAACACAGTGGACCAACACCAGCAGATATCAGACATGTCTCTCCAAACCACCACTGATTGTGGAAATTTCACACTAGGCCTCGAGCTGCTTTGACTGTGTGTCTCTCCCCTCTTCCTCCAGACTCTGCTCCCTTGATTTACAAATGAAATGCAACATTTACTGATGGTCAGCCATGTCATCTGCTGATGTTGGTCCAAGTTATTTAACTTTTTCCTGTTAAAATCATCTGCAACTGTCTCTAATGCCTTTTGTAAAAATTATTATTCCACTGACATTGTCTTCTTTTACCAGCTTTCCGCAGCCAAACGCCCTCAAAGTCAAAGAACTGTGTGAATTATTGAGCTACTGGAATGGATCCAGTTTCATTTGCAGAAATCAGGTAAACTCAACTTTTAATTGGATATAGGAGTAGTAGATTTTAGAAAATTGTGTTGGATTGCAGCTCTCAGTTTTCCACCTCTTCTGTACAACATCCCCTCATTTGCATCCAGAATGTATTTACACAAGAATGTAAGAATGTTTTTTGTTTATTGGGCTCAGATTGAGCGGTTTATCCGCATCGGAATTCCTACAGCAGTGAGAGGACGAGTGTGGAAGTGCCTGCTGGACCTTGACAATGTTCGAGTGGCCAGTGACTTCAGCTATCAGGTACGTCACAACAGATCCATGTAGGTTTAAGTCTCTTCAGGAACAAAATAAGTTTTACTGCCTGTGTTTTATTTCGAAATACTTTAAACACCAAAATACTTTGAACCTTATACATTTTGTATGTGCTGTTCACTAGAGTAAGTAAATCTGGCTTTTCCATATGTAGTTCACAAATATTTTGATAAATGGACATATAGAAATGGTCCGAAATAACTTGGATTAAATTTCTTTATCTACCAATACTGACACAAACATTTGAAAACAGACACTGGATCTAAGTAAACCTGGAATAGCATTATGAATAAAAGTGTACTGTTTCTTAATGTCTCATTTATAGCTCTTTTTATTTTAACAATATACTTGAACACCTGTGTTTAACCACATCTGTTTCTTATTTCAGGTGTGTTTGACTGAGATCCGGAAGGGTCTGGTGGATCTCGGGGTGAGCGAGTACAGCATTATCTCAGCCATCACCACGCTAATCGACAAGGAGAATGACCTGGGCTCGGGCGCAGGCCAGACACCTGATGCACACTCTTCAGCTTTCTCCACTGTGGACGTGGCTCTGTTCAGACAGATCGCTCTGGACCTGCGTGAGTCTTCACATCTTACAGTGCTGATGGGAAACTGACCAGGTTTGCTATAGTGACTATAGTGCAGTTGGGGAAAAGTATTGTTTAAAATAGAGAGGATAAAGCCATTGGAAGCAGTGTTTGCAGTGCTGGTGTTGGGAACCTAACGTCTAAAGTAGGGCTGCAGCGTGTTGTTAAGGTAATCTGCGTATTCAATATCATTGATTACAGAAATACATCAATTTGCAAATTATGCGTGAATGCATTACAAAGATGGCCATAGCAACTGAAAACAGGTGTGTGTTCCAAACCGCACACTAAATACAGTGATAAAAATAGTGCACAACAACTATTAGTGCATTGATTAATATGGTAAATAATGTACTGTATAGAAAAAAAAGTTCTGTGTAAAGAAATATGTGGTTTTTCCATGGATGTCTCTGGAAAGAAAACTGCACTGCAACTGCCATGCGCAAGCAAATATTTGTAAAAATATTTAATATATTTAAAAGTATTAGCATCCCTATTCTGACATGTTTAAAGCCCCTAGAAAATCAATCTTTTTTCAATTTTACAAGTTCATTCATGGTACAAACAGGGTGTTCTAAAGTAAAATAGTTCCTGATGAGAAAATACTTTTTAAACTGACTGCAAATGTTCCATTTATGATTGCTAAATAAACATCAGAAAACATGTTTAAAGTCACACTTCGCATCTACAATTACCATATTCATATATGGTCATCATAGCTTAGGCTGTGGATGTAATCAATGTAAAAGCAAGGGTGTGGTTTGGCAGAAATTGTGGTGTTCTGGTTTAAAATGTTCTGTTCCACATTTTACCACTGGAGGGCATAATTACACTACTGATGTAAAACAGGGTTTCACCAGTGGCATGTGGAAACTGTAATTCTAAACTGGGTATGTCAAGCTGAGTTTTTTTTTTTAAACTACATCTCTGAAAAGAATGAAACTTTTCATTGAAGGGGAATACTATAATCTGTGTCTGATACATGATGATACAAATCTATAATGATACAGTAATCTCCAGTAAAAGCAGCAGGGTTTTAACATTACGCTTCAGTTCTATTTAGTTATTTAGAGATTTGTAGGTTTGAGATTTGTGTGTTAAATCGTGGTGATTCATTTAGCTATGTTTTTTTTTTTTTTATTCATTTGAGCATGTAGAGGTAAATGCTGCCCTTGCCTTAAGCACAATTTGCTTGTCTTATAATCTTGTTTGTCTTTGTAGAGAGGTCTTTTCCCACTCACCGTTCACTAATGGGAGACAGCCCTGAAGCCATAGAGGGACAGGCCAAGCTATTCAGAGTGCTCACTGCGTACGCCAAATTTAACCCTCAGATTGGATACTGCCAAGGTGAGGGAGCTACTGAAGACTTCTGCACACATTAACACATTGTTATTAACACATTGTTATAATCAGATGCTCTAGTGTCCTTTTATGCTTGTGTGGCAGTGTGAAAAGCTTAAAATCACATTGAATCTTCTTAATTTTTATTTAGGCCACACCAATACAGTATGTGGTATTGAAATCTGATACATAGCTGTTTGTGGCATTGCTTTTTGTTTGAATGGCCAGATTGAAATTAATGCAACTTTTACATATTGGTGTAAGAAAATAACAATATTGTGTTGTATCTCAGTACTATAGTATAGTTTCCTTGTGTAGATTTGTGTCAGGTTTTTTCACATTGAATTTAAACCCTAACTTCTATACAGCCATGCTATACTCTGTTAGATCTCACTGTTCTAATTCTATAAACATTTGATGCTGTCTCTTTGTTCTCTCTCATTAGGAATGTCATACATCGCTGCGGTTTTCCTCATGCTTCTGGGGGAGGAGGAAGCATTTTGGGCTTTAGTGGTCCTGCTTGAAAAACCCAAATACCTGTCTGAACTATTTGACTCCTCACTCAAGAAGTAAGTCATTAAACCTAATGTCTGTGAATCTTGTAAAATGTGTGGAAATGCTGTTTTTTAGATCATTGTTTTTAGATCATGATTGAATTCGTCTATGATTATTTGGTTAATTTCCTGAACACCTGTTTTATATGTTAAGCTGCCTTGATGCATTTGTTCTCCAGGATTCAGCATCAGGCGCTGGTATTTCAGCAGTTACTAAAGCACCGGAAACCACAGCTTTTCCAGCACCTGGTAATTATGGGAATATAATGGTTTTGAATAGCCTGAATGTGTGTCATCATGACTGTTTGGTCTGTATATGGTTAAGCCAAGACTTAAGTAGCAAAGGTCTCCTGGACTTTACAGTTTTCTCCTCTGCTGGCTGGAGCAGCTTCAAATGTAAAGATTGAGCCTGTGATCTTTATGAACTCTTCTTTTTATGTCACCTTAAACAGCATTAAGTCCTGATCTCCTGTAAGTTTATGCTTTTACTCTAATGTAGTTAATATTTTAGAGAGTCAGTTAAGCCATCAGTTAGCAAACTGCGTGTCTAAGTAGGCATGTCATTATGATTACAGTGTTTTTCGCTTTCTGTCACCAGAGGGCTGATGTACATTACAGTTTGGTGATGTTTTCCTTTATAAATTTATTTATATAATTACCCAACCCACTCACTAAGACACCCACTATTACTAACACTAGGAGGGTGAGGACTAGCACATGCCTCCTTCGATACACGTGAAGCCAAACTCTGCCTCTTTTAGAACTGTTGCTGATGTAACATTATCGAGTAGCCAGCACATTTGGAGGAAAGCAAAGAATTTCGGTTACAATACATCAGAAAAGTGTGTAGAGATTATGCTAATTTGAGTGGTAAGATATTTTATTCCTACATCAGCTTCAGTGCAGAACTTCTAAAAGAGTTTTCGGATACTTACTGTGTCTCGGTTATTGATTGGCAGCAGTTGGGTTAAGTGGTAAATGTGACTTAGGGAGTCCATCACTGTGTTGTCTGTGGGTTTTGTAGTATGTTTTGTTAACTGTCTCTGTCGTAATGTGCCTCATTGTCTTTTCCACCCACTCTTCCTTCTTTATCTCTCTCTCTCTCTCTCTCCAGGAGAAATTGGGAGTATCATCCTTCCATTTTGTGATGCAATGGTTTCTGACTCTCTTCACCTCTCTGCCCTGCTGGGACTCTGTTCTGGCTATCTGGGATCTCTTCTTGCTCCATGGTAATAATACTACTTCTTGCTGCACTTCAGTTCAGAACCAGATGTAAAAATCCTGTGCTACTTTCTCTACATGCCCCAACCTACATGTGAGGATGTTTCTATAGCTCAAGAGATTTGGAATCCATCCTAACTCAGGTTTACTGAGGTTTCTCAGGTTGACTGCTTTTGTGCTTTAAAGCAGCTGTGTAACACAAAGATAATAACATACAAATGTTTAATTTGACTTTATTCATTTATTGATTCATTTATTTTAAAGCTTACATCTTGGCACAGTAGAAGTGACCCTTCTCTAGCTGTGCTGGCCAAATGTCATGCTGACCCACACATTGATTTTTTTTTTTTTTTTATGATTTATCTTGACACATGGACAGATCAGATGGCAGTAGAATTTAATTAAGCTGATAAATATTTGTATTGTTCTTTAACTGGCCACTTAGTGTACATTGTAATGTTGAATTGTTTGTGCCCTAACTTTTTCTAGGCTTGCTGGCAGTGTTTCGGGCTGGGCTGACCATCCTGCATTTGCTCGAGCCTCGTTTGATGAGTATGACCGAGGAGACGACTGTGCTTCCTTTACTGCTGCGTGTTCCTGTGGATGTGTGAGTATCTCAGTTTGAACTGTACAGTTTAAAGATTAAGGTGTAAACAAAGTCAGTCACAGTGGTTTGGTGTTCAGTGGTGGTGAAGAGATCCAGATTTTATAATAATATAATTTTTAAAATTACACAAACACTGTGTAACCAAATATTTTACAAGGTTTTCTTCTGAATAAACACAATACAAATATAGAGTAATGTAAACTTTCACTTTAAAGTATTTTCTTTACATTTAATACAATTTTCTACATTTATCTACATCTATAAGTGGCTAACCTCTTCTATAAGAGGTAAAGCTTAATCTGTACATTTTGTCATGATTCAGTGTCTGTTATTAAAATAACATAGAAAACAGAAAATCTAAATGTATCTTTGACACAGAACAGAGTTCAGAAATCAATATTTGATGGAATAACCCCATTTTTTAATCACAGTTTTCATGCATCTTGGCATCATGTTCTCCTCCACCAGTCTTACACTCTGCTTTTGGATAACTTTATGCTGCTTTACTCCTGGTGCACAAATTCAAGCAGTTCAGTTTGGTTTGATGGCTTGTGATCATCCATCTTCCTCTTGATTATATTCCAGAGGTTTTCAGTTTGGTAAAATTAAAGAAACATATATTTTTTAAGTTGTCTATTGTTTTTGTTTTTTTCAGAGCTGTAGATGATAAATAAAAAATGTTATAGTCAAGTTTTGAGAGCACATTATTCTGATACTGAACCTTATATTTCAGTAGTATAAAGTACACTTTAAGTATGACGTGTGTATATGAGTTAACTGTATCAGATTCTCCTTTCGGGAAAAAGAAACCAGCTATGGCTAGTAATGGTCGACAGTGCAGAGAGTGTCTGGGAGAGCGGGACATTTCTTTAAACAGGCTGGGGAAAAAAAGCGCTTATCAAATTTCTGTCTTGGCATATATTCAACTCAAACATCAAACACAAAAGGGAGGCGTTCATTTCGGGGTCAACATGAAAGTCTTTTGTTGATATGATGCTCGCTATGGCAACCTGGGCGATTTCATCAAGCAGTGAGCTGAAGAAATGGTCAGACAAGCTGTGGAGTTTCTGAATGCATGATCTTCAGAGTGCTTTGACTTTCTACCCACATGGGAAAGTCCCGCATGTTTTTGTGAATCTATTGCATGCTTTCAGCACACTAGTTTGATTCAGGTTGGCAGGGTTAGGTGGGTGTGGGGTGAGGGGTTACCACAGTAACAGTGCCAGGCTTTTTACTATTCTACCCCTTGCTATGCCATGGTTCATATAGAAACTTCAGTCATTCATTCACACTCTTCATATGGTCTGCTTCACATGTGAAAGTTCCTTGTCTTCTCTTAATCAGATGTATATCTGGTGGCGCTGGTTTGGGTTCTGTGCTGGGAGAACATGGCCGTGTCCGTGTAGCACGCTATGTGCTTTGTTGAGCTCTTTACTCAATTGTAAGGGCAAATAAAGTCATTTGCTGGTTTCGACTTGGGACTACGTGGCATTGACATGCAGATGCCAGCCTCCACAAAGGCTCTACACATCAGAAAAAGGCTTCACATTGCTCTGCTGGCACAGCTTCCATGCCAGGCAGGTCATGCCTAAGTGCTCCCCTCTGTTCCACAGTCTCCGAGGCTGTCGGTAGTTAGAGAATTGAGCCGTCTGAGACCAAATCTCTTCATTCTCTGGAAAACTGCGAGGGAGACAAAGAAAGCAAGGAACAAAATAAGGAACTGTTCTGATGTTGGACCTTTTCAGAACTTTATGTGCCCCTACATTTGTAATAGTGTGGTTTAATGTTTTTCTAGATCTTGGTAACATTCCCCAGATGTGATGCTTTTTTATTTATTATTTATTTAATGTCAAAAAAATCCTTAGCAAGATTCCAAATACTATTAAAAAAAAGGAAATACCTGTGGTCTCTAAACCCCTTTGGGTGGCTTTGCATCAAATCATCATTCCCCAATAGCTGAAAGAACCATATGGACAAGGTTTTATTTTGGAAAACATTTGTTAAACAGTACAGAGTTACATTCACCAATGCTACTTAAAACTTGACTGTCCAAAACTAAAGCTTCAGGTCAACCCTGTCCTGAGGTTTTATGACACCATGTGCCTTCGAGATATCATGTGTTCCAGTGTAGGGTGCAGCTAGTAATTATTTTGGTAGTTGACTGTTCTGCAGATTATTGTTCTGATTAATCGATTAGTTAGCGATTATATCTGCCATGCTCCCCCACTCTGCTTGCTGTGGGTACAGCTCCTGTTTCTAGCTTTCACTACTGGTTTAAAACGATAGAAACAGCTAAATGTGGGATTTAAATGTCTAGAAGATTTTTTTTTTTGAATGTGGAAGGTGCTGATATTTAGTGAGGAAATGTGAAACCTGTTGTGATTGAGCACTTTTTTGATTTGAGCCCTATTCCAGTGATAATTATGCAGTTTTAACAAGGCATTGCAAAACCATATGTTGCTGCATTACAAAGGGGTAGCTGTGGAAGAAAACCGTATGGGTGCTGCACTGGCTCTGACCTGTCCCCAGTACAGAATGTGTGGAAAGTTGAAATGGAAATGCATAAAAATGACTACATATTGTGTAATAAAATAACACCTGAAGCACTTCATCTCATGGTATCCTCTGTCTCCAAAATGTTTTTAAATCATGTGAGAAGCAATGGCAGCTTTTTAAAAGTGAGCAGAAAGATAGGAAATGTTTTGGGTTTATGAATAAATGGAATAAAATAGTTTTTTTTTTTTTATGAACCAGCATACAGTCTCTTCTCTAATAGACTTGCTCCTATGTTTTCTAACTTTATATGAGAAATTGAGTATCATATGCAGTCTTTCACTCTAGAGGCCCAGCTAATGTCACAGCCAGCTGGTCTGGTCCTGTCTGCAGTGTATGGCTGTCTATCACCTGTCAGAACAGCCCGTGTGAACGATAGTCTTTCTACCACAGAGCAACTGAGGTGCTCTCTCAATAGGTTCTGTTCCATTCACTCGCTGACCCGCTGGCCTCTGTCCTGACTTGACAGCTCATTTGTTTGCTACTTTTCAGTGACAGGGCCACATCGGGGCACCGTTGCTCTCTTTTTCACTCTTCCTGCTACTTACATAACACTCACTGAAGGCTTTCAGCACTGGCAGCAGGCTTTCCCCATTCTTTAGGGGGCGTTTTGGAGCTGTTAACCTTCGCCTTTGGGAGCAGAGAGAGGGTGGGAAGTCTTTGTTTAGGTTTTTGTGCGACTGATGGGTTGCGTGATTAATGCTGCGATTTGAAGCATTTTGACGTGGTTGAGTCAGCTGCAATCAGAATGATCTCTAATGTCAGCATTTCCAAAAGTTTCCCAAAAGTAACTCTATGCCATGTTCTTGTATTCCAGCTCCCAGTACTCCGTCCTGATTCCAGCCCTGTGGAGCACAGAGGTACAGGAGTGGGAGATCAACTGCATGAACAGTGTCATATTGGAGGAGATGACTGAGAGCCATGAGACAGGTACACAAAGACACAAAAAAAGTAATAGGTTATTGTTCGTCCACAGGATATTAAGATATTTAATATTAAGGACAGTCATGCATACAGGACTCATTATGTTTGTTTGTGTTCAAATGTCTTATTTGTTTAAAAGAGCTGATTTAACTCCAAGTAGTCTAAAAAAAGGTTTTGTTCCTGATTTAAACTAATATCTTAAGATATTATTATCTTAATAAGATATTATAATATTATGGAGGAGGTGTTGTTATACCAGCAACACTGCACATTTCCTATCAGTATTTCATATAAACTAATATAAGTTTTTGGCTTATATAGGGTAATTATTTTTGCACCTACAGCATTAAGGTGATTTTTGTCATACTGATTGATTGGTTTCAAATAGCATATTTGAAGAAACAGCAACACATCTCAGTTTCAACAGCATGTTGATGCTTCACGGACTAAAATCTTTTATTGTTGCTACCCTGGAATGGATTGGTGCTTCCTGCTGTATTTTTAAAGCTGGTGGAGCAAACAGGACAAGGCTCGGCAGAAGTGCTTAAAGCTGTGTAGCCTGTCATGTTGTTGTATAATACTTTAATATCACTCTACAACTTTGGTCTATATCAGTGTTAGTTCTCTATCTCTCAGCTTGTCCAAGAATGCATGTGTAGAGCATGTCCTTTGGAGGTGTCTTAAATTGCAAATTCCACCCCCTGATTATAGTGAAAGCCCAGGAAGTGTCCTCTTCTTTGTTATATCTTTTTTTTTTTTTATATATATAGTGTAACGTATGTAAACTGACAAACATTCTCAAAACTTTAATGGAAAGTGTAGAGGCTTATGGTCTGATACTGAGCCTCTGTTGCACTGTAATCGCAGTACTAGTAGGACTAAAGCCAGAATCACAGTGGTGTAATGTACTTGTCTGGGTGCGACATGGTCAAGGGCTTGAGAATTGACTCTGTCTCCCCAGAGAGGTACCACTATCAGTGGACCACTGACAGCAGAGCTTTTGGGCCCGATGGTTTGATGAGCGCTTAAGTAGATTCTTTATGGAAACAAAATGTCAGCCGCATCCCATGTTGGGCCCAGGGGACAACCCAGGAGACAGAACATGTCCAGAGCACAAAGCATGCTCTGTGTGTGCTTGGGGTGTGGGCTGGGTGGATGCACAGACTAAGACTGGTAACAAAGGGACAATGCAGCGTAGAGTGTAGATACTGTACTGTTACAATGTGTGAGGGTTGAAAGTTGTCTGAAAGGTAGGTTGTATTATAGTGAAAAGGACAGTTTTCAATCATATATTTTTGGAAATGTACCATAATAAAGATCTTTCATTCTGGTTAGTCAGACATTCTTCCTATAACCATCAGCTGAGCTGACTCTTCTCTCTGTGGTAAAAAAGCTGTTTCATTACATTCTGTTCTGATTATCGCTCTTACATAAGCATCTTCCCTTGAGTGAGGCTATCCGAGCACATCTTTGACTCTCTGGGGATTTCTGTCCCGCTGCACTCAGCAGCACACTCTTATGCTCTGCACCTTTTTCCTCTTTGCTAGAGAGAAATGGCACCAATCTGCAGTCCAGTTTTACTGTTGCAGAAAATGCAGGATTAGATAAAAACACATTATATTGGCTTCTGTGATAACAGCCTCCACCACATGTAGCCTTAACATATGAACAAATTAGAAGCTTGTTGAGTCTTACACTAATAAGCTCTTTCCATCTAATTATCTATCTCTACATCTGATAACTATATTATAACTAACTATATATAATGCTATATAATGACTCCCATTAGGAGAGCTTTGGGAATATTTTAACCAACATTGTGATGGTAAAAAACCTTTTTGTATGAATGTTATTGATATTAATTCTAGTATAAATTGATATTTTAAACCGTCAAAAGTGCATAGGTTACAGTAGTAAGTGTAAAGTAACTATGTTGGTTGGGATGCAGAACACAAAAGCAACCAATACAGTTGAGAGGTAAAGCTGGACTGAGGATGAAAATGTACTACAGTAAAGACTGTAGTCATTCCACATTAAATATATGGAATACATAATGCACTTTTGGATGTAGGATCTAATTAGTGTGTTTTTTTTTTATGGTGTGTGGATGTCTCTAAAAGACTAGCATTTTTGACTCTGCTGATTTTAAAATATTTTTTAAAACAAATGAATGGCATATTTTTTCTGTTTTCATAAGATTTAAACAATTTAAAGTAAATTTAAGGTGCACATCACTGACAGAGAAGTTAAAGTAAAATAACAGAACTTTCTGCAGACAAATTCTAAATGTAATATGTAAACATTTAGCAACTTTTATATCTATAAAAACCTGCAGTGATTTTACCCTGGTTAAGAAGTACTGTGGTTTGGTTTGTGTATTCCCTGTGCACCTTTACCTCACTCTGCCTCCAGCCTAATCATGTCATGTTAGCACAGTCTGCTGCACATAATGCAGTTTGAGTTTGCTGTTTCAGTGTTATTGCAGTTCTTTTTGTTGTGTTTATTGTGAAAAATGTTATATATGTTTTGGTCTGAAGTACAACTCTTGGAGCATAGTGGATGTCTGGGTTGTAGTTGTAATTTAGTTCGAACTGGTGTGTGTCCTGTGTTCTGTTGTGATGTACAGCAGTGTTAGTGCTGAAGCAGCGAGACTGAGGGCTAGCTGGCACGCGCTGCTCTGTCTGACTCGACACCTCTTAATACAGGACAAACTCCCAGAGGCTCCCCCGAAACTCCTCCACACGCATCGCAGGGGTGTTGGGCAGCTATGCTGTAAAGTTAATTGAAAGGCAGTTCTTATATATGTGGGTTTGAGTGAGTGAGTGTTTGTGTGTGTGTGTGTGTGTGTGTCCTCAGCCAAGACTGTGTGAGTCACCGTGAGCCATCTGCTAAGCCGCCGGATGTACCCATCATTCTGTTAGTAGCGTAATGAGAATGAACTCAGGGGGCCTCTCTAGAGCACACACACACACTCACACACACTGTCCTGTCTGAGCAACCTCTCATTCTGACTGGAACACCTGTTAAGTGGGAAACCACTGAATGACCACAGCTCACAGACTTCTGTCAGCGGGTGCTGTGATTTAACAGTGCTAAATGAAGCGGACGTCAGGTTAACTCTCTTTGATCCTCTTTTTGTCTTGGCACTTTGATGACCTCACAGGTGCCCTGAGGCAGCATGACGTTCAGGTGATGCTCAGAACAGCATTTAGACACTTTACGCTAAATTAACAGCCTTGTTTTCTTCTTTGGTAGGACCCATGTGCTGCTGTTCGCCAAGAGCTCAGTAAAATGGAATCTGTGTAGCGTGTAGGGAACGATGACTCACAGTGAGTGGACTAGGGTTGTGACCAGACTGTTGTGACCAGACTGTGAACCTTATTTTTGTTTAGTAAATTATTGAGTATTTTGACAATTTTTCTGCAGTCATGCTGTGGGCACAATGTGCTGTCTTTCACAATGTGCCGATAGTTTCTTGTAAACTGCATAGCTCACTAAACAAGCTGAATGTGGACCGGAATGCAACTGCTCTATCTTATTTAGGCTAGGGGTTAACTTCTTTATTTGTTATAGGCTAGAGGTTAACAGCTCTATCTGATATTATCTTTGTGTTAACTGCTCTATCTTGTATATGCTAGGTGTAAATTGCTCTAGTGTAATGTAGGCCAGTTCTAAACTGAGTTTAGGAATAACTAGATAATTAGATGATTTAAGATCAATAACTAGATTAGGCTTCAGTTTCAGGGTTAATAGAAGACTCAGTGATTCTGTCTATATAAACACTACTGTGTACTCTCAAGTTGCAAAGTGAGCAAGGTGATATTCTGCATTTGTGAGTGTGTTGGCCACAGCATCATCAGCACTACACAGTCTGAGTTTGTCTTTGTCTCTGTCATTCTCTCTTACAGTGTCTTTCTCCTTCTCCCTTGGTTTCTTTTTCCTTCTGACTATATTGCACTTTCTCTAACCCTGAGTTCTGTCTGTTACAGTGACTCAGCTTCTTTCTCTCAGAGCTAAATAAGCAGTTCATGGCTGGTTCCTTCAGTTCGGTATGGTGCACCTGGCCAAAATGTTCTCACAGCCCAGCTCTTTGTGTCTTTTTACCATTAGTAGTGTGTGTACGACTGATTTAAGGACAGACAAATAAATGAAAGTGCTAATAAACTGTATAGATCTTATGTTGTGCTATCATCACACCCTGCACTTTATTGTTTATTGTTTGTTGTCCCATGTTGCACCATGGTTCTGGAGGAACGTAATTTCACTACACTGTGTAGTGTACATGTACTCAGATGTAATGACAATAAAAGCCTCTTGACTTGACTTGACTATATATAGTAGCATTTATGTTGATGTGAGTGTAAATATATGTTTACATCTAGAATATATTTGTCCTATTCTGCCATTTTCAGATGAATAATTTTGGTTGTCAAATAATCAGTGCATGCCTATATCATATTTTTTACATGTCTGTATTCTTCATTCGAACTTGGAAAGATTAAATGTTTTAAGCGCCATTTGTATAATTTTAACACAATTTTATTCTCTTTTGCATGCAATCACAGTGTCTGCCATTTCCCATCTAATCTTACAGAACAAGCAAATTGGATCTTTGGGTTTGACTGTTCTGTCCCAGGACAGCACTCTGCTGAAGGCTGAATGTTTGCAGTAACCTGAGTGTCCCGCTGGACAAGCTTAATCAAATAGCCTCTCAGCTCTTGCTCAGCAGAGACCGCCTCAGATCTCTGAGTGTGCAGATTGGCGGTTTTGTCTGCGTGGTGGTTTGTGGTCATACACGGCATAGTCTAGGCTTTATTGGTCTTAGTGCAGCTAGAGTAGGAACAGGTTAAGTGAATTAGGTTAGGCCGGAGCACAGCTGGGTTAATAAGGTGAGATTCCTCTTCTCCGCTGGAGCTACACCTTTAAACCTGGCCTAAAGCTGTTAATGGCCGGAGGTTTGGAGTGTTCAAAGCAACTTCCACATTGTTCTGTTGACCCTTTTAGGATATTTGATACATCTTAGACTTCTTTTTTGTTGGTTGTGTTTGTATTGTAAGTGTTTAACTCTTACCTGATTACCTTTTGAGACATTCCAATGGGGATGACATCTAGATGGTGGGAGGTCCTGATTTATGAAATAGCCTCTAGTAAGTGAACTGTTTGTAATTAGAATTGTTTGATTTATTACAGGTGATTTTTGTACATACACATTCCTTTAGAACGTGTCCAATTTCCTCCTTTTGTCTTTAACTATTTTCTTCTTCTCTTAGTTCTTCCTCTATATTTCACATCCTCCTTTTGCTCCCCCTCCTTCTTTTCCCTCTTATCTTTCTTCCCTTCTCTGATTCTTTCTTACTACTCTTTCTTTTCTCCTCTCTTTCTGGCTTGTCTTCTCCTCATTTTCCTTCTCTTTTTCCGTATGTCTAGTATACATTCTCCTTCTGCTTCTTTTCTTCCTAATTCTCCTTGTCCTTGTTCTTCCCCTCCTTCATTATTTTACTCAATTTCCTCCTCTGTTTCTACTTCCCCCATTTTCTTTCTTTATTCTGTTCCTTCTCCTTCTCTGTTTTTACTTTTCCACCTCCTCTCTCTTCCTACCCCTCTATGCTCCTTTTTCTCCTCTACCTTATACCGCCCTTCCATACTCTTTCTTTAGTCCTCTTGCTCCTTTTCCTTCTTATAGTCTTTGTCATCTTTTTTTTTCCTATGGCTCTTCCTTTTCCTTCTCATTTTCCTCCGTCTTCATTTTCTAGATCATCTTTGTTACGTACTCCTCTTCCTCCACCTCCTACAGTCTCATCATCTCTTCTTGTTCCTCTTCTACATTTTCTGTAGTTTTTCATTGCTTTCCCCCCTTTTTTTGTCTTTCTGATCTTCTGATTTGTCTCTGATATATACTGTATAATTCCATCCAAGGTTTCAGCTGCTGAAACTCAAAAAGACTTGTCTCTATAGCTAAAGTAAAATACATTAAAGACAGAGAAAAATGACTGTAGAAGCTTGAAGGAATTAACACAGATGCTTAGCCCCGTATCTGACCCGCTGCCTTGTGCTGGGCTGTGTTGGCAATGCGTCATAAGCGGCTGGATATTTTTATATCCCTTCATGAAAAATGACAAGGTCCTTTCCAAACGTTGAGCTGCAGCCTCTGACAGCTGTGTGTGGCATCTGGATGTTTTGTGTGTGTGTGTGTGTGTGTGTGTGTGTGTGTGTGTGTCCCTCTCTCTCTCTCTCTCTCTCTCTCTCTCTCTCTCTCTCTTTCTCTCTCTCTCTCTCTCTTTCTCTCTCTCTCTTTCTCTTTCAGCTTGATCCTCTTACAGAGGCCGGTTCAGCTGGCCTGTACAGCACATGTTGACCGATGTTTAGCTTTCAGTAATAAGAACAGATTCAAATATGTGCACAATCTCTCTCACACAAACAGACAATAACACACATGCACAGGCACAACTTAATCACACACTCCAATAAATTCACACAAACACACCATACACTCTCATAATCTTCTTTATGTTTGTTTCTTATTCGCACACACGTTCAAATGCGTGCTCCCCTTTCTGTACTCTAATCACACATGCCGTTTCAGCCCTCTAAACACACACAGACTGAACTTTGTCCTAAACATTATTATCTAAATCCAAACTCACCCCAAGGCCCCCAAGAAGGTGTGTGTTTGGATAAAAGCTGCTGAAACCGTTCATTGTAGCCCTCCTAAATCATGAAGGGCAGAAAGAGAAAAGCCAAACAGGCTAAAGCTAAAGAGGTTAAATTACAGGCCGTCACCGCAGTCATCAGTGTAGAGCTGTTGACGGTAATTACAGCAAGATGAGAGAAGAGCAGAAGAAGCACACGCTTGAGTTGAGACCAGAGAGAAATGAGAGATGAATCTTCTCCCCCTTCTTCTTTTTCTTCTTCTTTCAAACTTTTCTCATCTTCCTGGACTTCTTGTTGGGACTTTGCACTCCAGCCTGACCTCTGACAGGGGATGGGGCTTTGAGGCACATTAGGACAGCACTGCTTTATCAGTGGGAGTGGTAGAGGGTGAACTTGTGGACTAAAGGTCAGCTACAGGCTCATCCCACTGAGACTTTCGAAAGTAAGGAAATCCTTCGGGTCTGTCGGGTCCTGGAGATTTTTAATCTGTAGTTAGATTTATTAACTCACTGATGCTAGATTGAACCCAATTCCCAGCCCGTTTTCTTCTTTTCCTTGTCTCCTTCCTTATCAGTGTTGCTTGTAGTGAGAGTGACTTTGATATGCTAATTTTAAGCTCTCTTTATTCTTTATCGCTCACTTTTGTCTCCTTTGGTATAAGGTCCAAACCACAGTGTAAACTGAACCATATTTTAAGCCCTAGTAGATACCTATTAAGAGTGGTCAAAGGAGGGTCAAAATATTACACAGTGACAAGGTGTAGTGTGTCCAAGGCTTATGGATGAGCAGTGGCAATGTTTGACCTTTGAATGTGTCCACACTGGATGCATTACATTGATGTATAGGGGTGTGCCATATCGTATCGTACGCAATAATATCGCCATTTTTGAATATTGTGAACGATGTTATACCCTAAAATATTGTGCAATATCACCCACCCCTAATTATAACATCAGGGTACCACTTTTTTTTTTTTTTGCTGTTTTAAGCAAAATAAGTAGTGTTCTCATTTCCCATTATATATCTGCTGGAGACAGATTATATCTGTCCAGTTTTAGAGCAAGTCTTTGTGATGTATTAAGAGCCACGCTATCCAGGGTAATGTCAGCATACCACCACAAAGGACCAACCACATCCAACAGGATTAACTGTGGACGCTGTAAGAGGAAGCTGTCTGAAAGGGATGTTCGGGTGCTAACCCGGATTGTATCCAAAAAACATAAAACCACGGCTGATCAAATCACACAGAATTCAATGTGCACCTCAACTCTCCTGTTTCTACCAGAACTGTCCGTCACCACAATAAATTATTGTGGTCTAAAACCAGGTGTTTCAGTTTCTTTGTCCAACCCCTGTATATGTTGCTGACTAGACACAGACTGGTCAGAATGCCCATACTAACCCCTTTCCACTGGTGAAAAAGCCTACAGTGCTCATTCAAGCACCAGACATGACTTTGGTGTGGTGGCATGAGATCATGGTTCAGTGAGTCTTGTTTACTCTTGGGTCATGTGTGTACCATTTACCCATGTGGCAGCTATTTTTCAAGTGATTTCTATCAAAACATTTGGTTTTAGACCAGATATACCCTGTCATTGTAGTAGTATTCCCTGATTGAGGTGGCTTCTATCACAAGGATAACACACCCTACCACACTGAACACATTGTTTTGGAATGGTTTGAAGCACGTGGCCAAGTTCAGGGTGTTTGTTTGGCCTCCAATTTATTTAGGACTCATGCATGGAAGACCCACCTCACAGCTAACCTTTAGAGAGATACCACAAGACCTTCATGTAGAACTCTTACAAAGTCCATGCCTTAGTGCTCCATGATTTTTTTACAATGTCACTGTGGCTTTTTTCTCTATTATTTCACTCTGATTCTATTTTTAGATACTGTATGTATCAGTATGTATTAATGTATAGCTTTAATATCTTCAGTATTGAGAAGAGAAACTGTCCACTGCTGGCCCTTTATGCTGCATGATTTTTTATGATGGCACTGTGTCTTCTTTTCTCTATTACTTCACTCTGAGTCTATTTTTAGACACAGCTATTTCTGGAATAGATGGAACGATTCCTTTTGTTCAGCACGCTTGTGTTTTGCATGTTCCTATTTTAATTCTTTGATGTGCTTAAAATATCCCACAGTTTGGCTACTGCATTTTCCTCCACAGTCTTTAGTGTCCTCTGCTTGTGCCTGTGTTCCTAGGAGCATCATCAAGAGGTCCATTTAAAGCCTTTGTAGAGTGACCTTGCCGTGATTGTTCTTGCAGAGGCTGCTGATGAGAGAGTCAGGCAGGAGCGTTTGAGGCCTGACTGATGCAGCACTGTTTTAGTACAGTTTTTACCCCCCTCTTCAATTTGTCCTTCCAGCAGTACATGACACTATCTTACAGGCAGACTCAATGGAAGTGTGTTATGTTCTTGTAAGACTAAGAAACAGATGCTTTATTTCAATGAACTACATTTAAATTAGCTTTAATACAGCCGATTGCTCTTACAGCTGTACATGATTCTTGATGTAAGTGTTGCTAAACCGTGACAGCTAAGTACAGTTTAATTGAAATATTATTCCAGTAAATGTACATATTCTCTCTTTAGCTATTTATGTAAGTAAAATTACAAAAGTCTTTGTCTTTAAATGTAATTAACTATTGAAAGTACCAAACTTTATTTTTTACTTTACTTTACTTATGACTTTTGCTCAGTTAACTCTTTTAAGGTGAAAAAACTTGTACCACTAGTCTTTCAATAGAATGTCATTAATTAGTCTGACTAGGCTGAAAAAAAAACTAGGCTGTATAATATTTAACCTCTGATCTCACTTCTACCATGAAGCCTTTGCCTCCCAAAGCAATTTTTACTACGTTAGTGTGCTTTAAAGTTGGACATCTCAGAGATTTTTGCCGAGATTTATTAAGTCACTGATGCTAGACAGGCAGACAGTGTTTGAGGATCCTTTTGAAAATCTCACTTCACATTGCCTCCTCTACTGATTGTCCTGCAGGAGTTTAAGTTGGTTCAACAAGGGCATCTTAAAAACACTTCTGAAACTCTGGGTGAGTCAGAGTTTACACTGTCAAGCCTCCACTCTCTCACAGCTGTCACTCTTAGAGATGAGTGCCTTCTCCTTGTCAGTTTAGAGAGGTTCTTATGGAAGTTGCTGCTCTCTTTTGGAAGAGCTCTGTCAGTATTTGCACAAAACACTGACATGCAAAATGACATGGGATAGCAGTGTGTAAGTTGGTCATGAGCTGGTCATTCAGGGGACAACTTGGAAACTCACATCTGTGTGTAACTTGTAAGGTGTTTTCTTGTGAGGTTGAGCGCTCCCAAGCATGTTTTTGGCAAGGTGACATGCTTTTTTTTTATATTTCTAAACAAATAACCTTGGTAAACTTAAGACACAACGTAATCGGTTATAAACAGTCCAATATACTTAATTATATTTATAGATTTAATTTGGCTCTGGAAATAAAATTAAGAGAGCACTACAGTTTCTGAATCAGTTTCTCAAATTTTGCTATTTTTAGGTATATGTTTGAGTAAAATGAACATTGTTGTTTTATTCTATAAACTACAGACAACATTTCTCCCAAATTCCAAATAATAATATTGTCATTTAGAGCATTTATTTACAGAAAATGAGAAAATGAGGCTGAAATAACAAAAAAGATGCAGAGCTTTGAGACCTCAAAAGTTTGGATAACTTTATGCCTTTACTCCTGGTGCAAAAAGCAGTTCAGCTTGGTTTGATGGCTTGTGATCATCCATCTTCCTCTTGTTTATATTGCAGAGATTTTCAATTTGGTAAAATCTAAGAAACTCATCATTTTTAAGTGGTCTCTTATTTTTTTCCAGAGCTGTATATATAATTGCGAGCTTCCATGTTCATTTATTCTCACACTTTTCAGTTCAGTGAGTTCACTGTTGATGCTTTCCCTCTCAGTGTGCATTTAGCTCTCAGTGTGGTGATAAAAGGCACTCTCGTCCTTCAGCTCTGTAAGATAACAAAGCTCTAACAATACTCTACTTTTGTTTGTGTATGTTCTGACGTATTTGTTATCAGACGTGCTCTATGCTGCACACTAAAATAACAATGTTGAACCCACTCCAGCAGAGTGCCTAAGATTGCTTGCCATTACCTTTGTTCGTTTCCATTTGCTGGTTTCAATGGGTAGTTTTTTTGTGAGATTAAGCTGACATCATCAGATGATGTTGACGCACAAACACTAGTTGTGTCCCAATTCAAGGGCTGCATCTATCAGAGGCTGCATTTGAAGACCAATAGTGTCACAGAGGCACCACAAATTTTGCATTATTC
The DNA here is from genome assembly GCF_023375975.1 of Astyanax mexicanus. Lineage (NCBI taxonomy): Eukaryota > Metazoa > Chordata > Actinopteri > Characiformes > Acestrorhamphidae > Astyanax > Astyanax mexicanus. The sequence goes on from NC_064417.1 coordinate 4,779,501, forward strand.
TTTTTTATGGTAACAAAAGATCCAGCGATTAGATTCTTGTTCAGCCAACATACCCTGAGAGTTATAACTTTAGACACAAATGTTGCTGTAGCGGCAGTTTGATCTGAAGCTGACTTAAAGGGAGGAAATTAATGTCTGTTAAATGGTGTTACAAAATTGTCTATTGTGCCTGGGAGGTAAGACGGAAACAAGATTACAGTTAGTAGTTCACAGGGATGGTATATGAACCAATTGAAATGCTCTACAAAATCTATGTACAGTAACTTCCATTTTTGCATAACAGCAGTAATATTTAAATAATGAATTTTATGACTGTGCCTGTCTTCATGTTCAGCTAGAGGTTTGTGTGTGTGTTTGGGCCATAAGTGGAGAGTTGACCTACATGAACTTTAATCTTCCTTCTGTAATCCCTTCTTTTTAATCTCAAGGGTTTCTACTGTATGAATAATTCTCTGAACAGGCAAACATACACATCTCAAATAACAGTGGACAATATAAGATTGTATATTGATATGTCAAAAGTTATGGGACAGGAACTATTATCACAGGCCCCCTCTAGCTTATATGCCATTAAAGTTCACAAGTTGGGCCGAAATTTGGAGGGACTTGGAGCTCTGCAGCAAATGGTCCCTTTTACCATATCCTATGAATGCATGATTGGGCTAATGTTTGGGGAACTTGCAGGGCGAACCATTTGTCTGAACTCGGCAAAATCTCCTTGAGTCAATTCCGGACCAATATGGACAGCTGATGGCATGGTGCATGATCTGGCTGCAATGTCCCATCATTGTGGTGGTACATGAAGTCCACGAAGGGCTGAAAATGGTCACCAAGCAGTAAAATGTAGAGAAGTACCTTGTTGATCATTGATATGTTTAGCTAGACTGGTGGACCCAACCCATGCCATAAGAACACCCCACACCAGTATGGAATAACCATCTAACTGCACAGGCCCAAGTGAGGCACCATGTCCAGTGTTGTGGTGTTGATCGAGGCACTCTAGTGGGTCTAGAGGGAAGTGAAAAGTCGTCTGAGCAATAATTAGTTTGTTGTAGTGGAGAACGATCTGCCTGGCTGAGTTGTTTTCTGTTTAATCTCTCAATTGGCATCTCACTCAATCTACAGGGCCTCTGTTCTGACCTTCTGTTGAAAATGTGTTTAAACCGCTCCCAGTTTTACAACCAGCCTTCTAAGTATCTTGCTGTGAATCAAGCTGACCTTCTGACAGGGACCTTGCTGACTCTTTATTAAATGAGCTGTGCTATGATTTTGATGGAACTCCCCCAAGTTACCACGTTTTCCCTGTATACACAGTTTCAGTTTCTATTTGTGTTTTTTGAGCAAATTAACAGTAATATTTACAGTAAACTTTATAGCGGTGGGTCATAATAATTATATTAAAGCTCCACCATTGCGTTTATAATTAAGTTAACTTTAATTATTGGCTCTAGGACAGTTTTAGGAAGTTTGATAGCAGCCATGCAAACTAGTTTTGAAAGATGTGGCTGATTTGAGACCAGCTGTACCACCTCCGGGGAAGCGATAGAAAGTGGACAGGTTTGGAGAAGCCAATGCTTTGATGTTAGAGATGGACTGATGATAAGAGGTCTCACAAGTTCTTGCAGCTTCCTCTTTAAATATATAGACTAATCTGGACTGTAATTATTAGTCTTTTTCCTTTGACATGTTAACTTAGTTGAAGTCCTATCACTCTTTTTAAATTAGTGCTGGAGTTCATATAGGCTTAACCTCATATTCTCCACCCACAGCTGGCCCTAGGGAATGGGACTCTTAAAGAAAAGGTCAGCCTTTGTTCATTGCTTTACAGTCAATCTTAATTGCTCATGTGCCCATTGTGGACACTTTTGAGTGTATTAATGGTGCATGATATGGACAAAAATGTGATGGTGAAAAAACTGTAGGATATTCTGATTTTAATGGTTTAGAAGTAGTTTGGTATGTGTGGGTTCACTCAAAATTCTTATAGACAATTGGTTCACTCTGCGATCATCTTTGCCACCTCAGCAGGCAGTTCTAACCACCAAGCCAAAGCCACTTTAAATATCAGGCAATGCTCACAAGGGGAGAATGTTGTGTTCGTCACCTCTCTGGTGACTTTTTTTGCCTCTTATAGAGCCATTGTCTCTGTGTGTTTTATAAAATAATGTTTTTTAAAAGAAGTAACCCTGAAATCTGCACTCATAGCCAAACTGATACAGGCTTCTGGCTTTGGTTTTGTCCCCGTGTTCTGGCGTCCAGAAGGAAACTTCAGATTTAATCGTGTTCTCACAGAGTTCCTGTGTTCAGGTGACATGGTAACTGGTTGTCAGGAAGCGACAGCTATCAGTTTCAGAGCAGGAGTGTGTGTGCTTTCACTGCTGCTCCAAGCAGACCTGGACACCGTCCAGCATTGATTGGCTCTCATAAAACACCGGAACAGCAGTCTGGCAGTCTAGAAAGAGACAGGGCTTTAATCATGGTTAACTCAGCCTGGTTTTGCAGGGGTGTGCAGAGATTTTGTCCCTTTTTTAGGCATTTTCTGTCATGATGGGAGTAGAATTTTAAAAGAAAGTGTACTTGAAACCTCTTATTTTATACAGTTTAAAAAAAAAATAGGTTTTGATTTAAAAATGTCTAAAATGTCCAAACTGTTTTATTAGCTTATTACCGTACCTTACTTTTTTTCTTCAACTCTGCCTTTATTGACTGGTTAATGCCTCACAGCTATATATCGCCTAGCATAGTATTTTATGACTGTATAAACAATTTTCTGTAATTATTGATGTGCCTTATTGTATCCAGTCAGAGAGGAGTCATAGTTGATAGCTACAAATTACAAAAGAAGACTACTTTTGACACAGATGGTAGTGAGCACGTGTGCCCGGAGCGGTGAGTAGCCACTCAACAGTGACGGCCCTCCAAACCTTGGTATTGAACCAACAACTTTGTTGTCGATGGCCCGCTGCTCTAACTACTGAGCCACCACGGATGTTGTGTGAATGCATATGTATATTGGCATTGGCACAACCTCCATATTTGTGACAATATAATAAAAAATAAAAATAAAAAAGCATAATATGGTGTAAATTTAACAGTTTTCAAAAACAATGATATTAGCTTTATTTTAGTGGCTATAAAATGTATGCAGCAGGTTCTGTGAAAAGGTTGTACCTTGTTCTCAAACCCAAGCATTGTTCCCAAACATGCCAAACAAAGCAATTTTTTTTTGGTGTGTGTGTTTTTTTTTTTATTTATTTAGTAACATTAATTTAAACTGTACTGTTTGCAAAAATGAATCAGATCAGGCTTGGGTAGCCAGACTGTTGTTAGAGTGAAAAGGGTGATGGGACATTACTGAAGTGTCCTTGTAGCATGAGTTGCTCATTTATGAAAGGAAAGAATGACTTATTGTGCAAGCTGATTGATCAGCACTGTGATTCACAAGTTCATCTTAAAAGCTTTGTCTTGTCTGCTTAACGAACACACAGTCTTTTCTTTTAAGTTAGGGGATTTATGACCTTGTGTCAATACAATACAGTGACCAAGGAGATCAGTGACCTAGAGGTTTCTCTTTGAGTTGAACAAAGCTGAGAAACTCTGACTCTGGAGCTCAGCTGGAAACAGGTGTGTGTCGTTTGACTGCAGCAGCACCTCCTTCAGAAAGAGCAGCATTGTGAGAGTTCTGCTTTGTTCATTGGAGATTAGTTAGAGGTCAAGGAACTTCCTTTATTTCTTTGCCAACCGTGTGTTAATGTCTTTCACCTGGGAAGTGGAACCTATCCAGGGCATCTGTGGGTACATTTGTGTTCTCCTGTAGTAGAGCCCAAAGAATATGAAGGTATTATGATAAAACCCAATTCACAGAGCTAAATCGATGTTGTTTGATCTGGTCAGAGATTAAGGTGACTCCAATCACAAACGTGTGATTGTCTATCCCAGATGCCTCCAGACTCGGAGAAGTTGAAGCTGTTTCTGGATGTGGTTTACATAGGGCTTTCAGTTTTGCATTGTAGGTTTGCCAAAGTAGTCTTGTCTGAGCCCTTTACGCACTGAAATTCCTCCTGATTCTTTAAATTATGACATTGGGCTTATTAATGTCTGCATTTTGGTTAAAGTCAACATAAATGTAAGTAACACTGACCTTTTATTTCCATTTTATTTCCATACTGTCTTTTAGTGTTTTTTCTTGGCACTGCAACATGCATTGTGTCTCAATAACACAACTGAATTTAAAAGGAAAGAATCATCCACAGGACCTCTGTATCAGGCAGTATTATGCTCCAGTTGGTTTACCAGTCATGCTCTTGTAAAGCCTGTGTTCACAGTTGAACAACAAAGAAGATTTGATGGTTCACTCAGGTCTGAACTATGGGTTAAGTCTACTTTCATCATCACACCCCATAGACTGTCTCTTAAAAGTGAAGCCACCACAGGTCGGGCGCCCCCTGCTGTTCGGTTTCAGAAAGCTGTGTAACCCCACCCATCCCCATAGGTTTCAATGGCAAAACAGACAACTTTCAATCCCGTTTTTTTATTTAAATGCAACAGCTAGTGTAACCTCTGCTTACATTGTCAAATTTTTATATCCACACAGAATAAGTTTTTAAAAACGTTATTCAGCTCTATTCAAAAAAGGTGTGGTTATTGTAAAAGGGCTGGTTATGGGCAGGACCAATAACAGACCGTCAGCTCCGCTTCGCAGCCTGTGACCTCGAGGCAGCCCTCAGGGGCGGGGTTATTTAAATGAGTAGGCTGTCTCTCCACAGTCTTTCTCCCTCCTCTGGTCTCTACTGTGCTCTACAGACTCGGGTTTCAGGATCGCCAACATGGAGGCTTCATTTTCATTGAATGAGTGGGAACGGCGACACGGCGTCCATATTTTTTTACAGTCTCTGTCACACCCCCTCACACACCCCTGCCCTTGCTAGCTCTGCAGATGAGTGATAATCCTACACTCTCTCCTCTCTCCTCTCTCTCTTTTCTCTTTCTCTATCTCAAGCTCAAACTCTCTCTTTCTTGAACCAGGTACTAGTATACTAGTGTAGCCCTGTTACCAGCTGGCACATACACACTTACAGACAGAGGGTGACTGGATTGTTGTCATTCATAAGTATGATCTAAAGATTGTCTTTCAAATTTACAGAACTAAAGTAAATCCCATCCATTTGATCTACTATCAGGATATATATTTATATTGAACTGTGGTCAGAGATTAATACTGCTATCAGTCAGTAGCCTTGCTGCTCTGGGGTTGGTTGAGTTTCTGTCTTGTGCTGTGCTGTCCTCACTTGAACCTCATATTTGTGTTATCCCTTACCTATTTTTGTTTGTTTGTTGTATTTTATGGGTTTTACAGGCTTCCTCTGTCGGTTCGGTCCTTTTGTTTGCTGCCAGATGGACAGAAAGATACACAAACCTGTCCTCATTTGAATCCATAGTGAAAAAATCTTCAGTGTCATGGTGGGATTAGCGGGTAGGCCCTGGGCGCTGGACCCCTGTCATTACTGCAATGCAGCTGTAGGGGAACTTTTAGCTTTGCATCAGCTGCTAATCTGTTTTGGCTCATGGTCTTTGAAACAGATGCCAGTGGGAAAAGTGCGGTGTTACGCTCTATTAACGTCCGTCTCCACCAACAAATTACACACTGGAGACTCTCCCACATCGATTGGGTCCTGCTGTCCTGCTCTTTATGCTGAACCAAGACCAGTTCCTCCATGTGAACGGCTGAAAGAGGAACAGTAGAGCTGGTTGGAGATCAGTGCAAGAAGTATTACATCACATAACAAGTGTGGCTTGTCTAACTGACAAGAGTTTTTGGCTGGCCATCTTTAAAATCTTGATATATCAAAATATTGCATTATGTTTAGCAATACTGTGTTGGTTTACACACTTTAAAACAATAGTCCACATGTAAAAGGAAGCTGGCAGTTTATTTTTATTTTTTTTTTTAACCCTGACCACTAGATTATAAAGCAATGTTTTCAGATCCAACTGTTTAATTGGAAAAAAAAACTTTTTTGTAAACTTTTTCTTTAATCAATCAGATTTTATGCAAATGGTCAGTGTAGTCATACTATGACAGTTTTACTAAACTAACAAATGCATCAAAATATCGTCTTACTTACAGTATCGCAATATATTGCAAGAAATTGAATCGTAACCCCTGAATCATGATTAATATCGCATCACCAGGTTCTCGCCAACAAACAGCCCCTAACCAAAGACTTTTGAAAGGAGACTTAATGCTGATCATCACCCACTGCCCCTCTCATATGGGATAAAAATGATTTTCTACCTGCATGCAGATATAAATCTGTCTTTCAAAGAGAGGTAAACACTGAGAGTGAAATGAAAACATAAAGGAAACTCATTTTAGCGTTGTTTGGCCTCTATAGCATTGCGCCCTGCAGCATTTTCACAAGCAGCATGTTTGTGCCTGTGCTCCGTTTGAGGTTGGCCTTGAAGCAAAGCCTATAAACTACTGCTCTCATTGATTGAGACAGATTGCTAAATTATGACTCTAAGCAGGGGTTTACTCTTTGAATGGGTCAGAGTAATACTGCAGGCCTTTCCTGTTGACTTTAGTGTTGCCAAACACGTCGTATTAACTTTAGCTGTTGAAATAAATCACTGAGATATGTCAGATGTGATGCGATTATTGTACTATTGTTCTTTTTGTTGGAATCAATCTCTTTGTTCTCCTCGACAAAGAAGCATAAGCTGCTTAGATCTGTCTTTTGATGGTTTTTTATCATCTACATGTTGACCTTTTATAGGGTTGCTGCTTTTAATTTGTCTCATTCCTTCATCCCTTCATTTTCAGAGAAAACAAAGGAGGACAGTTCGAGTTCTGTGAGCAGTGATGAGCAGAAGGAAAAGAGTCCAGCTGTGGAAAACCCTGCGGAGGATAGGCCCTCTAAAAAAGGTCAGCAGGCTTAGAGCGATGATTAATGGGTAATGAAGACATGCTGCAGTCATCCCAAACAGGAAAATAGATGCTGTGACATGGCAAAGGCCGTGGCCAAAATGAACCTGTTTCATCCAAGAGTGCATTCAGCATTATCAGACCTTATATCAGCCGTTTTATTTCCATTAAGGATTTTAGAAACTTTTTAACTTGGTGAGGAGATCTATATTAAAACTTCTGACATGTGACGTGAACTACATTGATGATCTGGTTTAAACACTTAAAGCACTTATCAAGAGATGTAGTATACATATTGGGCAGCAAGTAATTTAATTTTATTGAAAGTGATACTAGTGCATCGCAAAAAAAATTGAATATCATTTGAAAAGTTACTTTATTTCAATAAATCAGTTTAAAAATGTAAAACTCATATTATATAGATGTATTACACCCAGAGTGACATATTTTAGGCTTTCATTTCTTTTATTGTTAATAATTATGCCTTACAGCCAGTTAAAACCCAAAAATCAATGTCTTGATAAGATTATTATGTAAGACCAATTGACACTTTTGGTAGTCCAGGCAGTGTGCCAAGTCCTGCTGGACAATGAAATCACAGTATTGGTCATTATGGTTTTAATGTTATGACTGATTGGTGTATATATGGCAGGCTGTTATAACATGATTTACTGTACTATACCTTTTGTCCAGCTATCTCTGGAATCCAGCTATCTCTTGAGTCACCCAGCTTCTAGACTGTAAAGAGCCCCTCTCCTCTTTTCAGAGCAAACTGAAGACAGAAGCTTTGGAATGGAACGCAGCCCATATTTTCTTGTTCTGTTGTGTTAAGATTGTTAGGGGTAGATAGAGACTGTGTTTGAAGTCCCTTCTTATGGTTGGCATAAAACTGTGATCTCATGCATGTAGTGTGCACACTGTGACGAGCATGATGGCACCACTGGAGGAAAGTGATAGTCTAACAATGTATAGATTGTTTACAGAAGAAACTGTGCTCAATTATACTGTTCATTTTATGGACAGTATCAGTGCTTTTAAAAAAAAAAAAGTTAGGTTGTAGGTACATGTTTAAAGGATTGTAAGGATTGGTTTACATGTTTCAAATTAATAATAGAAAATTACAAATCTGATAAAAGAGTTAAAAACCGAATGTTGTTGTCCAGAATTCCATGAGAGTAAATAAAAAAGCAGTTTTAAAATTTTCATTTATTAAGTGGAAAAAAATCTATTGAACTGTGTGAAAAAAGTATTTGCCCCTAAACCTAATAACTTGGTTGTGCCAATTTTGGCCGCCAAACTGCAATCAGGCATTTGCGATATATGATAATTACTTTTTCACATAAGGGCAAGTTAGTTTTTATCCTTAATAAAATAATTCCTCATAATATGTTAAATGTAAGTATGACAAAAAAGGTAAAACAAAAGAAACCTGTAAGGGGGCATGAACTTTTCCAATATCGATATGAACAATATAAAAACCAAAAAAACGTTACCAAGAGATGTTTGTATCTATTTTAAAGTTATTTACATAATGCATCCAGTAATAACTATCATTCACTGACAGCTGCTGTAAATAATATCTACTGAAATATCAAAAACGTATGTACAAACACAATACCAATAAATATCTTTAATAAAATTCTGCACTGTGTTTCTCTTCTCAGAGCCTGTAGGACCAGGAGGTAAAAACCTGTTTGCACGCATTTTGAAATTAGCACAGCGCTACCTAGCGGACTCAGCAAAACAGAACACAAGCAACAAGGTAAGATCTGTTTTTTTCTTATACCATTTGTGTAATATTAAGCTTTATTTTAGGACTGGTACAATGCGTTGTTTTCATTAGTGAAGATTGTAACTAATAGGATATTTTTTGCTTAATCTCAATATCCATGATGTGTTCAGAAGAGCTTAATATTCACAACAGCAGCATAAAAAAAATAAAATAAAATCACTGTGGTTCCACCTCATAGGCCCAGCCTGCTTCTCCTGCCAGAAGCAGCCCTGTTGTTGCCTGCCAGTCTAAGAAGAGGACCTCAGTCTCCTTCACCCAAGCACAGGTATTGCTTCAGTTAGAAAACGTAATGTATAGTTATAATATAACTATAATGTTCTATTAAAATGTTAATGTTGATAAATTTGTGTATGCACTCAGCTCCCTAATGTTTCAGCTGCATAAATGGGCATTAAAAATTAATCAATAAGTGAATGAATAAATATATTACAGAAGTTTAGTTGGACTGGAGTTTGTCTACATATGTCTGCTATCTTGTTGCTGCAGTGTGGGCATGATGTGCGTAGGTGTGATGGATCGTATAAACCAATAGGGTTTCAGAATGGTATATGTTTTTACTTCTTATCCAATCACAATCAGATTCACTCTATTCGGATGGAGAGATTCATCTGGATAGTTTTTTTTTTTTTAAGATGAGAAATTGGAATAAAAGCAGTTACTCCAGTAATTATAACCAGTAATGAGACATTACTTGGTTTTATGACCAAACCCTGTTGTTGCTTTTCTCAACAAATTGTGGTTTCATATGTTTGAATAGTCAATAAAATATCAGTAATATTTATTCCTTGTATACTTTTTTTTAAGAGTAACTGAACCTTAAGAAGGATTACTGAAGCTTTGAAATGACACATTTCAGGTTGAACTCATTCTCTGTGTTGTATCGGTGTCTAGCAGACCGCCTGGCATGCTGTATTCTGACAAAATCAGGTCTTTTGAGCTTCACGGGTGTGTGGATATTATTACCGTCTGGGCTGTAGGATGCAGTTCATTGTGCTGAAATGGGTCACTTTGTAACTCCAGGGGACCATTTTGGCAGCGGTGTACCAGAATTTAGAGTTCACAGAGTTTTTTTTATGCTGCTTTTGGGGGAAAAAAAAGAGGTGAAGTTTCTTTTCTGTTTCTTTATTGAACATTTTGACAGTTTTAATTTTGGAAGTTAAGCTTGTACATAAAGGATCTGATTTGTGCTGTTTTATAAACAAAGAGGCCATGCCCCTTCCCTAACCTTCTCTTCTTTAAAGGGGCAGTATTGTTTACTTCACAGCGACTTTTTTACTTTTTGTTGCAGTTTTGTCTTAAATTGCATCTTCATAGCAGAATCCTGATAATGTTACTTGGACTGCAATAGGATAAATGGTGTTTCTGCCAGTCTTTCAGCTTGTCAACAAATGCATGTGTACAACTGTCCATAAAGATGCACTCATAGAACAATTTTCATTTACTTTTACAATAATGGTGTAAAGTGAATTACACTCCCCAATAAGGCTGCAGGTTTTGGAATTTGGCAGAACATCTAAATGTGATTTTCCCACAAAATATTGTGTTTGTGATTTAAATTGAGATTTAAATAGATTTTGAATCCATTAAACCCTAAACCTATATTAGTGGTTAAGATATCTATCAAATGTAATTATAAATATATACTGATAAATTCCTCCCCACAGTTGTCAGTTTTATAATTTTTTTTATTTCAAGGAACAATTAAAAGAAAGAAAAAAGTGTGTGTATAAATAATATGCATTGGTGTATTAACCTTTATTTTCTTTTTCTTCAAGCCACATTTATTAAAGTGTCACAGCTTATATTTATTATTGGACGGAACTTAATAATAAAACATAAATATTAGGACATTGTCACGCCGGCCACGGCTCATTCTGCGCCTTCTGTCGTTCGCGCTGGGCATGGAAATAATTATGAGCCCAAAGACTACAATCCCCAGCTCTCTACGGACTACAAACCTGGTGACACCACGGCACACATGCCGCGACTTTGTGATGCATTCCTGGATGAGCAGGCTGCATCTTCACACACACACAAACAGGCTATTGGCTACTTCAAAACGCAGCTCCTGATATTAACAAATTGTGTCCATTAAATTTGCTATTTCAATACAAAAATTATTAATCGTTCAGCCATACTCTCAAACTCTATGTAAAACCCAGGAGCACAAAATACACTCCTTGCTATGTTGTATTTGGCATTCATTTTACATAAAAAATATATATCAGCCAGCAAGGATGAGTTCATTTTGTTATGATATTTGGTAGGGATTTTTAATTGTTTATCCTGCTTGTTGACTATTTAACAGGACTGAAAGAAAGTTTCTGTACTTGCTTTTCAGAGAAGGAGAAGCCAAAGCAGGCGTCCCCAGAATGAAGCTGTGGTCAGGAAAGAGCCCCTCCCCCCTCAGTGCACTGATGGAGGCACAGCTGAGAACAGGTTTGTGTCTGTGTGAGAGAAATACAGAGGTGCACAAAACCGTCATAACAGATTAGTTTTTTAACCCCTGGCTGTACGTTTTAAATGATTGCTTTGTTAATGATGAAGGCATTATTTGCAAAGACTGGAACATCTGTGCAGCAGCATCATAATTATTAATATCGTTACGCTGGCCAGAGCTTCTCAAGAGAAGCAACTCCGTCCCACTAATTAGGTTTAGTTTACTTTACATCTGTTTGCCATTAATCAGGTTTGTTTTTGATCTTCTCAGAGTATGATTCAGTCTGATTTATGGGTTTTGAAGTGCCCGCAGCAGCTGCACAGTCGAGTCACAGACTCTGGGAACTTGCTGCGCATCTAGAAGTGAAGTACTTGTCCTACCCATGCTGTTTAATAACTGCGTGTGTGTGTGCGGTGCGTGTGTATCGCCTGTTTTAGGCTTTTGTGACCCTGTACAGTGAAGAGTTCATAACAGAACATAGGTATTGTGTAGGTGTGGGATCACCCACGGCTTTGGGATGTGTCTCCTTAATTAGTTATATTTATAGGTGTGGTGGGTGGAGTTATTCACACCATGCAGTTTAATGTGTCCCATGTGATTTGTGAATGAGGTAAATACACTTAAAAAGGGTTTTTAAAGGTCCTTCAATACTAACATTAGACATTTAGCTCTGGAACAAAATGAAGAAACCACTTCAGTTTCTGAATCAGTTTCTCTGATTTTGCTATTTATAGATTTATGTTTGAGTAAAATTAACATTATTGTTTAATTCTATAAACTATGGACAACATTGCTCCCAAATTCCAAATAAAAAAAATGTCATTTAGAGCATTTATTTGCAGAAAATGAGAAATGACTGAAATAACAAAAAATATGCAGGACTTTTTAGACCTCAAATAATGCAAAAAAAGTTCAGAAATCAATATTAGGTGGACTAACCCTGGTTTTTACTCACATTTTTCATGCATCTTGGCATCATGTTCTCCTTGTGATCATCCATCTTCCTCTTGATTATATTCCAGAGGTTTTTAATTTGGTAAAATAAAAGAAACTCTTTTTTAAGTGGTCTTTTATTTTTTTTTCCAGAGCAGTATAAAGTACAATGAACTCGCATAGAACCCCATATTTATTTCTTTAGCAGGTTAAAGGTATAACTGTCACAATAACAAATTATCGAATGACACATTATTAAACAAATAATTGCAGTATGTTGCATAATTTTTTAAATGGCAAGTTAATGGAGTTGCGCGTTTTTAAAGTGCAATAAACTTTTAATAATTAAAACTTTGGAATTGCATAACAATAAATGTTTAAAAACCCTGCATAAATAAAACCTTGGATTAAACCCCTGGTTTTGAACAAGGTAGACATACTGGCTCATTCACATTAATGGGCTCTCCTCCCACACCGAAGCTGTGGAATGCAGCTTTGAAACCAGGTTCATTTGAACTTATCCTTCTAAAACACAGATTAGTCTTGACTAAGAGATCCTCACCGGTCTCATTTATTTAAATAAAGGCATGATTAAGGAGTTGTTAATGCTATTGGTCACTGCACACATTGCAGTCTTTATCTACACAACAAATGGTGCTGCTGCTCACAAACTTGAGCACCACCTCCCACATAATTTCCAAGATGGAAAATCTAATTTGTTTAACCATCACATTGTTTAAGCCTTTGTGACGTAGTACAGTAAAGTCTTCATACCAGAACACACCTGCAGGAGTGGGATCACACACAGGTTTGGGATGTGTGTTAATAATTAGTTTTATTTATAGGTGCGGTGGGTGGAGTCAGTGTTCACATAAAGCAATGCAGAGAGTCAGAACTGTGCATCATCAAAATACAGACAACAGCAACTGCTTAAGCATTGTATTGAGTTCCTGCCCTCATGACACAGACACAACAATGCGCAAGGATAAACGCTGTCAGTGCTATGACTATTAACTATTACTATTAACCGTCAAATCCACACTGGGATTCTTTTGTATGTGTAAAAAATACTTTGATATTTACTCTTTATTCTGCTCTAGTAAACAAAAAAATATAGACTATTTGAGTAGGTATAAAACACTAAGTGAACGCCTGATTATTTCATAGCAACTATATCATGGGAATGGTGCAGAGAAGTCTAAGAAATTGCTACATACCTGTCATTCCCCACCTCTCCCATATTAGTGCCAAGTGTCTGAAATCGGCCCAACAGGCCGGGGGTCACCGGCAGTCAGTGTGTGGATTATCCTTATTAGACAAGATGAGGAAATGATTTGGCTGTATGTATCTGGCCTGAGCTACCTGAGCGCCCGCTGATTCAGCCATTACCCACTGAGCAAACACTGACGGGGCTCTGTTTGGTGCTAACAAAGGTTTTCATCAGGGATCAAGTGGCATTAAGTCTGAGACACAGCCATCTTTGAGGAAATCCAGTTAGTTTCGGTTTAGTCTGAGGAGAAATTAGTATTTCTTAGTCATAAGACTGTCACTATAAATGATTAGTATTATTATTATAAAATTTGATTTAAGCCATGAATGACATTTTAGAGCTTCTAGAATTATAGAAATATAAATGCATATGAAAATAAATTGATTTGTGAATAAATGGTTATGTTATAAACAGTCATTCAGAGAGGGTTTGTAGTGAAATCTTCTGTTCGAGAGAAACTTACCAATCAGAATTGTTCACAGTACTCATATATATGTACTCATATTTTTTATTTATTTATTTAAATGTCCGTATATATATGTATGTAAACTGACAAAATAGCTGCATTCTAAAGTGTAGGATAAAGTTGAGGTAGGACTGTCCTGTGAAGAGTTCTTTTAAATTACATTTTGGGCACATCTTTGGAACAGTCTGACGTAGTGTGGGAATGTCATTGGTCACTATTCTGAATGCATTATTATCATGTAATATTTCACCTATTCAGCACAGGAATGTTTACTGTTCAGAAAGTGTTGAACAGCATGAGCTCCTGACAGGTTCTCTAGAAGTGTGAAATTACTCCCTCCTGTTTTTCATGAGAAAAGTGGGGTTTATTCCCAACATTTCCGGCTAGCTGGAAGTTAAACTGAAAGTTTTGTGGAGTGGGCATTAGTAACTGCCTGCTTTTCTGTAACGTTTTATTTATTTATTCGTTTTCAACTGTGAAGACAAACACACAAAACCTGCTGTACAGCATGATGTGCTACAAGCTGTTGTTGAGTTTTATGGGAACATGATACACCCGTGTGTGTGTGTGTGTGTGTTTGTGTGTGTGTGTGTGTGTGTGTGTGTGTGTGTGTGTTGGTTGTCATATCTCTCATCCCATCATGTCTGCAGGTGCTTCCTCCCCACAGTTCACTGATATACAGATAAATCAAACGTCATTTTCATATTCCATGTCAGCACCTGCACAGCTCTCAGTAAGCCACAAATCCCATCCACCTGAAGCTGTTGAGTGTACACAGTGGAGTAGAACTGAGCTGATTTTGTCTCTGTCAGACCCACACAAATGGAGTAGTCTGAAGAGTTTGTATGGAGTTGATGCAATGCATGGAATTCTGTTATGGCTTTTTCAGTCCGGTTCTTGTACATTCCCTCTCAGAGGCTGTTTTTGTGGTCTGTGATGCCGTTTGCTGACTCATACTGTTTGTCATGTAGAAAGTAGGAATGTACAGTATTTTCAGTATATGAGATTTCCCATAAATCCTGGAAACATTGGAAAAGTTTTTTTTTGTTACAAATTGCACATGTAACTTGGTCTTCTTCTAGTTTTGAATCTAAATTTGGCAAACCTGTTGATGTGTATGATTTGGAAAAACTTTAGTTTTTTCACCCCAGGACCTGTGAGACAAGAATCTAAAATAGGGCTGGGCAATACATTGTAAATATTGATGTACTGTATTTTTCACACTATAAGGCGCACTTAAAATCCTTATAGTGTGCCTTATATTCTGGTGAGCCTTATGTATGTATTCTACCAGTCAGGTATTAAAGAGCAGTAAATTATTAGGGTGCGTTTTTAGTGAAGTTTCTCCAGCACCAAAGCTGGAGCAGTATTAGCATTACCCGCTAGCTGCATCCAGCTCTTTTGCCATTCAGAGTATATTGGACTGTAGTCTGCATGTTTACCGTGTTAAAACACAGTAGCTGGTAGTGCCCTGGGTTACTGAAACACTAAGGGTTCCTCAGTCTAGCGTTATTGGACTGCATTTACTAGCACTAAGCGCTACTAACCACAGCTAGTGCTGCTAACCTGGCTAAAATATTGAAATTCTAAGCTTACTGTAAATAAACGTAAACGCTTTACTCACACAAATGAACAGTTTTTAGAAGACAAATCTGTGTAGATTAATATCCAGCATTCGTTTTACTTTGAAAGGATTTTTCTTTTCTTTTTTTAAGAAATTTCAAACCCAAATCTTTATAGTCTGCAGCAGAAATAAAAGGCATTGGCCTCACTTTTCCAATACTTCTTGAGGGCAGTGTATGTTTAAATTGCTGACCTGAACATAGTGTGAAATGTGCATAGTTGTGTTTTGTTTAGTTAAGGTTTGTTTGATGTCCACAGGTCCCAGGTGCCCTTACGGAGGTTGAAATCGGGCCCTGTCGGCAGAGTGGCCCGCAGACGCAGTGGTGTCCAGTCCGGCCGGGGAAAATCACTTCTGCTCCGCAGCAGCAACCAGTCTCAGAAAGCCTCCATCCCAACCTCACCTGTGTCTCAGGACCCAAACCAAGCCTGTACGGAGCCTCGGGAATCCCCTGGCAAGTAAGAAAAGAAATTCAGGAGCTTAAGGAATTAACTCCGGTAGTCGTTTGCGGGAGTTCTATTTGTTAGGCTTTCCTGTAAAGACCCATTCCGGCTGCAGTGATGTATGCTTTACTATTGAAGCTCCAGTCACTCTAAAGTGGGTAATGAATTATTTTGTCGGTTGTTACTGAAGGCTAAGGCGTGGAGGGTGGTCTCTTTCATCTGTCTCCTGTAAACAGTCTACACTTGTAGCACTTTGTAGAAGGTTTTAAACATTTCCTCAGCATTTTTAGTGCCAGGTTTGTGATGTTCGTTTGGAAGCCCCTCATACTAATGTTTTAATTAGAGACATACTCCACCCACTGACTGTAATGAGTGTGAATGTCTTTATCTTGGAGCCCGAGCACAGTAGGACATTTCATGTCCCTCACAGCATCACTGAAACATAATACTGTAATAACAGGCAAGAGAATGTCTTTCCCCCTCCTGATTTCACTTTATTTGAGTCCTCTTTGATCTCCTTCAGGAATGTCAGCCTTGGATTTTTGTTGAAACTTAAGTGTCAGGGCTTCACATGACAGATGTGATGGGATGGCATTGGTCTTTAAACATCAAAGAGGGCAATAATGTGCTTCTGTTTAAATAAAATAGTGGTAACTTGATGCTATTACTGGACCCAACCATTGCACAATCCAGACAATAAGAAAAAAAATGACAGAGTTTGTAAGAAACAGAATATGAAAGGCTGCAGGCTAAAATGTGCAAGGAGCTGAAAGTCAGGTACATTTAAAGCGTTTTGATGTTTGAAGATTTCCTGCTTTGAACTTTCGTATGTTTTTTGAAGTCTAAATTGTGTCCATAGTTTTATTGACCTCAAACCATCGCAGTCCTGCCAAAAACCTGCAGGGAGGTTAGGTTAAGTCAAAGGGGTGGTCCACCTTTCCCCTGTGTAGCATTGCTTGCACAAAAATAAACCTTAATGGAAGAGTCTTAAGCCTTCCAGAGACCACACCACAAAACATATTTTGCTACAGAACATCTAGAAAGGGTAGATGAGTTTTGGAAACTTAAAATGGAATTCTTAACAGGAAAAATAAAAAAAGAACACTTTTTTATTTTTTTATTTTATTTTATTTCTGTATGCGTTTATATTTTGGTCCAGATTTATTTTAGACTTTCCCTTTTATATATATTTTTTGTGTAGATTTTGTATAATTTATGGTCAAATAGGCTTTATCAACTACAGTTATGCAAACATTAGCAAAATGGCACAGTGTTTACTGTCCCGCATAACAACGCATAATTTATAGTAGATTATTTTGTACATTTACACTGCATGAACAAAAAAAAAGGTCACATACTTTATTTCTTTCTTTCTTTCTTTAGACATCTTTTAGCTTTGATTGCAGTGCTCATTCACTGTGGCATCCTTTCCACAAGCTTCTTGTTGCCAGCTTTGTTGAGCACCAATTGGAAAGTAAGCTATATACACAGTAAAAAACAAGCTGTAAACAATGATTCCAGCCACAAAATGAAAGTACACCCTCATTAAATATTCTTCATTGGAAAATATGTTCAGTCAGTTAAGTGAACGTAAGTCAGGGATCTTCTGAAGAACTGTGCCCGAGTGTTTCATAACACAGGGGACATACTGTATCTTCTTCACTGCATTCAAGTGGTACTGTATGTTTTCAAGTAATGGCTTGTTTCCAACATGTTGTGGAATCCATGCCATAAAGAATAAAAAAGCAAGGAAAGAGAAGTTACTTTAATTTTTCCTGAAGGTCCTTTATCATTTCCATTGTAATGATGATTGTAATGATGTGCCCTCTCATATTCCATCTATAACACACACAAACATGGCTGGCCGGAAAGGCGCGTAGGTGTGGAGGAAAGATGAGAGAAGCTCTGCTCAGTTATGTCAGCACGACCATAAAAAAGGCTGTGTTTAAAGCAGCCATATCCGTCGTGGCCCCTGAAGGCCTGCTCTCTGACATTTCAATCGTAGCACCCTCCACCCTTGTGGAAAGAGGCGGCCCTAACCCTGCCATGGGAGCAGATGACTCACCCCCAGCCTGGAAAACAAGCACCTGGCCTGCTCACTTTCTGCCATTTTCTTTCGTAGTTTAAATGTGAAGGACGAGCGTGAAAGTTTCTTTAGCTGGGGCTTTTATTGTCTCAGTACAGTTGTCCTCTTTAAGGTTATTTTTGTTAGCTTGTCCTGGGCACAGTTCCAGTCTTACCTCCTGAGAACCGTACTGTATTCCTTTCTTCTGACTGTGGAGTGATATATCCGGGTTCAGAGGAATATTTCTAATGAGCTCAGGCTTTCTGCCAAGCATTTTAACATTGCTGGTTGTTAATTAACATGGTTCAACTTGATAATCAAGTGTGTTTTGAAAGATTAACAGTAAAGAGAGAAGAGAGAAGCTCTGATATAATGTGATGTAAGTAGATCTTCTGATGCGCATCGCAATGCTCTTTGCTATCTTGCACCACATCAACAGACTTTTTTGACACCATAAACTCCCACGCAGTCAAAATAGCATCGGAGTTTATGAATAAATCTACACTAATGGGTGTGGTGGTCTGTAAGTGAGGTGTGTTCAGGTAAATTTATTTAATTTTTCTATATATTTTGCCGGTGGAAAACACAGGAGCTCCACTGACTGAAATAAACCTAGACAACAGTCAATCGCCAGAGTCCATTCTTCTATAAACACACACACACACACGAACCTGCTGAAAAGCGCAAAGTCGACTCTTAACTCAACAATAAACAGAATAAAGAACAAAAAAAAATTACTGTTCCCTTAAATGAGCTGCTGGCGTACCTTCAAATTGTGACTGCGTGTGTCAGTTTCCCCTGCTAAAACGCAGAAATGCACCGCAGCTGTTAAAATACGAAGGCGCCAAAAGTCAGAGCACACCTTCCTCTTGAAGGAAATGGCAAGCGACACACTGATTGGTTGCACAATTAACATCCAAAATATCTCCAAAATGCAGATCTATTAACAAATGATACACTACACCAGAGCTCTCCAACCTTTTTTCAGGTCCAAGAACATAGCTCTGCTGTTGCAGGCTTGGAGACCACTGTTCTGCATTGTTTGGTCACAACAGATCTTTTGATTGTGTAAACAATCATTAATGAATGTATTTGTAAATCTTATCTAAAATAACTTTAAATCACTTATGTAAATTACTTTCTGAATAGCTCACATAAAAGTAATTTATTTACTTGTATTTACTGTAGTTTTTGACCCTGAACGAGTTAATTGTGTGTACTGTGTCAACGAGTTTATAAAGCCTCCCTCTTCGGCATGATTCATCATCAGCTTATTCTTAGAAATAGAAAGAAAACATTCTTTGTGGCTTTCCTTGTCCATTCCACTTGGTCCTGTGGTTTGTGGCTTGAAGGGTTCAAGTGAAGTCAGCTTTGTTCTTTAACAGTGCTTTAATGGTATGAATGGCATGGTTCCTCTTTTTGGTTGAAGCAGATACATATAAACACGTATAAAATAACAAACGTGTTAATCTGAGATTGCAAAAGAATAGCAATGAAAGAGTGAAGTATGTTGGTGCCCAAGAGTTCTCAAACCTTGCTACCTTCATTTTTGCCTTTAAGCGTGTAACGAAAGTCATGGTTTGGTACAGACCACAGTTTTGACCTTGAAATAGAGGTGGGAAAGGCAACAAAAAGGGTTTATTTCTTTTTTATTCTTAAAACTAAGAAAATAATGATCCATTTTTGGTCTGTACTCAACTCTAAACTCCAGTGTGCGCACAGATACATTTCAGTGATATTTAGATGTGTTATGTTTAAACTGGTTCTGATCTCTGGTTCTAACACTCCACCATAAAAGGACATGAAACACTCTCTTAACCTTTAATCTGTGCAGACAGAGAAAATATTTCCAGTCCAATATCAGGGAGTTCGCAATACAGCGCTTCGCAAGTGTGGTGTATTGGAACTAGTGGCTATGAACTTTGGGTCTACATTATGTTAATTAGTCACATACCTCAGCTTCAGTGTTTAGTATGTATTCTCCATGGGACTGTGCACACTGAAACATGACTGACCATGTAGCACTATGTACCGTGACTGTTCGAGATGAACACACATTCAGTTACACCCTTAGTAGCTCTTTGGTTTATAACAGAATGTAGAAGAGATGGGGCTTTATGCCGGGCCTTAAAGCAATAGACATTCACTCTTCAAAGACTCCAACATTATTCCAATGCATATCTAACATAGGTTTCTCTAAGCAGCTATACAAAAACAGTAATATATAAGAGTAATCTATAGCCAAAAGATATGGGAGGACTAAAAGAAAGAAGGATTTAAACTCTGAAAATGATCTTATTTTCTAATTAAAAAAAGGCAGTTCAGGGGAAGTGTGGAAGTCAAGACGAGATCCGGAAGATCAAGGAAGCTGTTTGTTAGAACTGCTCAAATGTTGGCAAGAAAGCATGCAAAGCCAGCAATGAAATTTAGTAGAGTCACCGAGAAAGAGCTCTGACCAAGTATGCCATGTGGAGAGTGTTTTGTGGGCAGCCCAACAAAGACAACACCTGATCCTCTGCTCTCTGGTGTTTGTGTCTGTGAATCTCCCTACAGAGAAGAGCAGATTACAGGGACCCTGGTGGAGATGGTATGTGTAGGGCACATGAGCTGCTTTGTAGCAACTGCCCACATGCCCGTACCCTCAGCAGCTCTCGTGCTGGAGAGAGATAGCTGATGTGGTTTATGTGATGTTTTTATGGATTGCTGATGTAAGAGCATAGGGGAGCTCAGGGAAAGTGAAGCTACAGCTTGCTTCTCATCCTCCCCCCTTCCAGAAGAACATCATCATCGTCATCACGGTCATGCTGAATGTTCCACAACCAGCTGGGAGGAAGCACTCTGACCCTCATCTCCTGGGAACGGGACAGGCTTGCTCCCCCACAGCTCTGAAGTGGAGTAGTTTTTACTTATTCATGATACTGCTTGTAATTTCCCAGCATTACCCTGCTGTTGGATGTCTGTGGCCTTTGCTGTCCCAGCTGGGATAAAACCGTCAGGGAGGTGTTTTCACCTCGAGTGCTTTGAAACCTAATTCAGTGTGAAGCTTGCAGGGGGCTTTGGGACCGTGATCAGAATTCTCATGGCAGTGCTCATTTGCTATTCATGTCCAAAATCATTTTGTTGTAGATAGACCAGCATTAGTTTGTAGAAAGAGCTGATGGTATCTGCTCAGAGTCAAGATTCACCCCTTTTTGTATAATAAGCCTGGAGAGCACTGCAAAACTTTCAAAACCTTAGATTTCGATTAGACAAAAGAGATTTCTGCTTTAGAAAATCCATGCCATGACTTTTGTAGTTCTGGTTGTTCACAGCTATTACACTTTAAAGCTGTAAGTTTCAAACTATGGTTCTGTATATGCCATTGGTGATACAAAAAGCATTACAAAGTGGTTTGCTAGATGAGCTCAGAGTTTCCTGCTTGCAGTAAGCCTTAAAATGTTAAAGATTAAAATCAGCCCCTCAGTAGAACCTTGTGGAACTCCAAAATGTTTAAGAACCGCTGCCTTAAAGTTCATGCTTTCTTATTTGCGTTAGTGACACTCAATATACTTTGGCTGTAGCACACCCCAGACAAAGTCAAGTAAGCAGTTCATTCTGCAATGAGATTCTGCACAATGTACAATTTGTGTGCAATGGGTCTTGTTTTTGCATGTTAATCACATTTGTGCAATTCTCACAATTATTCCTAAAACATTTCTCATGGCTGGGTTTTGCATCATTCTTTTTAAACCAATCACATGGTTTGTGACTTCTCATAACATACTATTTGTGGGAAGCTGGGTACCTATTTTGGGGAATGCTCACTATGGATTACAGATCTCATGTTCTGACTTTGCCCAGTGTTTCAGGGTTCTTTATCTTCCCATGTTAGAAAAGTTTTTTTATCACAAAGTCGGTTTGCTGGCCTTGATTTTCTTAAACAAATACGCACAAGTTTTTCACAGCTAAAATAGACCACGGTGTCATTTTAGTTTAAGATAATTGAGGTGCTTTCTTACAGGACACAGTTCCCAGTCTTTTCATTTAGTCGCAGACTTTTAAGGGTTTTCCTGGTTGATTTTGTAGGTTTTGTTTGCTTTGAGAACTTTTATTAGAAACTAAAGCACAGTTTAAGTTTTCTTCTTTCATACTTGTCCTTTTGTGTCCTTACATTTCAATTATTTATTTGTCTGCCCCAGTGGGATAGCACTAATTACAGGCTTTGTCTAATGGAAAGCTTCTCAGGTTTACAGTAAAGCATATTGAAGTTCCATTTGCCTTCATTGTTACTTCATAAATATTGGATGAGTAGAATAGCTCCAGGGACAATTTAAACATGAATATTAATGACTGGTAGCAACTGGTGTCACAACATTATTGAGACCTGTGATCACTTCATGATAAATGATTAACATTTGAGTTTTTTTTTTTTTTATTCATCTGATTTAGAAAACAAGAAAAAAAAAAAAACTAAAAGATGAGTTTTCTATTTAACAGTCTGTTCACACACAATACTGTATATTTAAGAAATACAGCTCTGGAAAAAAAGAGACCACTTAAAAAATAATGAGTTTCTTTGATTTTACCAAATTAAAAACCTCTTAAATATAATCTAGAGTCGATTATCACAAGCCGTCAAACTAAGTTATCCAAAAGCAGTGTGTAAGACTGATGGAGGAGAACATGATGCCAAGATGCATGAAAACTGTGATTAAAAACCAGGGTTATTCCACCAAATATTGATTTCTGAACTTTTAAAACTTTATTAATATGAAACTGTTTTCTTTGCATTATTTGAGGTCTGAAAGCTCTGCATCTTTTTTAGTTCAGCCATTTCTCATTTTATGCAAATAAATGCTCTAAATCCAATATTTTTATTAGAAATTTGGGAGTAATGTTGTCTGTAGTTCATGGAATAAAGCAGCAATGTTCATTTTACTCAAACCTAAACCTATAAATAACAAAATCAGAAAAACTGAAGTGGTCTCTTAATTTTTTAGAGCCACTGAGTGTGTAAATAAAGTAAAGTATTGGACTGTAGTTTTAGGTAAAGTATCAGCATGCACAGTACTCATGCATATTACACAGAAAAACAGGGGGAAATGTACTTTGTACTTAACCGTTTAATGGCCACTCTCATTATGGATAAATCATTGCTCTAGGGTCTGGTTATATATATATATATATATATATATATATATATATATATATATATATATATATATATATATATATATATATATATATATAAAATGGCATTAACAGAGTCAACACAGTCTGCTAATGCATTGTGAAGCTATCTGGGTTCATCCAGGAACATCAAGTACAGCAGATTCAACCCTGTAACCAATCCTCCGACAGATGGTGAGAGAGAAAGGTACTAGACAGTGCCAGACTGGAGCTGGAGAGGGTGTGAAAGGTGGGGTGAGTGAGAAAAGACGAGTGCAGTGAATTTGGCTATGAGGTGGAATATAATGTAATTTCTGTTTTCCCCACATCCTGCTGGCCTCAGTGGCAGATTTGCCTTCTGTCAAACAACATTAACCTTCCTCTGATCTCATTTCTATCAACTCGGCTTAATAATCCCCCCCTCACTTTATTTGCACCCTCAGAGTGCTAGGCCAGGCTTCTGTCAGTCAGGATTAGCCCCGAGTCTGGGCCTAACGGCCGGGCCTCCGGCTCCCCCGGCCTGTCTGGAGCTGCTTTCTCCTCGCGGCTCCAGCTTTACTGAATGTCGATTGTCCAGCGGGCCGCAGCGGAGAACCTCACAGCACAGACATACGGCCCAAATCCGCCGTGCCTAAACTCTTCAGGCTAATCTCCCTCCACACAATTACAGGAGCTCTGAGTGAGTGTGCGGTGGGGAGCAGCTGTGAAGCACACACATACTGCATGATGTATGTGTGTGTGTGCGTGCGTGTGTGCGTGCGTGTGGATGTGTGTGTTTATGGCAGTCTAGAAAAGGCCATGTCTCAGAGGGACCTGATATGCTTTAAAAAGGCACATTGTGTGGAAGGGGCTTAATCTGAAAGCATTGCTTAATACAGAACTGCAGGCAGCGTTTAGCCTTCACTGTCTGCACGCAGCCGTGTGGAAGTAAATCCCCCCCGTTTGCACATCCACTCAGGGAATTTAGGCTAACAAACACTGAAAGCCTTTTTGTTTGAGAGGTGAATTGATATAATGGCTTGAATTGGCTGTTTTTGATTATACACTGGCATTTTTGCATGTTAGTGAACATCTGTGTTTGTGTGCTAGCCTAAAATGCGCTAAAATGAGTCATGTACTCATATTTACTCCTCCTGAGGTCCACTTATGGCAATTAAACGTCCTCCATGTCCTTTAGGAAGTGATGCCAGTTAAAATTAGCAGATATTTTCTTTAAAACCCCTGTTTAGCAGTGAACTGCACGTATAGACAAGCCACTCTGGTAGAAATCACTTCCATATTTAATGCAGGAGTCCTCAAATATCACAAATCAGTGCTGCTTTGTTTGGCTTCCATGGGATATGGCAAAGTGATGGGGCACATAACTACTTACTGTCCTATATGACTTGTGATGACACTAGGTTGTCAGTGTAATTTGTATGCATATACCCTTATTGCGAAATGACAAATATTTTTATTAGGCATTACATGACCATTTAACGTTTTGATTTCTATGTTTTTCTTTAAAAGCTCTTTATTTTCCAAAATATGTTAAAGGAAATCAGGTTCAAAGAGCGTATGTTTGTGTGAACTGCAGAATCATGTTTGCATTTAATTTGAAGACATGTGTTCTTTAATTTGAAAACATGTTCTTGGCCAGTAGACACCTTACCTTTGACCAAAACTGAACTCAGAACTCTGGTCCTTTATCTGAGCTGCCCTGTTGTGCTCTGGACATGATATTCACAGATCTGAGGTCATTTCCTGAGAGAAGGATGTAGGGTGTGTTAGAAAAAGAAAGTGAATGAGTGAGTGAGAGAGGCAGGACAATGGCAAAAAGAGGAAAGGGGAGCTTTGTTGTTGCCTGAGGTGAATGAAGCCACTGAGAGCTAATTATCATGCTTTTACTGCTCACTCATTTTACTGATGGACAACCTGACTTCCCAAAGCAACAAACTGAAGCTAAACCATTTGTGTGGAGACTTAGGGTGTTTTACTACCTTGTTTGGTCCAGACTTTCTGACTTTTTAGTTTGGGTCTGAACCAAAGTAGCAGGTGTGAAAGGGGCTCTGAACCAAGGAGGTGTTCTCGCTCTGGATCTACTGAACCATGGTCCGGTTCACTTTTCTAGATAGTTCAGACTTTTGGACCAATTACATAAAGTTGAGTCAGTCTTTAAACAAACTATAGGATAAAAAAAAATGTTCTGCTGAAATTCGACTTAGTGTGCAGCCATTTTTTTGGCTATTTATTGCAAGCCTCAGGTATACAGAGGTGAAATGCCAGAAATGAAGGCACTATGTCCTTTGTGCACATTGTTCCGATTTCATTGTTCGGGTTTTCATTTTCAGATCAGTCAGCAGAGATGGCCCTCGCTGTGCTGAATCAGATCGTGTTTAAGCTGACCAAAGTCCTTCATGACCCTTACATAGCAAAGTATTAAAAATCTGCCTCATCTCCTAAGATAGAGTTACCTTTAGAGAGATGCTGCCACCCAGGGATGTTATGGCTGGGAGTTTTACAGTTAAACACACAGTTAAACTCATGGACCACTGACTGGCTTAATCCCTGTCCAGGAATCCGACCCATAGAGTTTTACAGGTAAACACACTCACTGACCACTGACTTTTATATTTTTTATTTTCACTATTACACTGCCTGGCCAAAATAAGGGCACACGTTCTAATATTTGGTTGGACTGCCTATAGCTTTGATTACAGCACACATTAGCATTGTCATCGTGTAAGAAGAAAGTCCATTGATGGAATAATCTGGTGATTCATTATATTCAGTTAGTCAATTTACCTAATTCTTTAGGAGCATAAAGCTGCTGAACCTCGACCTGACCAACTGCAGCATCCCCAGATCATAGCTCCGCCTACACAGACTACCTCGCTTCTTACCCTGATGCTCCATCACTCTGGAACAGGGTAAATCTGAACTCATCAGGCAGCCATGTGGCCTTCTTCTATTGCTCCAGAGTCCAATAATTATGCTCTTTAGCAAAATGAAGGCATTTTTGCTGGTTAGCCTCACTGATATGCACTTTTCTTATGGATACAATGCGGTTAAGTCCTAATTCCTTGTTCTTTTTATATTGTGTTTGTGTAAATCCTCTTATTTTCACTATTAAACATATCCCTGAGTTCTTGTTGTTGTCTACAATTAGATTTCACCAAACGTTTAAGTGATCAGTCCTCCAAATCGTCAAAGATATTTTCCAACCACATTCTTTCCTCGAAAATGATGTTTCCCCACTGTCCTTCAACTTTTTAAAAATGTGTTTGACAGTTCTAAAGCCAGTTTTAGTAGTTTTAGCTATTTATTTTGCTTGATCTTTTTTACGCCACAGGATGCATCTTTCTGCACAGTTGTTTAACAAATGAGAAGCTACTCACTGCATCAGTTAGCATTAAATAACTTGTTGCCAGCTGAAAGATAATCATCCATGTAGTACTTACTAATTTGCATGTTAAATTCAGATGATGACTTTTTTGGCCAGGCAGTGTATTCTAGGGTAATAGAGATTTGCATAGTGCTTTAGAGTTTTTAGAGTTTAGTTGATTAGCAGACTGGATATTTATGAAAATCAGCCGTTTTTTAGTCATTGTGTAATTCTTGAGCATTCTAAAGTACCTCCTCTTGTACTCTTTTCCTTTTCCTGAGGTCTTCAATCCGTCCACCACTAGAAGAGGGGAGTGTCTTTAGCCCCCGAACAGGCACTGAAGTTCGGGAGTCCCAGCTGATCTGACTGAAGTTGACGAACTGAAAATCATAGACCATTTTCAGAAGGAACACCCCACCCTCATTACGCTCTACTCACATGCTGACCCTTATCCAGATAGTTAAACTGAGTTTTGTTAGAAGTTTTCAATCCTCATCCTGATCCTTGTGTCCGGTACATCTCTGTGTTTTGCTGCTCTAATGCACTTCAGTTCAAACCTGGACAGGCTTGTTAAAGAATCGGGAGCAAGGAAACTTGTCTGTATAATTGAAATGATAAGTTCTAAACAGAGACATTTAGATGCGGTTTTGGTATAAAAGGCCTTGCTCTAGAGAAAGAATTTGCCTATTCAAAATTGTCAGAAATTAAATATATATATAATTGAGACTCACGATTGAATGAAACAATGCAAAAAAAAAATGATAAAGAAATAAATTTGTTATAATTAGTGTATCGATCCTATAGGCATTGTATTAGAATAGTTTTGAGTAGATTTGTAGGCTTTGCAAACCATTTTTTTCACCAAACCACATTCTGAATTACTTTACAATACTAAAAACCTACATAATCGTAAAATAAATCAGGTTTAAGCTGCTATTTCCCAGCTTAATATATTGGAAGGAATTTAAAAACTTTGTATTGTCAACCCATAACTTCCTTCCCGCGGCTGTCTTTTTAAGGGCATTTCAGGAGTAGAACCACTAGGTTTAATTCATTTATTCTTTGTGTTCGGATTATTAATTTCATCCTAGGCTTAACAACAACAACAACAATTATAAAAGCCAATAAACCCTAGGCTTTCTAATCAGTGTGATAATGATTTCACTGAAAGAAGCTAGGAGAAGTTTTATGATGTTGATAAATGTGTGTATAGCAGTAGATAACCTCCCTGTTGACCCCCAGTAAAGGCAAGTTATCAGTGATGTTTTCATGTTTTACTCTTTAGGACTTGTTTAGTTTAACTGTAATGAGTGACGTTTACTTATCGCCTTGCACTGATTATAAACACTATGCGACTGCGGGAACACGTGCACTAAATATATTTAGCACTTTGCCACCTAACGAAGGATACATGTGGAGGATCTCAGAATTGTAGCATGTATTATTTTTCTACCTCTCTTTGGAGTCCTGGTAAAAGTGTCTGTTTTAATGCTAATGTGTGTAGCCATTTGAGATAATAAAAGATAAATGAGACACTTAATGGACTCTTATCATTAATTCATGGTCTTGGCTTCGGTTCTCCACCTGTACTGTTTTTTTTTTTTTTTTTTACATGAACCCTGCCTGTATTCTAGCTGTATTGGGGCTGTAAGAGGATTATGGTATTTCGGATATTTCACCAGATTGAACCTACTTACTTTTGCTAATTAGTGATTTAAAGATTATTTGAAGGAATAGTTTATTGAAAATCAAATTTACAACTTCTCATCTGGGGTTTCAAATGTCTGAAATTTGCTTCTTTAGTATTGTACAAGAAGTGCAGGGCAAATGTAGATGAAAAATCAATTCTTATATCCAACCTACATAGCCCTATGTCTACGCAGATATTAATATGGCAATATTATGCTAATTAACCTTTTTCTCATGCTCTGGGGAGGTGTATACATTAACTTTCACTTTTTTTTAATCGTATTTTTTTGTATTGATTGTAAAAAGTGCTCCGGTGTTTCTGTTTCAGACTGTTTTAGTTTGGTAGAGTAGTGGGCGGGAAAGAACAACAGGATTTTGGCTCTTACTCATGAATATTTATGAAATGCAAACAACGTCTCGCCACTGATTGGCTAACAGCACTGTTATCTCTCTATGGCTTTGCAGTGGGCAGTCATAAGCCGAGGTGGGCTTACATGCAGTAAACATATACGACTCTATAAGAGATAGTAAAAAATATATATAAAAATAGCAAATACTAAATTTTTGCTTTTTAGCAATATGATACCTTTAAGCTACAACAGACATGCAGAAAGTACAGTAAAATTCTGCAAAAAAATGCATCAAAATGTGTCTCAGCCTGTTGTTGTCGAGGCAAACAAAGACTACTGTATGTACCGTGACTGTTTATACAGGGGGCCTCTTTTAGAGGGAAGAGGGAGGACAGTTACGTCACAAACAAAACCCAGACATTGACATAGACTGTGTGTGTGTGTGTGTGTGTGTGTGTATATGACTGTGTGTGTGTTTGAGAGCGAGAGCAAGAGGGTGTGTCATCAAGTGTTGTGAGAATAGTGGCCCTGTAATTATCAGAGGTGTAGGTTTCACACAAACATCTCTCCACGCGTGAGAGTCGCTGTGTGACGTGTTTAGGAGCTGTTTTTGTGTGTGGAGGAGCCGGTTTGTGTTTGTGTTCCAGACACTTTTCCTCTGCTGGAGACACTTATCTGTTTTAGTCTGTAGGCGTGTTTTTTTTTTTTTTCTTTCTCCCTGATCTTTCATCCACCTACTTGCTGTCTCAGGTCAGTGCTTCCTCTCTGATA
Source organism: Astyanax mexicanus (assembly GCF_023375975.1). Lineage (NCBI taxonomy): Eukaryota > Metazoa > Chordata > Actinopteri > Characiformes > Acestrorhamphidae > Astyanax > Astyanax mexicanus. The sequence continues at coordinate 4,808,778 of NC_064417.1, forward strand.
GTGATAGCGTGACAGTGATAGGCGAGTTTGTAATTTAGTACCTCCCCCGACCTGTCTGCTCACTGAAAGCATGAAGCAAACCGACCCAAGAGAAACCTTCTCTCCACCACCATAACCACAACCACCCTGCCTTCACCGGCGCTGAGAGAATTCCTCTTGTTCAGAGCAGTAGAACTAGTTGTGCTTAACTTTCTTTGAACAGATGTTATGCTGTTTGTTGTGTATGGTGTTCATAATCATTTTATGCAGTTAACCTTCATATTACTGCTGTAACAACCATTTGTTTCTTTGAAATTTAACTTTATAGGAGAAGGAAAGAAACTTTTGAACTTTTAATAGAAGTCGGTGTACAAGTATTTTTTCCAAGCATTTCTATTGATATAATAATCAGGAAACTGACACAATGAAGAAAAAAAAAACATTTAAAAAATGAAATGAAAAACAAGAGATTTTTTTCATGACAAAGAATCCGTACTTAAAACGAAAATGAAATGTTACCTCAGTGCGTGACTTGGAAATGCCCTGTATAAGTTGTGAGGTGCTATCTTATGAGTGAAATTGACCACTGGCCTGCTTCTTCATGGCAAGATTTGTCCTAGTTTAGTTGTGAGGCCTGATGGTTGGTGCCAGATGAATGGCACATTCTATTTCTAACTATTGTGCAGTAAACTAATATTCGTGGATCCACAGTATCACGTGTACCAGACATATGTCATTACCACCTACAGTGGACAGTGCAGTGGGTGGTAATGATTGTGACCGGTGACATCTGACTGGAATTGTCCATGTAAACAGACATATTACTCTGGCATAACTTACATTTATATGTTTAATGCAGGAAGTCATGCATTAAATATACAGCTCTGGAAAAAAATAAGATACTCCTTCAGTTTCTGAATCAGTTTCTGTTTTTTTGCTATTTATAGGTTTATGTTTGAGTAAAGTAAACTTTGGTGTTTTATTCTAGAAACTACAAACAACATTTCTCCCAAATTCCAAATTAAAATATTGTAATTTAGAGCATTTAGAAAATGAGAGGGCTGAAATAACATAAAAGATGCAGAGCTTTCAGACCTTCATATTCAAAATATTTATAAAGTTTTAAGAGTTCAGAAATCAATATTTGGTGGAATAACCCTGTTTTTTAAAACACAGTTTGTCATGCATCTTAGCATGTTGTCCTCCACCAGTCTTACACACTGCTTTTGGATAACTTTGACACTTCTTTTGCAAAAATTTAAGCAGTTTAGCTTGGTTTGATGGCTATGATCTTGATTATATTCCAGAGGTTTTCAATTTGATTAAATCAAAGAAACGTATCATTTTTAGGTGGTCTCTTATTTTTCCCAGAGCTGTATATATAGGTCAGTGTATATATAATGTAATATATATAAATAGGTCAGTGCTGTATTTTGTAGCTTTCATGGGATATAGCAAAAGTGATGGGAACTTTTATGGTTATTACAATAAACTTCACATTATAAAAAATAAAATAAACTTTAAAATCAATGTTATTCAATTAAATATCATTTTAATCTAATTAAATGTAAACTATAAAAAACATAACAATGTGAAAACAATGTATACAAAAACTAATCCAAGAATGCACCCTCCTCTACTCTCCAAATCAGCCATTAGTGTAGTGACCTATTAAGCTCAGGAATGTTTGAAGTGAACCCGGCTGACCCGACTGTTGTGATGGTTCAGAGCCTTTAGTTCACAGTCAAAGCCGCTCGTGAGTGGGTGGGTGGCAGAGGCCTCTTGTTTGAGGGGCAGCACAGAGAGAGCAGCTCGGACACGGAGGGGTCACTGACGTCACGGCCTGGTTTAGCTTTTCTGATGTTTTTAAAAGAAATTTCTGTCAGTCTTAACTTCCTCCTGTCCCCGAACTTTCTCGTTAATGTGTCAGTGATTCATCATTTATTCTCAAAACAAAACAGTCCTGTAATGAGTGAAAATAAAAGTTCTATCTATGTCATTATTTCACATTTACACTTCTGGTTAAAAGTTGTAGAACACGCCCCATTTTTGTCCCCTGTATGTTAGCTTTAGGCTCTTCAGGTCCATAAACAGAAATGGTACCAAACCCAATCAGAATGTCAGGGCCTTTAAGCACAACAATGAACTAAAAATGAAGAAAAAAAAAAATTAGTTTACTTTTTTAGTTAAATTTTAATCAAATAAAAATTTGAAAAGTATGACATGCAAAAGTATTTAACCAATTTTTACTCTGAAACCCCTAAATAAAATCCAGTACAATCCATTGCCTTCAGAAGAGGTGATTCTTTGAATAATCAAAAATATAAAACATATTCTGGTTTGTTTATCGCGTTTTTGTTTACTGAATAATTCCAAATGTTTTTCTTCATAGTTTGTATGACTATAGTATTTTAGTAGTTTTAGTAGTATTTGTCTGCAATGCAGAACATTTTAAAATAATGGAAAAAAACACCGAATTTAAGGCGTGCCCAAACTTTTCACTGGTACTGTATAAGAATATGAGAATATGTATGAGAAACTGTATATAAAAGTTAGTTGTAGATTTTACTCAGGTATAGCATAGAAAAAAACTCTATATATATTTTTATTATCTTTTCTTATATTTCCAAAAACATACATATAATCTTTTTTTTTTTGAGTGTCAGCATGAGATGGTTTGCAGCTGCCCCTCATGCAGGCTGGAACTTGCCTTTTCTCAGGAGTAAACAGTATTGCGATTGTGTCACCTATCTCAACACTATCAGCAAATATTGTGATCTGGCGTGAACCCACTTCTCCCAGTGATGCTCAGAGTTTCTCACACTGTTATACGCTCAAACTGAAAGTAAGAGCATGACACATTAGATTGTAAAACAACTGAGCGAAACAGAGAACATTAACCTTTCCGTGTGTGTATGTGTGTGTGTGTGTGTGTCTAGTGCACATATCCACACATTTGTCTGGTTTCCTTATAAGAATTTGAAGCAAGCAATAATATGTATCCTAATGACACCCTAAAGTAGCAGCTTGGGAATCATGCTGTTGTTTGCCCACATTCAGGTTTGTGGACGGTGGAGTGCTTGTGTTTCAGGGAGTCTCCTTGTCTATGTTACCTTCTGGCTCTGGCTCTCTCTCCCTTTAGTAAGGCTGTTATTATATTCAGATCTGCCCGAGTCATTAGATGATAATCACTCTGATAATGTTTTATATTCTCTGTTTTACTTAAAACCATTCAAAACTAATTCCGTCTCTCTGCCTTTCTGTGTTCTTTATCTATCTCTTTTGCCTGCATGGAGATGCCCTGTTATTGATGTTCAGCCTGGTTCTCCACTGCCCGCTGTGCCATAAATTAGTACCTGTTACATTAGCTTTAGCTCCACGTTGTCTCTCTGTACTGTTGTTTTGTTCTGTTATTTGTTTGTTATTTGTTTGTACTGAGCGGGTCGACCCAAGTAGGATAGGTTTATGTGAAGTCTTGGTTCCTTCTAAGGTTTCTTCCTCTTACTGTAACGAAGTTTTTCTTTGCCTCTGTTGTCACCACAATATTTGGCCTCTCTGTGGTGCTGCCCATAAGAGGGTGGACCTGTTTGTCTGTTTAAATTGATCATAAAGTGTTATCTCAGTCCTCAGTACAGAATTCTTTAATTTCCATTGATCATGCCAAAAGTATTTTGGACACAATATTCATAATTAGGAGGAAATACAGTGTTTGGTGATGTTCATAGGTTCCCAACTTCAGTCAGTTATCGCCTGCAATGGATTTTCAACAAAGTATTTAAAATTAACATTTTATTTATGGTAAAGTTAATTTGTCCAATTACTTTTGAATCCCCTGAAATGAGGACGCTTTGTTGAAAAATGGTTGTAATTCCTAAACACTTTAGAGCATATTTTTGTTCATTCCCTTAAATTAAACCTGAAAGTCTGCACAAAAAAAAAATTCATTTTAAATCCAGTGTGGTGGCATACAGAACCCAAATCATAAAGATTGTGACACTGTCCAAAAAAATATGATCCTAAATGTGTAAGTACTTACTGCTGTTCTCTGTGAGTTTTAACCTCAGTAGCCAGAGAGAAAAGGAGATTAATAATCCACCATTTCCGTTTTCAGCAGCTTCCTCTACATGCACAGACTGATCTCCAGAACCTTTGGAGCACAGAGAAAATAAGTTTATTTGTTAAGTGTCACCTTGGCACCTCCTGATGCAGACAGATAAGCCGGGCTTTCTTGATTGTCCTCCTGCAGTGAGGGAACATTTAGCATTGTTTAGATTTTTTTTTCTCTCTCTCTGTCCTTTGCTCTCACTCTCTCCCTCTTTCACAATGTCTCTAACTCTCTCTTTCTTTCTCACTCTCTCGTTCAGTTTGGTGGGATTGGTGGTCAGGAAGGGGCAGAGGAGCCATCTGCTTCCTGAGATTCAGACAGTGGGATGTGTGACAGCACTGTATTGTAAAAATGAACATCCGCTGATATTCACACACACAAACAGACACACACACACACACACACACACACACACACACACACACACACACACACACACACACACACACACACACACACACACACACACAAACAGACACACACATTTCCTGAGAAAAAGAGTAAAGAGTGACCATTTAGTGACTGTATGATGTTGGCTGTAACAGGATGGTAGATGTGTATTTTTAAATCTGAACCTTTTCTGGAACTTTCCATTAAAATGGTTAATATGGTATCTAGGCTTCTGTATAATTGGTGAATCAAATGCAGTTTAGCAAACAAGTTCCACTGAAGTCACAGTTACAGTTGTATGCAAATGTTTGGGCATGCCTGGTAATGTGTTTCTTGTAAGAGTGTATGCACAGTTCCAGTCAAAAGTGTAGAGACACATTCTTAGTAGTATTTGATATTTTATTTTTTATTATTTACTACCTTGTAGAATAATATTTAATATTTATGCGGTTACCCAGGTTTTTTTTTTATGGTACTCATGTCTGTGTTACTTTCTGGCCCTGTAATTGTAGCTAGATTGTTGTAGTCAGGTTTGCCAGAGTTGTACTCGGCACACTCTGATAATCTGTTAACATTTCATCTCATCTACATTTTTAATAATGAGTTAATAACTGTCCATTTGTTAGAACTGGCAGATTATTTACTAATAATTTATAATCGGTAAATGCTTTGTGTGTTCTTGAGCTTTTGTCTTTATTACCAGACTTCTGTAAAGTTGCTTTGCGACATCAATTGTAAAAACAAAAAATAAACTATAGTCCTATTGATATTCCAATTAAATTAGTCAGTGTGAAACAGGTTTGGAGTACGCTGTTAACTAGTAGTAACTGTATGAGCAAATAATAGGCGTTTACAGATAATATCACAGATAACATCAAGCAGGTTCATGAGAAATTCTGGAATCGCAGGGTGAGACTGAAGAGCAGGTGGGAACTGGCAGCGAATACTGCTGGGAATAAATTAAAAAAAAAGAATGCTGGCGCACAGCAGCTTTAAATACAGAGCAGGTCTATGATATATGTGTGTTTGTCTTTAAAACTCAATCAGGAATTTCAGGAATAGTGGCACAGCTGCCTCGGGACTCGCTCTCAGTAAACTGACTGAAAGTCACAGACAGTATAGTCAACATATTTAGCTAACATACATGACTGCAGTAGGTGTGCACTGTATTGGAGTGTGTGCTGCAGGGGTGCATGCTTAATGTGAGTGTTGGAACGGTTTGTACTCTGTGGGTGTTCTGACTCGCTTTCCACCTGAACCTGTTAGATCACCTGTAGTCAACACATTAAACTCACACATTTATTCCTACACTTGTGCCCTCATCATTCGCCTACATGTAAGGAGCTCATGATTATATATAGAGAGAGCAAATTCCTTCTGTAATTTCTTTATTAAAACCAAAACTCTACATTCTTAAACTCTGGCAGGGTCAGTGTCACTTATCAAAGCACACTGACACAGCAAACACCAACAAACTCAGACTTCTGTTTTTCACTCAACACGTTTGAGATTTTTTCCGTTTTAGTTGTGTTTTCAGTGACTTTTCATTCTTTATTAATGTTCTCTAATCTTCTCTACCTTTCATAATGTTCAAGAATGTTCTTTACCAATAATCCAATATTGGATGATCTCCTAATCCATACTGTTCTGGAATAATCCCCATTATTAACATTACTCTAGTGTAATTCCATGTTCTGCTTTAGAAAGTTCTCCACCAGTCACATAATTTATCTGTAATGTTTTAAAATATTCTGCAATGGTTTCCACCGTACGGTTTGCTCTAGTGTTCTATCCATATTCACTGCTCTTCTGTGTTTTTTCTGATTTTGTAAGCCTGCTGGGACTATCGTTTTTTTTTTTGGAATAATGAGGGGTACTCGTTATCACGTTTCACTACACCCTAAGTCTAATCACACGAAAATTTCTCTTTTAACATTAAAGAGATTTTTATTTTTACTGTTCTAGACTGTTCACCCCTGTTTTCATTGTTATATAATGTTTATTCCCCCCTGTAGTGGCAAAATTTTGTTTTTAATTAAACCACTTCATGTGGGCAGCTTAAGGTTTCTGACTCGTATCCATCTCCCATGCATTCCATTATCCACATTACTTAGGTGTACTCATGGACCAGTTGAGTTTCCTTTTGTTTTCTTTAATTCTTGATGTCTTGGTAACACAAAAGTATCTCAGGACAAACACAAAAAAGAACAACAGGTAAAATAAAACAGAAATATCACTTGGTCAAACACTAATCTTCTTATGCACGGACAAGGTCAAAAAGCTATATGCCTCCATCACTGCACGCACGTCAACGGCTCCTCCCTCCTTCTTCCTTACACATATCCCTCAGAATGCTGTTAACCAATCAAAATGCAGCATAAACATTACCTTTCTAAATCAGCATAGGTAAATCATAACTAGTCCAAAACAATACTAGTATTATTCTGGTATATAGAAAATTATTCATTATTCATTCAAAAATATTCACAAAAATTACTTTCAATAATTTGGCTCTAAAACCCCCTTTTTTCCAAAAGTTCATAGAGGATTTTCGTTTACACAGTGTTCTTTCCCAGTTCACACTGGTGTTTTACTGGGTTTATTAGTTCTTTTGTTCTAGTTTCTGGCGTTAGGGTGCTGTTGCTGTTGGTTGAGTAAGTTGGAGTGTCTGATGTCTGATGAAAAATCTCATTAGTGAAATCAGGTTGTCTCTACACCCAAGTAATATCTGCTCAGTGCTGATCCTACATTAAACTTTTTTTGATGGGTAGGGGGTGTTTGTAATAAAAATGATCAGTGAGTGTAAGGAGTTGGTGTGTTAGGTATATTATAATATTAATAATAGTAAGTTAGGTATATAATAAGCACAGGGAACACTATGTGCACTGTAAGGTGTGGTTGTGACTGACGGTAGACTAAAGGACACACATGGACTGGAACAGAGTTTGAACTCTTCCGGGTTCAGTTGTTCGCAGGTTTGGGTCTATGGTAAGGTAGTAAGTGCAGGTAGTGTAAAGGCCATCAGCAGCCGACCATGTGAATGCTGAGGAATGCTGGGTCCAGGCCAGTCAAACACACGGCCTCACTGCGCCTGTTTGTCTTTGGCTGGGTGGGAGAGGTCAAGGCAGAGGGCCGGATGTGTTTGCTCTGGTGAATGTGTAACCCACGCTGTTTTAGACTGCGCTGTACAAATCACAGCACTGAGAAACACACCAACACAGCCAGCCTGGAACAGGGACTCTGTGGAACCAGAAAATTCATATTAATGTAGCATACTGTACACTTTAATAATGTTCTAGAATGTTCTCTTCTAATGTTCTTCCTGTTCATACTGTACTAGAATGTTCCCCACAGTTAATAATAGTCACACACGATGTCCACATTCGAGTTCAACATTGTTCTCCACAACCACATTGTACATAAATGTTTGGCAACTTTCATCCAATTTATGAATGTTCTTACTTTTCTAGAATGTTTTCCTCATTTAAATAGTTATTGAATGTAATCCATAGCTGCCCTCATTTATAATGTTCTGCCCTGATTATGATTGTTTTTGCTCATTAATGTTTTTTTTTTTATTTGTCGTCCTTATAATCCAATAATTGTTTTTTATAAACTTTCATGCTGCCTAAATTCTCACCCTCCCACTTCATCCCCCCCACACCCCCAAAAGATACCATTAGAAACAGCAGGGATGTCTGTAATTCTTTTTTAGGGTTTCAGCACCCCTAAAAGCAGTCCAAGCACCCCTGAAAGTGAATGCATAAAGGTTTTTTGTTTTGTTTCTCCATGGTGAGCTAAAAGAAATGTTTAAATATAAGAACATATATCATTAACTGATAATCTGATAATCAGACAGGTTAAACTGGAGAGAGAGGGGCTAGCTGTGGGGCTGTTGGTCAGTTTGTGCTTTTATATTAAAGGAGCGGTGCTAGACTAGTACTGTCTATCTGAGTATTATATATTTAATGTTATCTATCCTGAGTTTTGAGTAGCTTTCCACTTTTAGCTATTAAATTAGACTATATAATAGAGCAGTGTTTCTCAACCAGGGTGCCGCGGCACCCTGGGGTGCCGTCTGGCTTCATCGGGGGTGCCGTCAAAATATTGCGCCTCACGTGCATATTTCCTTTCCAGAGTCAGCTCGTGTCGGGGTGTGTCCCAATTCACAGGCAGCACTAATCGCGCTAATTGTGACGCGCTATTTTATTTCATATTCCGCCAGCAACACCCCTCGTTCTCACCTGAAGTACTGCACCCCCCCCCCGTTCTCACCTGAAGTACTGCGCCAGCACAAGCCCCACCCCACCCCACAACAGCCCCCCCCCCCCCCCCCCCCCCCATTCTAACCTGAAGTACTGCGCCAGCACCTCTAAACCTTTGTTCCTAGATTCGTCCATAAGAGCGAGATAATCAATATTCAGTTGTTCACTTTTTTGCCTGTTTGTGGTTTTAATGTTATGGCTGATAGGTGTGTACTTGACATTTGCTGTACTTGAATTGAGTTTAGCTAATTGCTAATTGCAAGATTATGACACACAGTTGGCACTAAGCAAATGCCCTGCTAAGTGTATGAAAGTGTAGCGTAACTAAGAAACGTAGCATCGGTCATCATTTCTGTAGTGTTCCCGTTTATCATACAGTGTCAGAAAACACATACGTACACTACTGTACAAAAGTTTATGCAGCAAAGCTAATCACACTAATCCATTTATCTTAGCAATATTAAGAGTGTTTTTACCTGAAAAAACACCACATTTTATTTGAACAGATGCAAATAAACATACATACAGTAAAACATGACAAGGAATTCTCATTTATAACTAAGTATGTTCTATCCTGTGAGCCGAGCTGAAGAACAAAGTGTAGAGATGCCAGATTTCTCCTGGATGCTCCTCAGCCAGCATGTGTATATTATGTTCAGTTCCGTCAGCAAAAATATACCAGTTTACCAAACCAGGTGTTGATTAATATGATGAGAACTAGAAATAGCTCTATTAAACTCAGATGAGGAGGAGAGATTAGGAGACGTTTTAAGGAAAAGCTTTTTGTAAAATTGCTGTTTGTATTTATAGTAATGTTAGTGTTTTACTGAGCTAATAAACACACAGATAAGGTTTTTCTTTACTGAAATTCCCACAGGTACCTAAAACATTTGCACAATACTGTATGTCTATTAGAGATTACATAAGAACGCATTATGATCAGTGGTGAGTGTGTGATGGTGGAGGAATGTAGTTTGCATAATGCTATTCTTCTGTAAGCTTTGTAGCTTCAGTACAAAACAGAAGAAGCTAAGTTGGGATGGCAAGCATGCCTTAATTGATCAACTCTAAAAGGGTGGCATTGAGGAAATTTCTCATAATTAATGTTTTGCTGAACTAATGGCTGAAAATGAAACCGTCTGACACTTGATATTTGAAGTGCTGTGTTAACTCAGCTCTGGTGTTTGAGTTCCCAGTATCGGTTCGTTTGTTTCAGGCCCTTCACAACAGTCATGATCCATTAAGCACATACTAAGCCTGTTGTTAAGTTTGTGTCTGTTTGTGTGTGTGAGAGCGAGAGAGCAAAATCACGAGAGTGGTATTGCATGTGTTATTGCTTTGCTAGCTAAGAGGGTGTGTGTGAGATTCCATATGTTAATATGGTGTCTGGGCCTCAGGCATGTTGTCACATGAGTTTTGATATTATGTAATCTGTCCATAACAGCAGCCAGCAATAAACGGACATGGATAAACAGAGGGACACAAAAGGGGTCACTGTTAAGTGAGTGGGTGAGTATGTCAGGTTTTAGGGGAGAGGTATGTGATGGAGTAAATAATGAGCCAAAGGAGATTCTGCTGGACAGAAGCGTAAAATAAAAAAGCACAAAAAGTACAAATACTTTGTTTCCTTGGTAGAAAGTAGAAATGTTGGTTATTTATACTTTACTGATGTTATTATTTTTTCACACAATTATCTAAACTTTCTGCTCATTACATTTTAAAAATAGCCTCGTTACTCCTGTTTCATTTCAGCTTGTTTTTATTCCGGCTTCTCATCATTCAATAAAACCCCCTATCCAGATAAATCTCTCCTCCATCCAGATAGAGTGAATCTGATTGTGATTGGATGTAGAGAAGTATAAACATATACCATTCAGACTCCCTATCAGATCCCCCCCCCCCACACACACACACTCCAGCAAGAACATAGCAGATGTATGTAGTCTAGTATGAAGGTGATCCGTGCAGAGACTGAAGAGAACTCCAGACAAACTCCAGTCCAACTAAACTTCATTAATATATTTACATTCTACTAAAGTACATTCATTTTCAATGGACATACATGCAGCTGAAACAGCAAACAGCCTAGTGCATCTCAAATTTATCAACATTAACATTCTAATATAATATTATAGTCATTATAGCTTTTAGAAAAGCTAATAGAACTTCAAGTTCTACAAAAGTATTTTAAATGTAACGAGTAATGAACGTGACTACTAGGGCTGGACCCGAATATTCGGGTATTCGGATATTCGTTCGTTGAGTAGGTATTCGGTTTTTAATTTTGGTATTCGGATATTCGTTTTTTTTCTCCTTTCCAGAGTTCCACCTCACTCTAACCACTTCTGTTCTCGCGGGTCCCGTCAGAATATCTTGCGCGCGGGACAGAACTGAACTGTTATTGGCTGGAGCGGGAGTTTAATCCAGACGATGCGGGAGCAAATTAATAAATAGTTAAGAAAACTGTAATAATTGTAAAAAAAAAAAAAACTAAAGAAAACTCTCAACGCGCAGGATGGACCGACACACACACGCACACACCGATGGTGTTTGGACTGGGGTAAGGAACGGGACCACACTATTCAGCGCTGCTGTTTTAATAAATATATAAGTAAATTTGAAGCATTAAATGTAGTTTATTTAATTTATATTAGGAACGTGGGGCGGGAGCGGCAGAAATGTGTATGTGGCGGGCGGGCGCGGGATTAAAAGAAGCAATTTTTTTGCGGCGCGGTAACGAGACAGAAACGCGGGAGCGTGGAAGAGTGGGTTTAAAAATCAGTCTCGCGCAGACCTCTATTATACATGATAAAAAAAATGCAGGCTCTTCGAAACTGATTTATATAATAAAACGTAAGGGGTAATGTGGCAACAGTAGGGGCTAAATCGGTTACAAAAGCCTGGCCTACAAAAATGATGTCTGAACGAATTTCCTCTTATCTAATATAATTTAAAATGGTTTAAAAATATAAAATAATTTCTAAGCAAACGAAATATTTAATATTGAGCTTATAGCCCAAGTGCAAAAATACAAAATCAGTAATACGGCTATGCCCTGCACAATGCTTAAACCAAAATAGACCAAGTACAATAACGTCATTAACAATGACTTTCCTCTACTCTAATATAATTTAAAATGGTTTAAAAATATAAAATAATTTCTAAACAAACGAAATATTTAATATTGAGCTTATAGCCCAAGTGCAAAAATACAAAATCAGTAATATGCCCTGCACAATCCTTTAACCGAAATAGTACAGTTTACAATGACTGTCCTCTAATATAATCAACAATGTTTAAGAATATAAAATACTTCCTGAACAAACGTTTTTTTTGTTTGTTTTTTTAAGCAAATAACCTAAGTGTGAAAACACAAACAGCAATTTACTGGGCTGGCTTGCGCAGCGGAGAAACCGTGCAGCAGCAGCCTCCTAGCCTGCTTACGCAGCGGATAAGCCGCGGTGTGGGGCAGCAGAAATTCCGGGATGAAAACACAAAGAAATCTGGGCTAAAAACACAGAAAAAATATGGGGTGAAAACACAAAAATCCGGGATAAAAACACCAAAAATCCGGGTTGAATATGTCTCGTCGGTCAGAGCAAATTGAACATTTTTCAGTGGATTAAAGGGGCCGTGATTTGCTTTTTTTTTTTTTTTTTTTTTTTTTTTACCTCTTTTTAAAAAAAACGAATATTCGAATATTCGCTTCGAATCAGTGCCGAATATCCGGAGCTCAAAAAACGCTATTCGGGCCAGCCCTAGTGACTACTTTCGACACCTTAGCTGCCGGGAAGCCGTGTGTGTGTGTGTGTGTGTAGTATGTAGTATGTAGTATGTATAGTGTGACAGAGGGATGTGTCAAGCTGTGTGAGTGTTTTACAACAAAGATATTCTCCTTCAAGGGGAATTCTGCAAATATTATACATAATTAAACACTAAGAAGAGTTAAGATGGGAGTTGGTGTTAAAAATCCATTCTAGAAAAAACATACCAACCTAGAAGTGTTGCAATCTGTCGGAAACTTTCCTGGGAAATCCTTGCTGTGCAAGTTGTTATTTACCTTCAAACCTTGAGAAATCCTTGCCAAAACTCTGTCACACCTACTATTGAACTATGTCAGTGTATACAACCTGTCACCTGAACACCAGGAGTCTCAGGGGGGTTCTCACAGAGAGCAGAGAATAGAGAGGAAGAATGAGGCTCAGTGCTTTTCTTAGAGCTAACTATTAGCAGTAAAAAGCTAACAGATGATGAATTTGCTCTAAAACAGACACTAGAACAGATAGCTCTACTGCTACTACTACTTTTATCCCTACCCTTATCTCACACACCTCCCTCTAGAGTTAAAAGTATTCCTGATGACCTCGTTTACCCAGATCTAGCGTCATATTAGATTGTGAATGGAATTGACCTCTCTGTGCTCTGCCCACCAATGTGCTCTTTTGTAGCGAACATCGCTAAGAATGTTGGCAAAAATCCCAGGGAAGACCGTATCAGATGACAGTACACAATACTACTCACCTCACTGGTGTGTAGCAAGATTACCAGCTTTAGCTGATGGAACATTGCTAGCCAGCTATGTAGCATTGTTATCTATGTGATGAGATACTGTAGAAGGAATGAGGTTGCCATATTTTTCGCACTGTAAGGCGCACGATCAATGAACGTCTGTTTTCTGGTTTATTTTCATATATGGGGAAGCTAGGGAAAGCGCCATAGTACACAAAAATACTAAAATTATTAATTCTCAAAAAAAAACAAAAAAACTTTCTTTCCAAATAAAACGAGGGCTGGGTGTAAATTTACACAGTTATCTCCTAAAAAAAACTTTTATTTGGGTGAATAAATTGCTTCCTTTTACTTACAGTAAGCTTAGATTTCCAATATTTTGTCTAAGGGTGAGTTTTCAATGAAGTTTCTCCAGCACTAAGGCTGGGTGCAGCAGCATTAGCATTAGCCGCTAACCGCAGTGCTAGAGGAACCTAAATGCCAACCAAGAATGCTCCTTAATACATGATTGGTAAAATTCATACATAAGGCGCAGCGTATTATGAGGCGTTGATTTTGATTGTACTGTTGATTTTTGGGAAAATTAAAGGATTTTAAGTGCTCCTTACAAAACTCTACAAAACATGCTTATGAAGTTCTTGGCACTCTCACATAAAGATATCTCATCAGCTGTATTCTTGCCAGTTTAGTCCCTTACAGAATGAGTGCTTTAAAGGGGCTCTATTACTTTTTAATGCAAATAAACTGTTGCTGGCCACACCCCACGAATATTATGAGCATTAAGCATACTTTAGTGTTAGCTTGTCCTAAATGGCAAAACATGAACAAGCTAGTTTTTGCTTAACTGGGATTGAAGTACAAAACAATTTGAAACATTATTTGAAAGTTTTTACATCTCCTTCATCTGCTGACTTGCCACAAACAGTAGGTACAGATTCCTCCCTCAGACGAAGTCTGCTGGCTGATCCTGCTGTGTACTGTCTAAGGTTCTCATCCAAAATGGTTTCCTTTATCTGATCTAGTGGGTAGGGCTTTGTTGGGGGTTGACTGGTGAGGGGTGGTGCCAGAGGGATTCTATGCAGGTTTCCTTATTGTGACGTCACAATTAGGGAGCATCCAAACAGCTCATAAAAGCATTATCATTTCTGACACCAAACTCATTTTTTCACTGCAATAGATCTGTCATTCTGCAGTGATACAGTACTTTATCACACGGTAGCATAGTTAAATCCTGCTGCCCTCCACATAACAGAATTAAATCGATAGGATTTATGGAACTGGCTGAGCTACATTAAAACACAAAGTCATAAGCTTGTGTACGGTGAGTTTGTCTTCTAATCACTGTAGTAATCTCAGTGTGGTGTTAAACTTATCAGGATGGCTGTAAACGCAGATTCGGAATGTGCATAGCTGCACAGTGTGTGTCTTAAACACCATAAAACAGCCTTTTTCTTTGTATTATATCATATCTAATCTCTGCCATATCATCAAGGGCTGATCTTTAAACAAAAAATAAAAAAATTCTGAAAGATGTTTGAGCTGTAATGAGCTTTAGCTGTTGTTTGAGCCTGAGTGTTTCCCATGGCTCATTTTTCATGTGGGAGTCACTCGTACATGCATCACTTACTGTAATGAATCAGTGTGTGTAATTCAGCAGCCTCCTTCAAAATGAGCTTCTCATCTGCCATTAGCGCAGTCTTGTTATGCAGCATCATTTAAGCACTTAAAAGGCTTTCTGAGCGACGTGTCTTTGATCGTCACTGCCAGAAATCCATAGTAAGAGTCAATCATGCTTGTGTAATGAAGCTGTGCTGATTGAAGATGGTCAGAGGTATCATCTAATTTCCTTTGAAGACCACGCATTTACCCCCTCACCCCCCAAAATGCGCACATAACTTTGTTGTTAATTTTGCTGATTATTAACGTTTTAATGTGTAACTTAAAGATCTGGTAATTCTTGTAAATAATATTGATACAGATAGTTGTATAATATGAATCTTATACTGGTCAGCCAAAACATAAAAAAAAATTGTAACAAAACTATGTGAAAGCAAAAAGTTAAACAGAAGTACGTCTCTGATAAGATAAAAAAAAATGTTAAAATCTTATAAAGTACAGTACCAGTCAAATGTTTGGATGTATACTTACACACATAAAATAGTGATAAAAACAATTAAGGGACACATTTGGAATAACATAGTAAACATAAAGCGTGTTAAGCAGAACTAAGATGGTGATTTGGGATGAGCTGGAGCTTTAGCTTGAAGAAAAAGCAGCAACTATTGTTCAGCACCTCCAGGAACTCCTTCAAGACGCTGAAAAAACTATTTCAGGTGACTCTTCCTCATGAAAACACTGAGATTAAAATACCAAGAGTGTTCAGATCTGTCCTCAAAGATAAATGTAATACTTTAGTAAAATCTAAGGTATAAAACATATTCTTTTTTTTTTTTTTTTTTTTTTTAACACTTTTTGTTTACAAACTTATTCAGCATGTGTTCCTGTATAGCTTTAACATCTTCATTATTAAACGTAAAGGAAACGCATTGAATAAGAAGAGGTGTCCACACTTTTTATTTGTACTGTGTATGATTAAACCAAATTTTAAAAATGAAACTATAGCAGTCAATACCCGTTGCAAATGGTAGGATCCACTTTCTTCCTGCTTTGCATGCACGCACCCAAACAACACTGTCTGTACTGTTATTGTTTGATGCTTTTTTAATTTAGCCAGCTAATTCTGAAGCCTGACAATCAGCCACTTTCCATTGTTTAAACTAGAGAGAGAGAAGCTGGCTAAGAAAATAAGGTGAAAATAAATGATGGGATCAATGCCCTTTAAACCTGTGATCCTAGAATCACCTCTGAATATGCGAATGGTTGCTTCCAATGGCACCTGTGAACGAGCGAGTGGGATTTTATATTAGGCAACAAGTGAACAGTCAGATTTTGTGAAGTTATTGAAGTTATTGTGTTGAAGAATACATAGACGAGCATAAGAATTTAAGACATTCTGTATTTTGACAAGAATCAAAGTGTGATGTATAGACTACTAGGTCAGAACACGTCTGAAACATTAGGAAGTTTTTGTGGGGTGTTCCTGGTATGCTACCAAACATGACCCAAAGAAAAACACTGGTAGACCAATCACAGGGTCATAGGCATATAATGTGAGGTAGGTACGTAAGTATTGGCAGAACACAGGCAGTAATTGAGGTGACTGTAACTAATACATAACTATCCCTGGAAACACTAAGTGAAATAGTCTGATTTCCAATAGAATAAGACTCTCTCGAGCAGATAAAGATGAACCCATTGGCACCATGCATGAAGCCAGATGTGGGATAGAGGAGTATAAAACCCCTGGGCATTCAGCTGTAGAGTTGTGAAACTGTGTTCTCTAGAATGATGTTGCTCCATTTAATTCAATTCGGATGATTTAGGGAGTTAGAGATGAACCCAACATTTCTATCTTTTTTATGCTCCCATGTTCCCTAAGGCAATCACATCCTCACAGCAATGCTCTAAAATTATATACAGCTCTGGAAAAAAATAAGAGACAACTTAAAAATGATGAGTTTCTTTGATTTTACTAAATTGAAAACCTCTGGAATATAATCAAGAGGAAGATGGATGATCACAAGCCATCAAACCACCAAACTGAACTGCTTGAATTTTTGCACCAGGAGTAAAGACATAAAGTTATCCAAAAGCAGTGTGTAAGACTGGTGGAGGACAACATGCCAAGATGCATAAAAACTGTGATTAAAACCCAGGATTCTTCCACCAAATATTTTAATTTCTGAACTCTTAAAACTTGAATATGATCTTGTTTTCTTTGCATTATTTGAGGTCTGAAAGCTCTGCATCTTTTTTGTTATTTTCTGCAAATTAATGCTTTAAGTGACAATATTTTTTATTGGAATTTGGGGAAAATGTTGTCTGTAGTTTATAGAATAAAACAACAATGTTCATTTTATTCAAGCATATAACTATAAATAGCAAAATCAGAAAAACTGATTCAGAAACTGAAGTGGTCTCTCAATTTTTTCCAGAGCTGTATATATAAGAATCAATGATAGAGAAGGTGTTCCTTTCTTGTTTGTGTATCTCAAACACAGTGTACTGATACAGTAAATGATTTAATCTGTGGTCTGTCTGCCAGCTACCATGCTTCTATTAAGCCCTGCTCTGTGCTGGTTTTATAACTGCAGTAATCTGAGGGTGAATCCCATCTCGCACACTTAAACCAGCACCACACTTACAGCTTACTCTTTAGCAGCTGAGTGGCTCCTCCTCTTTTTGGCACCTTGGCGGTTTCAGCAGCTGTGATAGCTGCTCTGTTAGTGCACTTAGCACTCCAGCAGCACGTTCAGTGTGGTTTGCATATTGTTTATTTTAATACTGGATTATCACCCACTGCTGCCAGCTGGTCCTGTCTTTATAATCTCCCTCAGAGCCGCAGAGCTTTATGAATATAGGCCAGGGTTACCCATCCGTCCACACAGTTACACACAGCGTGTGGAAAAACCTGCATTTACCTACATTCAGTTAAAAGATCATAAACTCGCTGTTCACTGGCTTCCCAAAACAGATATTTTATATTCTTAATTACCTTCTTTCTATATTGTGTAAACTTTACTTTACTGTAAATTTAGTGTGCATATAGTACCAGTCAAAAGATTGGACACAACTTAAATTCAGTGTCTTTACATTATTTAAAAATGTTGCATTGTAAATTAATACTACTCAATCAAACTATGAAGAAAAACATAAAATTATTTAGTAACCAAACTTTTTTTTTTTAAACAAAGCAGAATAAATTTTATATTTTATATTTTAGAGTAAGCTTCATGAGGTAGAGTCACCTGAAATGGGTTTCAGTTAACAGCTGTGCTGAACTCGTCAAGAGTTAATTAATTTATGCATAGTGAATAGCTCTATTTGAGTTCTAATCCACATTATAGCAAGAACTACTCAACTAAGTAAAGAAATAAATTACTTTAAGAAATAAAGGTCAGTCGAAAGGCCTTCAAAAAGGTTATGAAGAAACTGACTCTCATTAGGACCGCCCCAGGAAAGAAAGACCAAGAGTTCCCTCTGTTGTACAGGATAAGTTGATCAGTGTTACCAGTGTTAACAGTTCCCCAGATAAGAGCACCTAAACGCTTCACAGAGTATTTTAGTTTGTTAAACACTTTTGATTTACTACATGATTCCTTATGTGTTCCTTCCTAGTCTGAATGGTTTCACAATTATTATTAGTAGTCTTGGTAATCTCTGTACAAATTTTTTAAATCTATATTCTATTAATAACTATGTACTGAAGGGGTGGAAAAAAATTAATGAAAAATTATAGAGCAGCACCTTTTCCTACTGAAAGGACAGAAGAGGCATCCATATATGGGCACTCATTAAGACACCTCAAAAAAGGGGTACCTTAACAGGCAAGAATGGCAATCAAAAGGGCATTTATTTTTTTTTTTTGGATTTTGGATTTTAGGGATGTGGAGGGAGGTACTGGAGGGGGCGGTTGTCCCCCTGCTGCATGTTTAAAAGGGTTTATTTAAAAATTCATTATGAATAGACAATTCTATATATATTTGTTCTAAGATAACTTATTTTCCTGTATATTGAAAATATAAGCTTTAACCATGAAAACAGTGAACTGTTAAAGTGTATTGTGATCTTTTGTAACACATTATAGAAATATAAGTAATTTTGAAATTATTGAACACATTGACACATTTACTGTACAGTTGCACATACTGAACACAGTTCAACCAGTTCAAATTATGAGCATGAACATAGAACCAGCATTGCCACACAGCTGCGCTCAGTCACTTAGTGACGTTAGTGACGTCCCCCCCTGGGTGAATTCCTGCCATTATGGCCATCTGACGCACACTGGGGAGCCCTGGCCTTGAGGAAATTAATCAAATCTATGTTTCTACTCAGTAGTGTTCATCTTGCTTTGTGCTGCAGTTGCTGAGGTGATCATCAGAGAAAACCTGCTGATGTGAAGATCTTTCTGACGCAAACTAGAGAAACTGTTTAATGTTTCTGAAAATGTTAACATGGTTAACAGTTTATGGAAAGTAGTGGGGGCAGTTAACGTGGCATAATGTTAGGAAATGCTAATTTGCTGGTAAAGGTGAGAAAATAACAGTATTCACAGTTATTACCAGAGCTGTATAAAGTATTAGAGACCCAGACTTAAGTAAAAGTAAATGTGCTCTATCAAAAAAATGAGTTCTTTAAGCTCCACACTTAAGTTGAAACTCTAAAGTATTCAATATTTTTCTACTAAAGTATTGCAGTAGTTTATAGTAAAAATTGGTACTGAAAGTAAAAGTACAGTACTGTTATTAGTGTAGTTATTACAGAAAGCAGTGATCTTCTTATAAGATCAGCTTGATCTCTTGATTCACTCAATGATGAGCAGCTTCATCAAATCCAGTGACACTGCAGATCATCTAGTGCTTTGGCTTTGGTGATAATGTGGGTTTGGAATGATTCCAAACATTTTTATAATTGTAATGAGAAACGATGCAGCACATAAACAGTATATTAGAGTAACATTATTAAACTCTCATTTTAAACTATTAAAAATAATACTCCATTAGTGACATTTACTTTTACTTATATTCTAGACATTTTACTACTTAAGTACAATGATAAATTAGTTCTACTTTTTTACTAGATATCTCTAAATGTCAACAGAGTCCTGTGGTTCTGTCTTGTTGGAACTAGTGGAACAAATATCTTAAATGATTCCAGTTTGTAGTCAAATATTCAAATCAACTACTCGCTCAGTTATACCTTATTGGATACATCATGTCCAGTCAACGCTTGACTTTTTTTTTTCTTTTCTTTTTTTTAAAGGTAATTCATTTTATTTTGTTTATATTGTTTTATTATTTTTATATTGACATGAAAATAATAACTTAAAAGGTCTAATATTTAATGTAGGCTATTACTGCTGTTTATTAGCATCGGTAAATAATAATAATTTATGTTCAGATGTACTTAGGTTCCTCCAAAAAATTGCAATGTCACACTGTTGTATTTTTGCCATATTATTCACGCTCACACGAGTCAGTTCCCTTTCATCATTAGCAAGCAACAAGCATTGAGGTGGGGTCCCTGCAGCAGACAGCATGCAGAGCAGTACCTGTGGGCAGCAGTAGCGTGTGGAGCAGCTCATTGTAAACATCATTTTGGGATTATCTTTCTCAATTGGAGAAACCTCCAAGCTGTGTTTTTCCAATGAACAACAAACACTGTTGATCTTTGAGTGGTTTGTCAAAACCCATGACAGGAAAATGAGAGGGCATTATGAGGATAAAAGAAATCGCTCTGTGGCACATTCCAGCGTGTCTGCGGTTCACTGGACTATTCTTTCCTTAAAACTGCACTGAAACGTCCTCTGAAGGTGTGCTTTTACAGCCATTCCTCATTCCACATCACTTCACGCGCCGCTGCTCTGGAAATATGACAGAAAGCAGCGCCGTCTGGAGCTCGGCCGTCTCAAACCTTCAGCAGTCTGGATGTAGATTACCTGAGTTCTTTACCAACTGCCAAGAGCACTGAACCCAAACCCCCTCAAACACACTCAAGCAGGTTGTTCTTCCACACAGAAATTTAGATATAATAATGAATATCATTTTAATTTCCACAACATTGCAGGATGACACATTGAGCATAAAAGTGTTTGCGATTGCTAAATCTCTGCAGAACAGTGCAGTCATTTTTTTTCTACAATAAATAGGCCTAATTTATTGGAACAATTGGAACAGTGACATGAGACATAGGTTGCAGAAAAACCAACAGACTTGACAGCTTCTGCTAAAGGGAAATTCCACTTACGTTTTTAATATTTCTGTAAAAATCTTTCAGAGAGGTTTGGAGTGGTCTGACAAAATTGTTCAGTCATCTAAAATATGTGAAAAATATGTAATCATTTTCACACCTATAGTTTGTGGGCTCTGGTCCAAATCAGTTAACAAGATCATAAACTTGGAGCATTTTTCCCTTTGGTTTGGTTTCACACAGAGAAAAATCCATGCACGTTAAAATATGTCACAACGGACCTCTTGTGAATTTTCTCTCTGCTTATTGGTCACATTTGTCTGGGAAAGGAGCAAAAAAGTAAATACAGGAATCAGGTCCTGTAGTCCAGACTAACACACAACCGTGTGTAATTTATCATGGATCTGATGATAGTATGATAGTTGGATCATGGCCAGATCATTTTCTCAATTTGGAGTTTGCTTGGTACTGGAGCGAGACCACATGTTTTGCGATTTTTAAGGTGTTTTTATGTGTTCCGGACCAGCGCATAAAGTTGTACAGTGTAAAGCTGTTTTTTTTTTTTTGTTTTTTGTTTTTTTACACTGAACACAGAAATTTTGCCACAGAATTTGAGACATTAAGCAGAGTTGCGCGGGCATGAGCAGTGAGCGCTGCACATACCACGCTTAGTGTGAAAACAGCTTAGCATGGATTAGCAACAGAGACTGTGTTTCTTCATGGATATGGTAATTATCCAGGTAATTAATCAGGGTAAACTGCAACTGAACAGCTTTTTTAGTTTAATTGTGTGAAGTAAATTTGATAGTTGGGTCGGATCGAGACCGGAACGAACCTCTCCAGAATTGTTTTGGAACTGGACTAAACCACCACCTCTCGCAATTCTCAATGCAGTTGTTTTGGTCCACACCTGAGTGCTACTACTGATTTCATAACTGCCCAAACAAACCACACCAAGGATACAAACGAACCAGAGTCTGTTTTAACCAGACCAAATTGTGCTACATCATAAAAAAACTACATCATACAAAAGCTATTAACATAACACTGTTACACATACACCTCGTGATATGAAACAATTTCATAGTTTTGTAGATGGTTCTGAAATTAAATCTAAATTTTAACACTATGAATGTATTCAAAGTGGAAGGAAACAGAGGAATTTTTTCTAAGTTCATCAGTATATCTGTTTACAGCAGTGGTGAATGGATGGGATGTCTAAAGAGTCTAATACCTCTACAACTTTATCAAAAAGAGGTTTATTAGACAAACACGGTTATGAATACAATGCCTGATATTAGTTTAGAGGGATACGAATAGGGGTGTGTTTATCTGAGGAACACACTCAAATTAATTTTATTATTTTCTTTCAAGGTTTACCAGTACTTTACCATAATTTTATTCACCTTATTTTTTAATGCCCTATTTCAAAAGTTCGTTTTTCTGCCTTTGTGTTATTCATAAAATGGTTTATGTTTCTATCATATTCAGAGATGTATAGTAACAAAGTAGAACTAAGTACTGAAAATTGAGTTTTATTATATTATTTTTTTACTTTATTAATGTACTTTTATACTAAAATGCTGTATCGGTATCGACTGGAGTATTAGCTTTACTTCACTACTGTACTTAAGTACTAAAATACTGTATCTGTAACTTCACTACATATTTTGGATGAGTTTAATACTTTTACTCTGATATATTGTTTATGCACTGCATCGTTACTAGTTACAATTATCTGTAACTTTAGTACTTCTACTTAAGTGTGGAGCATAAAAAACACATTAACTTCTTCTCAACTCACTTTTTTTTGATAGAGCAGTACTTTCTACATGCCTGCTGTAGAAGCTATGCTAACCCAGCATTGTAACAGGCTATTTAATTTTATTTTGAGATGTTATTGTATTAATAGCTTTAGCAATGATTGTATGCAGTATATTTAACTGCATACATAATAGTCCATACATCTGCTCTCATCATTTTGTAGCGGTAAAACCTAGTTATAAAGCTCTGTTGTTACTGATGCGTTGAGTGCTTTGGTGAGTAACTCTGGCAGGTAAGATGTTAGCTTTAGAGCTAAGCTAAAAGCTAAGATAGCCTAAGAGTTTCAATAGCACCCAACAACACTAACTTCACCAGAGATTTATAATCAGCCATTTCTCTGGGTAAAGATATTCTGGTGTTGGTTTAACCTGCACATAGTATACATAGATAGCATTAAGAAAAATATGGTGGATACCATTCAGATGGCTTGTCTAAGTTCACTGCTGAATCTGGATAGTAAATAAATGTTGATGTCACTTTTCCTGGTTCCATTCACCACCACTGTAAATACATCAAACTCTGTATGACTACACAATTATCTACTTCACATCAATCTTCACTTTGAGTGACCTGAATTGTCCAGACTTTTTATGATTTTTAAGAATTTGGTGGGATTTATTTATAGATACAGTAATTATCTAGGTAATTAATCAGGTTAAACTGCAACTGAACAGCTTTTTAGCTCAATTATGTCGAGACTAGATCACATTCTCACCATAAATGGACTGCTCCAAGACTGGTTTTGAACTAGACCAAAACCACCATCTCTCACAATTCAGAAATCAAACTCTGTATGTTTCTATACAGTGATCCATTTTGCACAAATATCCACTCAGAAAGAACTTTTCTTTTCAGAAATGTTGATGATTTTTGAGAATTTGGTGGAATTTCCCTTTAACAGACTATGGTAAACACATATTAACAGTTATAGACCTGTTACAGCTTAAGTCTAGGAATGCAGCACACGTTCTCATGCGCATTGGTTAGTTAGTAACTTCTCGTTGAGTAGCAGTTAGAAGCAGATTCCAATAGCTTAAGTGAGGCAAATACGTTAACGATTTACCGTTACATACATTTTACAATGCAATGGTTCTCTTTCTTAAAGAGATAACACATGAATTCATGGAGTCATCGGAGGCATAATGTTCCCTGAGTTCCTACTAGGGCTGCACAGTATAATGTGTATTTACTGTTATTGCAGTTTTATCCATTCATTACTATGCTGATTGCTGCAATATGCAGATGAATATAATCTACCCAAGCACAAAAGCCGCCATGTACTATGAGCGTCCTAACCAATCACAGATGTTTTAGGTTAGAGTTATTGTGGGTGGCCCAACCCAACAATGATTTTGGCCACAATAATGTAGGCTAATGCAACCATGTCCCAGCATGTGTTCACAATACGATACACTGAAAGTACACTGTGGTGTATCGATGTGCATTGTGATTATCGATCAATATTTGTGTCCATATCATTCAGCAATAGTCCCAACCAGTGCTTCCAACTACAGTCCACCTGTTACACCAGCGACTCGCACACAGGCGGGTTATCCGAATCCTGGCTGTGCATGGAGCTCAACCCTGTGTCCGAGTCATCGTCATTCCCACCGCCACGGCTTTTCGAAAGCCCCCTCGCTTCCTCCACCCAGCCGGCGCTCTTTTCAGCGACAGGCTGGACGACAGGAGAGAATTCGGTGTCTACTGTGTCCTCATCCTCGTCCCCCTTGTTCAGAAAGTCCACCTTTTCCAGAAGGTCCCTCAGCTCTTTGTCTTTAGCCTCCCACAGCTCCGAACTCAAGTCCAGGTCACTTTTTACAGACTCTAGGTCTGTGTTCAAGCGGAGGCCGATGTACAGACTTGTGTCCAGCTGGGTTTTGATTCTCTCCTCTTCCAGCTGAACCTCACTGTCCGAGAGAGTTTCCACCTTTACCTCCTGAGGTACGACGGTCCCTACGCTCAGGGACGCCGGCGTCTCTTCGCTCATGTCTGTTGTCTGTTTGTCCTTTGGCTCCTTGAGCTCCTCTCTTCGCCGCCGCATCCACCTGTGGTTGAGCTCCTCTTCGATTTCACCTGTGATCTGTTCCAGCAGGGCCTCCCTCTCTGCTAGTTCCTCCTGAAGCTTGATGACCTCGTCCCAGCGTTCTGTGTACTCCTCAAATCGCTCAACCTTCTCCTCCTCCTCCTCCTGTGCCTCTGCTGCAGATTCCTCGTCCCGCTCCGGGCTGCATTCAGCCAGGTACGTGTCCTGCACGTAGTTGACCCCATGCCTCTGCACACGATCCAGATGCACCTTGGCCTCGAACCTGTCGATCTCGCCGTCCAGCTCTCGGATGCGCTCCAGCTGCTGGCGGATGGTGTGGTCCTGGGACACCACCAGATGCACCAGGGTCTCCATCTTGTCTGCGGAGGAGGACAGCACCGCTCCCACCCGGGACGCGTGCCTATTTCCCTTCTTCCTGCCTTCTATATCTCCATCTTCATCCCCCTCTTCATCCTCCTCTTCCCCACCTTCATCTCCACCTCCTCTGTTCTGCTTCATCCTCTCCAGCTTCCTGAAGGCTTTGCGCACCACGCGCCTCTGCCTCTCCCTCGAGCACGTCGGCGGCGCGGGCGTGCTCAGCATCTCCAGCGCGCGCTCCCGGCTCTCCGCGCTGGACACGACGCGCGCCTCTGCGCTGCGCGCGCCTCCGCTCGGCACGGACGCGTCGCTTCGGACCAGCACGAAGCGCACGTGTTCGCGTTCGCGGCCCCAAGCAGTCCATAGGCGCAGCAGGCGGGTGCGCGCGGGCAACGCGCGCTCGTAGCCGCGCCACTTCTCCACGATGCAGTAGGAGCGCGGTGGGGCCGCGGAGCGCTGCTCTTCTAACAGCGCGCGCACCACGTCCGCGCACGTCGTGCGCCGCGAGAGTCCGGAGACGAGCTTCTCCTCGCGGCACACCCACACCGACACCTTACAGTCCTCCGCGCGCTCCATCAGCACTGCGCGCGCTCTGTCCGCTCGTATTCAAAACTTACATCCTGTGTAAGAGTGCCATTCGCTCGCTTGCTCGCGCGCGCGCGCTCCTAACTCACATGCATCTCGTTCCAAAGCTCTTTATAGTACAGTTTATTGAGTCCGTGCGCGTTTTGCACAAAAAGTCATAAAAATTAAAGGAAAAAGTCCCGCAAAGTTCAGCTCAGTTCACGCACATTCCTTCGCTCAGCTCGCGCGCCGCACCTGCAGCACCTTACTCACTCACTGTCTGCTCGGCGCTCGCGCACCTCTGACTTTCAACAGAGCCTAAGCCACGCCCCGCCCTGCACCTCTCTCTTTCTCTCTACACGCACACACACTGCGTAATCCCGCCCCTTAAGCTTTACCGCTTCCAGTGTTTAAAGGGGAACTCCGCCGCTTTCAAAAACCACAATATTTCCCATTTTGGAGCACATCTCTTATAAATAGAATATAAATGTTGGAGCACATCTCTATGGAATAGAATGGCCCACAGCACTGAGCTGTGGAAATGTTCTCTGGAATGATGGTGCTCCATCAACAATTCCAACAATTCAATTTGTCCAGATTCTAATGCAAAGCCTTTTCTCTACAGTAGAGACTTTTCCTGTGCAGCAGAGGTAACTCTTGGTCATCCTTTCCTGGGACACTCCTGATGAGAGCCCATTTCATCATCATGTTACTTTCAAAGTTCTTACATTTTTTCGGATTGACTGACCTTCATTTCTTAAAGTATTTTTCTATACTTAGTTGAGTAGTTTTTGCTTCTCATAATCTGGATTAGAACATTACTCAAATATTCACTATTCACTGTATACCTGTAACTCTACCTCTACACAACTTTACAACTGATGCTCTCAAACGCATTAAGCAAAAATAAATACAAGTAATTAACTATTGACTAGTTCAGCACAGCTGTTAACTCAAAGCCTGAAGTCCAGGAGACTCTGCCTCATAAAGCTGCATGAGAAAATCCAGCAAAGATGTGTGTGTGCTTGATTTATGGATTATTATTTTTTTAAATAGGTGAAGAATATGTGCGGGTGTAGCACCATCTTGTGGTCATTTTTAGAAACACGTTTGCATGATTGAAATACTGGAAAAGCTGGCTTGACACACACATATCCCACAGGTCAGTGCGGTGCTGTTTAACTTTTAGGAACACGGAATTAAATTCTTGAAAATAAAGAGGGTGTGTAATCTGGTGTTCCTAAAAAATTTAACTTGTGAGTCCGCTGAATTATTTTTGTGCTACAAGAATTTTTTTTTTACTTAACATTTTTGTACCTGAATCATTTTATATAGCTGAAATTTGGTCTATCGTTTTAAAACTGTTCTAAACTAAACATTTAATACATTAATTTTAAATATCTAATTATTTTAAAGTATTTTTTAAGAACACCAGATTACACACCCTTTATTTAAAAAAAAATGTTTTTTGTTTCAGGTTCTGGTGACACTGTTTTTAACATACCCCTCCCCTGAAAAAATACTTCAACAGATACAAAATTTCTATTTGTTTTTATTCAAGAGAAAATGTTGAAAAAGGCAAAAATAACTATTTGCTGTACCAAACAAACACATACACAAAGTTTACTTCCATCATTTTGTGCCATCCCTTCATCTTAAAGAGAAACGTATAGGCAACCTGTACAGAAGAATCCAGATACGCAATTTTATTTTACATAAATTTCCCATCTTAAAAAAAGAAAACGTTTCAACCCAAGCACGCATTCCAGTGCTCTGAAACAAGCGTTCACTTTAAAGCAAACATATGATCACACACTACAAGGTACCAGTACCTACATGGTGACAGACAACAGACAAAAACTGGAGCTTGACACTGACAAGCCATTCTTATCAAATTAGAATTAGAAAGTTTTTCTACCTTCAGAAACCTTCACTAGAAATCCTTCAGCACTTCTCAGCAGTGATGTACAGCTTTGAGCAGAGTTCAGTAGTGCTGGTGTTGGTCATCCCTGGATAAATGCTGTAGCTGTAGTAGCTGATGGCCTCTGTGTTCTTCACCTTTTCCCCAAAGATCTTCTTTAAAAGTCTACTGCCTCAGTTTTTCTTCCAAACACAATCGTTTTGCTGAACTCAGAGCAGTAGAGACATTTTACACACCTGGTGCACTTCTGCTCCAACACTCACTGATCACTGATCATATCTGCTGGGTTAGAATTATAAACAGGAAAAACCTGGATAAACCTGGAGAGCATTAAATAGACACAACCTGCTGCTCCTGTAGAATACAATCAGTTACAACGTACAGCAACACTGTCCACTTCCCTTCACTTCAGTTACATAAACAAAAGAAAACAACAAACTCAGTCAGAACAGAAATCAGAAGGCAGATGCTTTTTAAAATATAAAGATTTCCCTTAATTTTATTTTTTGAAAATATTTTATCCATAGAGATGTTTGCAGGAGCATGCTAACCCTGTATAGGGTAATAGTCATTAAGGCCCTGTCCACAACGTTTCAGTCATGTCAGCATTTTTTCATGACATCTCCACCTTTGACAATAAGTTGCACAATATTAAAAGGAAAAATAAACCCGGACCCTATAGTTTGTTAGTCTACATATATATATACATATGTGGTATTAAAAATAATTTTCACCAGATTTCTCCAGATAGCAGTGATTATGCATTCCATTCCATTGGAGAAATCAAAATTGTGGCAATATATGCATGGTAAAATTTGCCTCATGTGACCTTGCCACATAATAAAAATTATATATTTTTTTCTCAGATCGATTCAGGATTTTTTAATTCCAATCCAGATTTTTGTGCTTGTTTGTTTGTTTGTTTCCTGGTGGATTTTTATTGTTATATGATTCTGTCCGTGTTCTCTGCATTTCAAAAATCATTGGGTCCTACATTGCATGTCCTGCCATGTGACTATTGCAGCATTTATGCACATTGATGATAATTATGTTGATGAAAAGCTTTATTGTGCAGCCCTTTTGGACAGAGTTTTCCAAAAACCGGCTGTTTTTAAAAACAACAGGATATGTGTGGACAGGGTCTGTAAATCAAAAACTTTACTATATTGTCATGAATAGATTTTAATAGAATTGATGTTGCTGTTAGGGATGATAACCTGCTTTTTACCACTGTAAACCATTTTGAATGAGTAGGTCTTCTTTAGAATGGAGAAGCTTAACCCCAAACCTAGTCTGAATTACATCATAATCATGTAACTCAATCAATGTCTTTTAGTTTAGTTTAATAAAAGCCTGTCATTGGCCCTTTAATTTTAGTATAATATTATATTATATTATATTATACATAAATAGTTTTTAAATAGTGTTTTTACAGAATTCAGCATCTGCCCACCAGTTTCATTCAATCATAACTGTGTCTAAACTCAACAGGCTTTTAGTTCAGTTATTTAAAGTTTAGTTTGTCTGTGGTGTCTAATTACACTCTCCTGATGCAGCAGAGATTAAATGAGTTTTATAAAACAGTCTATTCCTGTAATTCCTGTTGTATTTAAAGAGATTCAGAGGAGAGGGGACCAGTGTTTACAAATTAATTTACAGAAAAACAGTTCAGAGACAGAGTGAAGTTTCACTATCGCAGCATGAATGATCAGAAAAAAACGAATTACTTCATTTACCATCACAAAATATATTCAGATCTGAGAGAAGCCAAATGCGTCTCTCATGGAGGGCTGAAGTCACTGGACAACAATCACAACAGAAGAAAATGAACAAACACTCTGAGATGATATGGCATATTAATGGATTAATTCTAAACCCACTGAAGTCCAACCAGCCCAAAAAAAAAAATCTGGACTTTAAATTCCTTCACAAACATTTTCTAAATGTTTAAATGCTGGATTAAATGATGTCAGTCAAATTGTATTGAAAAATGATAAATCAAAATACATGTGCCTTATGTTTCTCATTTCATCCCATATGACTAGGCTCTGTACTCCTGATACAGACTCGCGTTCTGGGGTGTTCCCTTTTCCTGGACACGTTTTTCTTTTTTCCAGCTGTTTTAAGCTGGAGACGTCCGTATCAAAGGCACTTTTATGGTGCAGCACATGTAGAACAGGACACGTAGCTGCACTGAATTGACACACTGCAATATTTTTGGTGTACTACTGAAAGGCAATATTACTGATACACTGTGCGCAACTTCGCCTGATAGAAAGATATTACATAATCAATCACCATTTTTACAACACGCTGGATTTACAGATATAGATACAGTTATATTCTTCCCTACAACAGAACTGAACAAACAGATTTTGCATTATAAAGTCTAAGGTAGGGGTGGGCGATGTGGCGTGATCAATTACATCACAATATATATTTAATATGTTGTAATGAAAAATAATATAATCAGTTTATTTGTAAGTAGTTTGTAAAATATATTTTTCGTAGACACTGCTGTGGCTTTTCATCACAATGGTAATGGTCTTGTGATATATATATATTTTTAACATCATTTTATCTAAAAATTTTTTCACATTTTTCTCCCAATTTAGCTAGGCCACTGGTCCCACTTATGCAGCTGATGCTCAAGGTGGGTGAAGACTAGCACAAGCCCTCTCCGACACATGTGAAGTAGATCCAGAGTAAGCATCACCGAGCTGACGCTTGGAGGAAAGCTCAGCGACTCAGTTCTGATACATCAGCTCACAGATGCCTTGTGCTGAGCGCAATCTACCCACCCAGAGAGAGTAAGGCCAATTGTGCTCTCTCGGGCTCCGGCAGCTGATGGCAAGCTGTATGACCGGGTTTCGAACCAGCCATCTCCTGATCATAGTGTCAGCGTTTAGCCCACTGGACCACTCGGTGCCCCAGTCTTGTGATATTTGCGGAGTATTGCGATATTTGTGCCATATCGCCCACCCCTATTCTAAGGCACCATAATTTCTTATGGCTATGCTTTGGCTATGCTGCTGTGTACATTTCTGTCCAGTTATGTGCTTCTTTTCTTCATAAGCAGAGAATTCACAGCTTCATCTGGAGAAAAATAAGTTGTGTGTTTAAAGGCTCAACACCACGATAAAGGTGGTAGAAAACATGAGAAGGATCTACAGAGCAACAGAACCCCTGCAGTGCACAGTTCAGCATCTTCACTACTTCAACCATCAGAGGACCACCACTCAACTGAAGTAAGGTAGGTAAACTACACTATTAATGAGTCACTTGTTGTTGTATGTAAAATAACTTTTCTGCACAGCACTAACTTTAATTCTAATCAAATTTCAAAATATCTTCTTAAATTACAAACTGCAGTGGTTTGGACTAGAATCTGGGATCTGGGGCTGGATTCACAAAAGCCTTCTTCTAAAAAAAACAAAACAAAAAAAAAACATTTCTTAAATTAAATGTTCAGTAAAATTGCTCAAATTTTTGCATAAATTTAATTAAAAATTACATTTTATGTAAGTAATTTGTGTCTTGTTTGACACATTGTACTCGATTTTTTGGTCAAATCCATGCAGAGTGAAGAAGAATTTTTTTTTTTTAAAGAAAATTCCTCAGGAAAAAAACAAAACAAAAAAAACGTAACTTTTATCCTTTACTCTTGTGAATCCAGACCCTGCACTTAAATACAATTTATCAAAGTAGAATTAAAGTCTTGGTTATAACTGTAACTTAAGTTATAACTATAATTGAAGTGAAACATTGCCCTTTTCTGTCTGTCTGAACAGACGTTTCTACTGCACGCTGTTTGAATTATTACACTTAAACTGTAGCATATCCATCAGTTAATTATTTTAAAAAAATTATAAACTCATTGTAACAATTCTCAAAGCTTAGTGTTGTCCTTGAACTTTGTCTATCTTAAAATGGGCCGAAATATGACGTGTAAAATGCGTTTGATATACAACATTAAATAGGTTGACGTTATCCTTCATTTTACTGTTAAGTTACTAAACATGACTAAAGATATTTAAGGGTAGATGATGAGATGTTATATTGTTTGTTTCTATGGGGGGAGGGGGGATGTTCCTGTACTATGAAATACATGTTAATAAGCAAGGACGATTCTTCAGTGACATAATAAAAGAATAATCAGTGTTAAATGGAAAAAAAAAACTTAACAAAAGTTACACAAGTAACAAGGCGTACCTCCATTTACCCACACTCACACCCGTGTAAATTCAGAAAACACAGGACACAAAAATAATAATAATAATAATAATAATATTAACAGATATAATTAATAAAAGCCCCAGATACGACAACAGCATACTGGATGTTTTTTTTTTTTTTCTTTCTAGGTTTTTTTTTTGTTAAGTCCAGAGGCACAGCCACTTCAGTTGAGTCTGTTTTGTCACTCAAGTCCAAAAAGAAATAAAAATGAAAATAAAAAGGAACAGACTCAGAGCCTGTCTGATCCCACGACACATCGCATCTCTGCGGACAGAGTTAGTGCTCAGCTCCAGCTCTCTCTCTGACCGAGCAGGGCAGCAGCTAGCTAGCAGCGTCCTTAGGGTTTTGTGTTTGTGTGTTTTTGTGTGTGTGAGAGAAAGTGAAGGCGTTTCATTCTTTGACCAGCCTGTAGATGTGATGCTGCGCTCCATGCTCACTGTTCGACACCTCGAACACACAGGCCATACACAGCAGCGTCTCCTGGGTTTCTCTGTTTGAGACCACCTGCAAGAGCCATAAATACATCAGTTAATGTTTTTTTTCCCATCTCTTTCACACACACACACACACACACACACACACACACACACACACACACACACACACATATACATAAAGTACTTTACTAAAGCTTTACACCACATTTAAATCTCATTATCTGGTCTGTAAATAGACAGTAAGACACAATCAATCAATGTGCTGCAATGATTAGCCAACTTAGTCAACAACATTGGCTATTAAAAATTAGTAATGGGCTCACAAAATGTAACCACATCAGATAAGGGACAAGACAACAGCTGTACTCACTGTCCATCAGCTCATTATACATTTAAACATATTTTCAGCATTTAAATCCCATAAATAATGGCTTCTGCTGTCTTGGGAGCGATAGAGGAAGAAGCACAGACTGAGTTACTGTGAGCTGCAGCCAGGGTTGCCAGTTGCACAAAAAAAATCCTGTCCAAAGTCTGTCTAAAACCCGAATAGAAGTTTAAAGTTTAAATTCATATCTCAATTCAATTGACATAATTAAGTACCACATCCTGCATGTGTGAATGTCTCCTATAATATGCTGTTTAATTTTATACAGGTACGTCAAGTATCAAAATGTCCTCCAGACAAGGGCCATAAAATGTTGCTGTTAAGATGCAGTAAAACATGCATTTGATTGGGAGCCTCACTAGTAGAAAACACAAAAAATAATAATATTAATATATAATTAAATAGTCATTACTTGATAAAGGAATTAACCATCTACGCCATCCAGGGCTGGCTGGGGGCATCCAGGTAAAACCTGGAACCAAGCTTCAAACTAGCTTACAACCTACTTTCAATTAAAATTTTAAAAATTGTTACTTTCGGTTGAAAATTTATTTTGAAGGAAGTGTATTCTACATTCCACCTATTTCTCAAGTCAATATTGAATATTCTTATACTGTACATTATATATAGTCATGTATAATCACTCATAATCCAACATAATTAAACAGGCTGTAAAATAGTAATACTGGTGATAAACTTAATTTAATTTGTCTATATGTGCTGTGTAGTAAGTTAAACATTTTGAAATGTTAAACATATATACACAGGGCATTAAATTAGTAATTATATACAACAAATGACATGAAAAGCAAAGACATTCTGATGTTTTCTTTTAAGACACACACTCCTGTAAATCTTAACTCTGCCTCCTAGACGAGGACTTACCAGGAGGATGGTGAAGTTCTCCAGCACACTGTTCATCATGTACTTCTCTGGGAGGTGTTTGAGTTTGTGGATAAAGTTGATCATATATTCACACATGGGCGAGCGGTTTATTTTGTAGACAAATCGCCCGTTATCAAAACGGGCATACTCCGTCTGTGGGGTGAGGCAGAGGGGAGCAGGTTAAATTTGTAGTAAGTAAAAGTATATCAGTAAAGTTACAACATATTAAATCATTCTACATTAAAGCAGTAATATAAATTAAAATGGATGAAAACTTGTAGCCACCAATTAGCTCCTAGCAGCATATAATATTTTGCCCTGTCTACACAGGGAGTTTCTCACCTCCACTTTCTCCACCACCTGTTTGCCGAAAGAGCACACTTTGGTTGAGCAGGTAATGGTCATGTTGTCTGGACTCTCGTACTGACTGGTCACGCCGTAGAAGGCACCAGAATCCTCTTGGAGATTGCAGTTCAGGTCCGCCTGAGGATGTAGATGATGACCAGTCAGAACAGTTTAGGGGAATTCTAACATTACAAACTTCTTTCCTCATTTACACTGAATTCCTACTCCAAAAAACTGTTTGCTCAGAATCTTTTTTTATTGAATCTGAGTCAGATGAAACAGAGCTGAGATGAAATTGAAACCACAAGCAGAATTGTTTAATTGAGTTAACATGCCTTTAAATTAATCAGTATACGAATTCAGCATTAGGGCATTTTCACACCTGAAAGTCCAGAACTGGGTCTGTGTGTTTGTTACATTGTAAATACAGCTCTGGAAAATTTTAAGAGACCACTTCAGTTTCTACGAACAACATTTCTTCCAAATTAAAAAAAAAAAAAAATAATAATAATAATAATAAATTTCCACTCCTGGTGCAAAAAATCAAGCAGTTCAGTTTGGTTTGATGGCTTGTGATCATCCATCTTCCTCTTGATTATATTCCAGAGGTTTTCAGTTTGGTAAAATCAAAGAAACTCATCATCTTAAGTGGTTTCTTATTTATGTATACGGTCCGATTCGATTTTGTTTCATCCTGCAGTTTAGTCAGCGGACTCATTCACTAATATCTTATTACGCATTTTCCTAAATTATTCTTAAGAAAACTCAAGATATGTGTACATCATGTGTACATGTGTACGAAATTGTTCACAGCTTCGGTCTGATGGATTCCACTATCCTCATGAACTGAACAAATCCCCAAAACATCAACAATGGTAATGTAAAAAATAAATAAATAAATAAAATAAATAAATAAAAGTGGATTTCAACCCAAAAGAGCCCATGGTGATGCATGTGACACAGACCTTTAAAGGACGTGTAAAGTTCATATAAGGTTACATTTTTCATCGTTTACATTCAACATATGGTTAAGTTGCATTTAATAGACATTCAGTTGATTGTTAATTGAATGTCAGTTGAGCAGCAACGAGGCCAAAATATGGACCATCCAAGTAACCTATTACCAAAACTAGCACTTTTAAAATTTGTCTTTTCCAACAATTGCTTCAATTACATGTTTTATGTTTTAAACAGATCTGTTTTAACTAGCACTGACCTGATTTCTAGACAAAAAAAGTTTAAATAAAAGTTTTTAAATCAATAAAATTGTTATTTGCGTTATATCAGAATTTTACCCTTAAAATATCGTTTGCCCACAATACAAAAAACATAAAATATCTGCTCACTGAATTTATAGGATTCAATTTTCTTATGGGTTAAGAAGAAAAGGCCGTCTTAAGAATGTTCGGTAAATAAGACCTGAAGCTGCTGCACCTACAAACCTCTCACAAACCCCATATGCCTCCACATATCGGCTATCACATGAACTGAGGTGTCAGACACCGTGTCTATTCCAACATCTAATACCTTCCAGGAAAAATAAATAAATAAAAACGGTTAGCCTGTGTTTATCCAGAGGTAGTGGTCACCATCCACTCTGAGGATGTAATGAGTGTGAATCTCCAGAGAGAGGTGCCAGAGGTCCACTATATGTTACACAGCCCTCAGGACAGGGACAGAGAGTCTGGAAGAGTGGGACACAGTGAAAAGAAAGAATGAGGAATATGGAGAAATAGAAGAGAGTGTGCTGGAGAAGTAGAGAGAATGAGATAGGAGACAGAAGGGAACACTGTGAGAGGAAAACAGAAAAAGAGAGAGAGAATATATGCGCTGCTCTCCGGGCCCCTGATCTGCAGCACCTGTGGCCCAGACAGGCAGGTGTTTAAACAAAGCCTCTGTATTGCCTGCAGCTCTGGGGCTGTTTCAACAGCACAGCGCTCAACGACTCCACTGCTCACACCACGACACTCACGCTACATCATCCATCATTACACTGACCAGCACTGAAACATGCAGCACCTGGAGCATTCACTTTTCCCATCAAACCGTCTCCCTGACACAGCAGCGGCTACTCTGGATTTAATAACACTGAAACAAAACTAAAAATCCTCCACCACTCAAACTGCTGTAACTCTACTGTAATGAACATCCAGCTACAGCATCATCATTACATTACATTACAGCACACACTTATGAGACAAAAGGTGTATAATAAAGTTTCATTGTTTAAAAAAAAAATGCTGATATGTCCTAATTTATGTCAGAATTTTCTGCACTTAAAACATAAGTACAATAAAGATGAGAACATTACTAGTGTTTAAAAAAACTACAACAGATGTCTCACAAAAAGAAGGTTTAAAGAAGCACTAAATCCCAAAAAATTGGAGGGGTAGTTTGGGAGGGAAACTGGGTGATGTATGGGTTTAGAGGCAGGGCATAAGGGAGAGCTGATTGGCTGAGCAGTGTGCCTCCGATAGCAGTGAGATCGGGATGGTTGGACTTCAGCAGGGGGGGAAGTATTATTGATTGACTGATTTGCATATTGCGAGTATTTGCGTACCAAAGTAAACTAAAACACTATCCACACCTATACCACAGTTGAACCTGAGAGGGCGCTGCAGAGGCGGAAATTACCACAATAAAAGCTTTTTTATAAAGGTTAGGATTATTTATGAAAATTTTAAGCAGGACTGGTAGAAAAAATATATGTTTTAGGGTTTAGTCGCTCTTTAAGAGTGCAGTACAGGAAGAAGCACCAACTCACCCAGAACTTGACTAAGAAGAAGGCATTCTGTGGTCCTTTCGCAAACAAATCCTTCAGGCCTCCTTTCTTCTCTGGGAATTTATCGTAGATCTGACGGATGTCCACTGACTCCAGCAGTGGGTCGCTGTGCAAGTGGTTTGTCTGACCAATGTGTACGAAGAGATGCTTGTTGTACTGTAAAAAAAACAAATACTATTAGACTGACATAAATCATTTATATGAGGTTTATTACAACTGTTTAATATTATTTTAATGGGCCATAAATTTGTGTTTATTCCGCAAAATGAAACAAATATGACTATGGAAACATAATTACATACAAATTAACACTAATACAATAAAAATGTAAGTAATGTCATTATTGATATTTTGCTTAGAACACCACAAGTTAGACTCTAAAACTGATAAGATAAACTAGTTGTTGGATGAAACTATTGGAAACACTGTTTTAGCTAGGAAAGCTGTAGAAATCATTAATATATTGATTTATTGTTAATACAAGTGTATATAATGACTGTGTTTTTGTTTTTCCTGCCCAGAGAAATAACTTTGGTCTTACTTTAGATTTTTTTTGCACAGTACTGTATATTTAAGGGTAAAACTTACAGTAGAAATCAGACAATTTCCTAAATTACAATTTGTGGTTTGCCACAATTCCGACTTTTAATTAATAGCACTATATTTTAACTCAGAAGGTACCAATTCCAAGCACCATGTCTGACATTTGTTTTTTTACATGACAACAGAAGCAAGAATACAAAATGATATTTTTCTTTTGTGTGCAGCAGATTAATAGCTGCTGTCTCAGTAGATGAGAGGTAAAAACATTTGGTAGGCACTCTGCCAGAGTGATAGATCACTGAGGTCTGCTAAGGAGAAGGAGGGTGACAAAGTCACAGTAAAGAAGCCATCGGCCAGAATAAACCAAACTATACCCTTTTACCTTCAGAGTGAATTTAGAGGGCATGCTCTTTTCTTTGTGATGAGCTTTACTTTACCGAGTCTCACTTTATTAACTACATTACTGACAGAAGTAGTTTAATTTAATTCAAACTATTTATTTGCTATGCTTAAGAAAATGTTTAATGATCATTAGATCATTTCACCACTTTTTTCAATTTGCTTACTTTGCTTAAATATTTTAGTTTTTTTATATACTGTGTATACTGTGAATCTTCATATACTCACAGACTCTGGGTCCCTCTGCTGTTCCAAAAATGAAGAGAACTCGACCAGCCGCAGTTTGGTTGTGCCAATAGAGCGACCCTGCCATGCTGGGGGAGTGGCTGCTGGCACTGAGGGGGGCTCGAAACCTAACCCAGACAAACACAGACCAAACACCTTAACTAAGTTTCCAAAATTCAATACCTGTGTGACAAACTGTGTAACAATTAACCTTGTAAAGCATTCAACACGAAATGTACCTGATAGAGCTGTCTGAATGGGGTAGGCTTGCTGTGCAAAAGGTTTAACGCTGAGAAACAGACAAATACACAAAGTTATTACACACTGCACCATGTTTTACACTAGACCTCAGTCATACTGTGTGATCACACTACACACTTTATTACACACTTAACTGTAATTCTAACTGGAAATAAATCCTTTAAAGTGTAGGAAAATGCCAAGACTCTGACAACAGTCATAATTATGGGTTTTAAACATTATCATCACTGTTGCACAAAAATATAAGTTAAAAATCACCGTCTTGATGAAGAAGTAGAGTTTATTTGCCAGTTGCATACAATTTACAATTTACAATAAGGGTCACAAATAACAGAACTCATGACATTCAGTTTATAATTGTTAAATGGTTAAGTAGTGTCTTAAAATATTATTAATTGGCACTAGTTAAGACATTATTAATCTTTAAAAAAAAACATGACTAAATTCAAATGCTTTACTATGTTGTAGTTAATGAAATAAGAGATTAATTAAAATATGTCGTATGATTAATAATGTCTTAACTAGTGTCAATTAATAATTTGTTGAGGCCTTCTTTCGTAAATACTGTTAATGTACCCAAATTAAGTAATATTTCAATATTTTACAATAAAAAGCAGTTGTTACAAATATTAGTGTATAACAAATACATAAAGTATCTTAGGAAAACTGTGCATGCTTTATAATAGTATTTAATTTAATTTAATTTTCAAAACAACTGAAAGATTACTTCATTACTAAAAACAATTAACCATATGATAGTCCATAGAATGGATCTGCAGAAAAGAGTGAAACAGAGCTGTACTCACTCTTGTGAAGATCCCGGATGGCCCGTTGAAAGCTGCCAAAACTAGATCCGGAACGAAAGAAACAAACAGAGAACAGTCACACCACATACAGCAGCAGAACAAAACCTGGCTACTTTCTCAAAGCAGAAATGCCTCCATCCATCAATTGGATTCCCAGTGTAGCGACAAAGCTGCCATGTAACTGCTGCTGTGTTTCTGGGCATTTACAGACGACTGTACCCTCCAGCGTTCTCCTGCTACAGCACTCAGAAATGTTTATGCTGTAAATCCCTGTCCATGAAGTCATTATGGAGAAGGAGCCTGATGGGTTTAGGGGGGTCTTTAGGGTGTTTTTAGGAACTCTTACCCCTGGTGCTCCGGGGAAGCTGGGCTGAGGAAGGCCTGCCAGCCCCAGCTTGTTGTGGATGGCCGTAGCCGAGACGATCTGAGCAGAAGACATGGCCGCCATGCTCTGGAGCGCTTTGTCCTTCACGCTTTGATCCTTCAACAACACAGGAAAAAAGGTTTTAAGCAGAAAGTGTGTGTGGGTGTGTGTGTGTAAATGTGTGTGTGTTTTTCATGCCGTGAGGGATGCAGCAGAAACAGCTATCGACAGAACACACACGCTGCATGCAGCGACAGGAAGGGGAGTGGGCATGCGTTCAATGCACTGAGGGGCTAACTTGGTACAATCTCATGCTTTAACAAGACAAATTCTGCTCAGTATGTAAACTTAGGAAAGAAGCTACATCCAAAGCTCAGAACCCAGTTTGTGTTTTTGTGCTTTTTTTGAAGAATGTTAAACGTTCCAGTAGGAAAGGTCAAAAAAGACTTTAAATAAAATGAGCTATATTGTTGTGTTCATTTACAGGAGCACATTAAAAACTTAACTTTCAATTAAAGTCAATATAAAAAGATTTCTGGAGCATCTCCAGCATGGGTCATTTTGGAGCATTTACATTGGTGTATACACAATATAAATAAATTATGTCAAGTAACCAAGTTATATTTGTATTTACAATAATAATTTGTAATAGTTATTACAAAAACTTGTACATCAAAGGCAAATTTGCTGGAATTTTTCACTACATGATTTCAGTGGAAGTCAATGTAAACAGATCTTAATCTGATTCATTCTGGAGCATTTCTATTGTTCCACTCCTCACAAAGTTACAAAAAAAAAAAACACTTCCATATTTACATGAAGTATATCATATTTACATTATGATTTATTCATTTATTTTAATTATTCATGGGTGTTTTTGAGCATAAATGCAATAAACCAATCAGAATGTCACTTCCCATTTCCTTTAAGAGCCAAGTGCACTTTATTGCTGTTGCTACATTGCTATTTCAGGGGTGCAGCTACCTGGATGTGTCCAACACTTCTCAGCAGAGGAGACTGATCTGCTTGTTTACACTCGTTTATTCTGTTTATTGTGTTTTAAAAGTGTGCAGAGCTGCCAACAGGCACATGCTATGGGTTTGTGCACTGCTGGGTGTCCATGTGTGTGTGTGACACGCAGGGGTGTACGTATGTTGCACATGTGCCTCTGATGACAATTCGCTACCAAGATAGCAATGAACGTCTGACTGTTGATGGCTCTTTAGGTTGATTTCAATAGACAGCAATACGCTAGAAATGTACCTGAAAACACCTAATTTCAAGACCACCACGGCCATCAGAGTAGATATATTTGGCATTGCTATTAAGGTAACAATGGGCATCTCAATGTTTGTTTGTTTTTTTCAAAGGCCCCACAATGTCTTTGCATAAAAGCATCTATTTTTTTCCTTTTTCTATAGAGTTGCTATTATGTCAAAGAATATGTGTTTATGATGATGGCTAAATTAATTTAAGGTCCTAAAGATCTACTACTGCGCTTCACAACACTGACTTGCCTGAACAACACCATATTCCTGCTGAATGATTTCAGAAAAATGAAGATAAGTACAGATTTGAACAGGACAGAAAGGAAAAAAAGGGCTGCAGTCGGGGTACAGATGAACATGAACCCTATTCATCCTGCGTTCTCGCTCTAGCGTACAGGGAGAGGAAAAAGCTTAATGTTAAGGACAGCAGTTTTCAGCGAGATATGAGCACAGGTCTGTTGTGTTACACAGACTGTAGATCAGAGCCGAGTTTACTGGAACTCAATGCTGCTCTCATGAAAAAACCTCTCAACTCAAAATGAATGTCATTAATTTTCATTAAGGAATGTATTAGTGTTAAATTAAGCACGCAACTATAAACACTTTGAAGTGCTGCTCAAGGTGAGGTAGGCAGTGAATGTTTTAAGTTTTCTAAAGCTATCTTGTTAAAACACATGTAGTAGGATTACAAATTGACACTGAAATGAACTAATTAACCGTTAACATTATTAATTCAGCGCAGAACTGGTACTGTCAACCTCCGTAATACACTCAAATTTAAACTTGATCTTGTCTCTTGAGGTTTTCTCATGACAACAGCAATGAAATCTGCAGCCAAAAGTCAGGGGTGGGTGGAGACCAGATGTGGGTGGAGCAAGCTGGATATACAGCAGCGCCAAAGCTGGTCTTTCAGTAGTGCCTAGCATAGAGGAACTGAAGTGAGCATGAGAGATTTATACTGCCATCCACAGGCCAAACAGCAAAGCAACAGTATACATTAGGATTAGGAGTACTCACCAAATGAGTGACCTGTACACAAACAGATTGGACTCATTTTAATCAGATTGCCCTTTCCCAGACAGAGTGCTGTATTTTGTTTTAACATGAAATATGTTGTTGATTTTGATGTAAACCTACTGTAAACTATGGAATTGCCTCTATTACACTCTGTTGTACATTACCTATGTGATACCGCAAAGTTTTTGTGAGTTCCAACACACTCAAAAACCCTTGTTTCACCTCAAAAAAGCATAAAAATTGTAGTAATGACTACATGCGCTAAATGAGCATTTCATTATGAACATCTGTAAACCTTCTCATACAGGAGGTGGTGTAATTCTGAACATGTGCATCCCGTCAGGGCCACAGTTTGCCATATTCTGATGTCTGCTTCAAGCATAATGATGCACCATGCCTCAATGCAAAAGTCATCTAAACCTAGTCTTATGAACATGACAATCATTGGTCAATCAGTGGTTAATCCAGTCACTGCATCTGAATCCAATACTTAATTTTTTAATATTTAGGATGTAGTGAACAAAAAATCTGAAGCAAGAAAGCTTGTTAAAAAAAAAAAAAAAGGTCCTTGCACCCTTGCTAACCAGCCATAAATTAGTGTCGATCAACAGGGTGAAACACGAGATCGAATGATGTACGTACTTTCGAACATGGTATCGTACAGGCATACTAGGAGGTTAAATGTGTACCTGTTATGCAAAATTTAAAAAGTGGATATTTCTGGTGGACTATTTTCATTATAGAACTACAAAGTGCTCCTTTATGAGTGTACAAACAAGGAGGTGGTCATAATATTCTGACCGGACAGTGTAAAATTAAAAGAATTACACTTAGATATTCAGGATTTTACAGATGTGCTAAAATTTCTAAGGCTATAAATAAAAAACTAATCTAAGGCTATTAGATTATTAGATATTTCCCAAAGATTTATAAAGTTTGCCCAATTGATCCATAGTTGCTAATAAAGAAAAAAAAGGCTAGGAGGAGTTCAGTTTAGTAAACTGAACTTTTCCACTGGCATTTCTTCCCAACTCAAGGGCCTCCATCAACCATGAACCACATATACCTTATATAATCACCATTCACAGTAAAAGTTATGTTTTACAGAAATAACTCGATCAAATAGGAGAGGAAGGTAATGAGATGAACATGCTTTAGCTGCAGTCTGATATAAACCCATCACTGCCATGTTAGAGTGCTCAGTCTCTGCTGTGAGCATTGTCCCTCGGGTTATTGGGTCAAATCCTTTTAATTCATGATCAGTTCAGGAGATTAATTAAATTAGTAATTAGTTGAAGTCTAGCTCATAAGCTAAAGTGTCTGAATTCACATTGATTAGAATGAGCTGAAATTGAATTGACTGGATCACTGCATTCATGCAAGGTTAGTAGGTTTTTGCCCTTGAATATGAAAAGTGAGTTAAAATAATTAAAGAAAAAAATCTCAAAATACCACACATCTGCAGTAGTGTGCTCAAGCACACAGTTCCCTGTGAAACATATAATTAAAAGCTGGGCAATAAGTGTTTTTTTGTCACTAAAACACTAAAGAATAAACAGAATAAATGCAAATAACATTTATACATCACTGTGTTCATTAAAATATCTCCAAATCTCTTGTAATTACATTTACTAGTATTATTTATAGTTATCATCCATAACCTGGTTTCGTAAATCAGGTAAAAGCTGGTGATGGAATTAAACACATACACTGGGGCACTAGCTGGGATCCTCCAGGAGAAATCTGGAACTAAGTTTTTATTCTTTTATATTGTATGTATGTATGCCTGCATCTGTTCTAATGTGATCTGGAGTTTTTACAACAAAAACTCTCATTGCTGAAATACATTATTTTAAATAATGTGATTAGGTTAATAAAACATTTGCACAATAGAAGGGTACATAATCACACACATTAACACACAATTATTTATATAAGCCCAACATTTTACCAACAGTGCATCTTTACAAAAAAGGCTTTTTAATTTCTAGAAGAAAAACACAGATCATAAAAATACATATCAATATAATACTATAAATCTGCTTGATAGAAGGTAAATATGCTCATGTTTCCAGACTTTTGTTTAGAATATATTTATCTAAAGGCCATGTTAAGTCATAAAAGATTCTGCAGAAATAACTTAATTGCATGTACTGCTAAACACTATTTCTGAATGCTATTTTAAATACAGAGTTTCAAATATGCATCAATTTTCCCAAAGAAATACCCATACCAATTACTTTTAATTTAATTATTTAAGCATTTATAATGAATTAATCATTTCACAATAAATCACAATTTATCACACAAATCACAATTCTACTACAGTTAATATATAAATGTAAATATAATATTTACTGACAATTTGTTATACCAGTGCTGGCACAAATGAACTGAAATCAGATGTGAACCTCTATGATGACCTAGGCAAAGAATTATGAGTGAGGCATGTAGTGAAATGGTGTTTAGATAACTATACTTATGTATGTGAGAAGATACTGTAAACGTTTCATGCCTCTGTGAGTTATTAACCTCTTACTGCAGTGAGAACTGAGTCATCTAATATTTTTAAGTGTTCATCACTGATGATTTTTATTAGTCATCATCACTCTTTAGCTTTAGTGGCCATATGTAGAGTGGTGCAGTGGTGGTCTGACATACCGTATCATTTTCCATATCTGAAGGTTTATCAGCTTTGAACTAAAATCGCATAACAATGAATCAACAGTTAGCAAGCCTTATTTATTACTGCCCTTACTTTTACAGACAAAGTATTATGTACTATTATATGCAAAGGCTACATAATCAACTTCTGCCGTAATCTGAAAACGGCCTTTTATACTTAGCAAATTTAGTTTTAATTCAGAAATCCTCACAACCAAGCTGAGATGTTTTGAATAAAGTAAAAAAAATCCAATTTATCATGCATTCTTTATTCCAGTAAAGAATGCACTAGTATTTTAATTGACACCACTAATATAAATATAATTGCATTTTACATTTCTTACATTAATTTTTATATCTAC
Organism: Astyanax mexicanus; assembly: GCF_023375975.1. Taxonomy (NCBI): domain Eukaryota; kingdom Metazoa; phylum Chordata; class Actinopteri; order Characiformes; family Acestrorhamphidae; genus Astyanax; species Astyanax mexicanus. Next base: position 4,853,527 of record NC_064417.1, read on the forward strand.
ATTTAAATATCCGCTATAAAAACTTGCGTTTTAAGGAGAACAGATGAGGTTAAATGCAGTTAATCAAAGAATATTGTTGTGAACTATCAGATTAAATTTTTTAATCGATTGACACCACTATATATTCATTATAGCTTTGAATAACTTCTGTACTGTGCCAGTGTCTAAAAAGGCAAGGTTCCCTTCCTGCCACAATCAAGAAGGAAGGAAGGACTTCCATCGCTGAAGAACAATGATTTGGACACTTACAGAACAACCTGAAATTTCACTTTTTTTTAAATTATATAATTAATTATAATGTTTTGCCCCCTAAAAATATTCAATTAGACCTTTCCACCTTCAATTTTTATTGTGGATCCCCTTGAGGAAAAAGATCTATTTGGACAGGGCCATCCTTGAGTGCGTTTTACAACAACCGCCCCAACTACAGCACACGGCAAGCAGTGTCCTTACAAAGAGTACAGCTCCCTCCAAAACAAATACACTTTTGTAGAGAACAGGAAGGAAGCAGGGGACAGGCAAACATGCGGGAGAAAAGAAGCAAGAGTCGTTCGAGCGCATACTGAGCAGGACGCCAACACACACAGGAAAACTAGGTTACACACAAGCAAGCAAAGGGGCAAGCGCAGCGGGCCTGAGAGACAGGGTTATGTAATTATATATTGATTGTGTTTTATATGTAAACTGATTGCGACGCTTCAAAAATCTTGTGCTGAAACAGACTAGCTGATTCTCCTTGAATATTTTTGACATACTGCATGCTGGACTGATGATACAGCAGTTATAATTTATTGGGAATTTATAGCAGCGTGTTTGTATAATATTTAAAATATTTAATTAAATGAAACATATTGCAGTTTTATAGAGAAAGAGAGAAAAACATAGAAAAAAATATAGAATAAATTTATGTTACTGTCAACTCCTAATCCACAGACACAAACATTAATTTAATAACAGGATTTGTGTGTACACAAACACAAACCTATACACATATGTACTGTGTATAACATACAAGTATACTGTGTATACTGTGCGAAAGCAAATCAACACATACCTTTAGTTTAGCATGAAGTTCTCTGGACTTTCTTCGTGCAAGAACCTGAATGTGACTGGAAACCTGTTACAAACACACACAAACAGTGTGACAAAAATATTTTTTTCTGATTTCTTTTTTTACTTAGCTGAGTAATCCATAATATATGGATTAAACATTATTCAACATAGTATATATATTCACCGTATACCTGTAACTCTACCTCTTCACTACTTTACAACTGATGCTCTCAAATACATTAGGAGGCAAGAAATTTAAGTAATTAACTCTTGATAAGTTCAGCACAGCTGTTAACTGAAAGCCTGAATTCCAGGTGACTCTAAATCATAAAGCTGACTGAGAAAATGCAGCCAAGATGTGCAAAACTGTCTAATCTAAGAAAGAGGTGCTACTTCGAAAAATGTAAAATATAAAACATATTCTGGGTTGTTTAACACTTAACACTTTGTTTACAAAAAATAAATCCATATGTTTTTCTTTATAGTTTTGATGACTTTAGTATAAATGTACAATGCAGAACATTTTAAAATAATGATAAACCACTGAATTTGAAGTGTGTCCAAACCTTTGACTGGTACTGTTCTTAAGGCAGGTTAGACCATGAAACCTAGAGGTCAAAACTACAGACCAGCATGTTAAATACACACACAGACAACTCACCTGTTTTCTTGTTCTTGTCTTTCCGGTCCTCAGTTTGATATATCTGGCAATCAATTCATTACGACCTGTAAAGAGAAGAAAAAGTTAAATATGTAGAGCAAGAACAGTACATTCACATACAATATGTACCAGTTAGACAAAAAAAAAAAAAACAAGTCTGGAACATTGTACTGTCTAACTTTATTCTAAGATATGATCATATTTAGTGCCATTTCCTATATATGTAAGTAGTCCAGTAGTTTTTTTAACATTTTATGAAGTCAACAACTGAATGTGAAATGAAGCTTCAATTACAATTTACTCATTTGCTACATAACTGTTACTTGACAATGTGCTCTGCATTTTACCAGAAGATAACATCATAACGTCATGTGTCAGCACTGCCCCTACGATTTTTGATTAATTTCTGAGTATGCACAATCAAATCACCAAATAGACACAGGATGTGTTATGCAATCATGCATACACAAACGCATAATTACCAGCATTTTACTAGACTTACTGAGCTCTGGCCTAGATAATATACACATGGAAGTGGAAGAGTAGTGATTACATCCTCAAAACAAAAAAAAGGTGAAAATAATTATTCCATCCAATTCATCCTGACAATAAAATCATCATCTGCTGACGAATATAACTGTGTATATTTGCATGTATTCAAAAGGAAATCCCATTTTTGTTTTAAATGTACACACACACACACACACACACACACACAGCTCTAACAGGTATGGTGAGTGTCTCCTGTTCTCCAGCTCTCTGAGGGAGCACTTTGTTGGACTGTAAGAACATCGTGTGACACCAGGCCAACAAACAGCGTCTGGGGATTTTTACCCAACGTGCCTCTACTGTAATCTCCTATAGCCCAGACCTGGGCCTCCCTATTCTTCCACACACACACACACACACACATACATACACACACACACACACACACACAGTGTACACATAACGCCACAATACGGGCATTCATGCACGCCCTGCACTCAGATCAAAGGGCCACCAAATGGCCGGCTGTAAGCATGCTTACTGCTGCATAATTCATTCTTTTCAGCCGCTTGAAAACACGCTCAGCTGGACTTGGCACGGCTGCAAAACAACCTCCAGAGAGAGAGTGAGATGGAGAGCGAGAACGGAAAAGAAAAAATGAGAAGAAGACGGAGGGACCATGAACACACAGACAGAGAGAGAGAGAGAGAGAGAGAGAGAGAGAGAGAGAGAGAGAGAGAGAGAGAGAGAGGTAAAAGAGAAAGAGGGTAGAACAGGCACTGTGGAGGGGGTCCATGTAGAGAGGAGGTGCTTTACACTACAAGTGGTGTTGAATAAAGGCCACAGTCCAAGCAGTGCCAGTGAATCAGTGAAGCTGTTACTAACACTCATCTGAGTAACTGTAAGTAATACGCTGCTGCCATGCTGCCAGCAATTTGACAGACTGAACACGAGAGCTAGCAGTTAAAACTGATGGAATTTATTACTTTAATAGTTTGATATCATGGATACACTGATTGAACTACTATATTTCTCATCTAGTTCAACTAATTTTACACAATATTTCAGGGGGGAAAGGTCTAGAAACATCTATACAAACGTAAAAATAAAATATAAATTCAGTACTATGATTGGGAATTGGCAAGAACCTGCTCTATCAATACATACAGCAATTTAGTGTTTGTAATTCAATAAAACAATATGCATAAATAAATCTGAGCAAAAGACTTTTTTCTTTTTTAGAACAGAACAATGGACAGAAGCCGGAGATGGGCAAGAAGTTGATTGAGTAGGACAAAAGTTTAGAAAGCTCTGCTGCAATATTCATGAAAGGTTCAATTCTAGCGCCGTACGACCTTTCAAAGTCATTGGAAAGCTTTTGAAAGTTTGCTTATCTAGATTTGTCACTGGAATTTCCCCCATTTATACTTAAAAAAATAAAAAAAATCTTTGTCAATTTACGTACATGGGACGAAACATTGCTAACATGCCTAGTGTGTTGACCTCGCCAGCTAAGCTAACAGACATGGTGGAGATGAAGACAGAGATTGTCTCCGCCTGAAGAATGGACATCTCGGCACTACTCAGGTCAGAGCTTAAATCCACACTAGCTGAACAGTTTGAGGAAATTAAAACAGAACTGAATCACATCGTACCTGTATTTAGAGTTAAAGCTTTTATCGGAACAGTCACACAATATGGCGAGAGTAAAACATTTGATTTAGTTATTGCTGAATATTGCTAGGGTACAAAATAAAATCACTTCTTTCAAGACAATTATTTGTAAATTGTGGTTTAACTATACTTTGTACTGTGAGTTTTGTGGATTGAACCACCTGCCTCAAATACCCAATAAGAAATCCATGTATATAAATAAAACCTTTTTTTGTTTCTCTCTGGAAAAAACACCTCATACCATGTCATACCGAGTCAGTAAAGATGCTGACTGTCTAGTTTTTCTCAGGGCAAATATTATGACAAGAAATAGCAAGTGAAAGAAATTTCGACATGATACGGTAACAAGCATGCTTCATAAATAACAGCGGTTACTGAAACTTTAGACAAATGCTTCACATTAACGTCATACTCTCCCAAGAAACAGACGCTGGAACTCAAGGAGTTACTGGAATCTTCTGAGGGTCTAGATGACTCAGAATAACTGATGCAATTTTGGACCCACAGAAGGTCGTATCAGGCCTTGTGAACAGTGAACAGGAGGCACAAAAAAACGTGTCCTGTAAAAAGTCAGGGCTACTGAGAGCCGGAGGCTGAAGGTTGTCAAACTGACCAACTAAAGTGGCCACAGTGAAGTGGAGATGTCTGTGGGATGGTTCGCATTCCTTAGGAGAAGTTTTAAAAGCCCGCTAAAGCGTGAAAGCGATGGGTCAAGACTGTGCAGGTGGAGGCCAGACAACAAAGGGCTGTTGAATATGTCAGGAGTCAAAGATCATCACATCAAACCGAGAGAAGTGCCGATTCAGCAATGAGAAAGGGGCGTAGAGTGGAACCCTGGAGAACTCCTACTGTTCACAGTCAAAACTAAGGCTGATGGATGGACCTCAGGCTGACCCGGAATGACCTGGCGTAACCTTATTGTATCTCAGGGCCCTGACTGATGTAAACAGCCTATGGCATTAAAGTGTGCATAACTTTGTTGTGATAATCTCAGAACCTCCTTTTACACAATGCTGTGTGAGCAGCACAACTGAAATTCTGAGGGTTAATGTCTCTTCAGGCTTTGTATTTTTGCCATAAAACTTTTTTTTAACCCAATTTAGCTCAGCAATTGATCCACCCACCTGCCATCAGTTGCAATACTCCTGAAACTAGGAGGGTGAAGACTAGCAATAGAAGTGGGTGATATCCCTAATATAATAGCACAATATTTAGGAGTATTTTTAACAATATAACAGAAATAACAATATTCTAGACACCAAACATATATTAACATTTTAAGAATAAACAATTGCAGAATATTTAGAGCATGCATAAAAACAGCAAACATAAACAATGGTACAACAAATAGCCTTAAAGATTAACCCTCAATGTAAATAGCATAAATGCAAAATAGATGCTTTCAAGACAGAAAACTATTATTACAATATGTATTTGTTCATAATGTTTTTAAAAATGATAGATATTACAGTGAAACGGTATGATATGGCACGGGTTACGGGTGCAAAAAGTTAAGCAGCAAGATTTTTCTCAGCATCAACATACATTTCACTAATGTGATTAATGCATAAAATAAAATAAATAAAATCCATTTTCCCCTCAGTACTAAACGCCCTGAACATCTTTTCCTGATTTGGCCTGCTGCTGCTTTGATGTAGGTTAACACAAATTAAAGTCTACATTTTCATGCCGACTCATTTCCAGTAACTGCGCTTGTTTTAAAAGAGACTCGACCACAAATCCATGGAGTGTTACAGCACAAGGGTGATGTCAAAAGCTGTAAGACTGCCCAGCTAGTGCTCTAGTGCTAAACTCATCTAATACACGCACACAACACACGCATGCACACACAACACACACACTCCTAAAGTGGCTTCTGTATATAACATCTCTGCTCACAAGCCCAGGAAAAAAAGCTTCACTCAGGGAACAGCCACTGATGCAGTAAGAGCCAATAAAAATAGCTTCTCATTTCATGCTCTTCAGATGGTCATTTCCATTTGTCATTTGTCAAGAGCTGTCAGGACCGCAACTACAACCCTGCCCGGGGTGGAGCCTCACTTCTTTAGGACATACTTCAATTAGAGCTCAAAAAAGGAAGAAGAAAGGAGAGCCGTTCTGAACTTTTACACAGTATAAGGTGGTCCCGGGAAAGGCTTTACCCACAGGGAGTGATGGAGTGATGAATACACTCAGCTAAAATCATCTCATCTATAATCAAAGAGCCAAAACTTTGTTTAAATAAAGATTTGCTTTGCTAATATTTCCCTGAACGCTGTTGGCTAAAGACCTAGATTAAATTTATATATATATTATATATATATATATATATATATATCAATTTCACATTCAGTCTATGCATCTGTGCAGATGTTCTGTTACATACAGAATACCTAATAGAGAAAGAAGTCCAAATAGGGCGGTCGTCCTGCTAGCACTCACGGATAGCTCAAAGGTCTGAGGGTTCGTTAGCATAACAATGCAGCAGACAAATAATACTGAGCTTTTCAATAGGAGGTCCAAGTCTGAGGGATGAAATTTACAAATTTGACGTTGCATACATTTTCGTCATGGTGGTAAAAGCTTGTACAGAATTTGACTGCTAATTTTACAAACCAGTTATTTAAAAAAAGTGATTTACCGCAAACAACATTTATACAACCTTAAAGAGAAGTTTAATTAATATTTGTTATTTGTAAATATTTTTTAAATTCTTGTTTTTTTAAATGATGGTCGATGAACAAAACAACTCCCGACTGTTTTACAGCTGATTTACAGTAGTACAATGTAATACATGACAGCTCAGAATTCCCACATCAGTACTTTCATTTGTACTACTGTTACAAAAATATTTATGTTTTTCTAGACATTGCATTGGCTGTACCTAGATCTTAAAGTAAACTAGATAAAAAAAAGTTCTATTTATGATTAAATTACTTAATTTATACATTGTTTCTCATCGTTATGTCTTTAAACTAGTTTTCAGTGAAGTTTCTCCAGCACTAAGGCTCGGTGCAACAGCATTAGCATTAGCCACCAGTGCTATCTCTTCCGGTGTTCAGAGGAGAGTACATCGGGACTATACTCTGTGTGTTTGCCGTGTTAAAAAAAGCTACGTGGGACGAAACTCTAGCTGGTAGCACCTTGGGTGGTATTTACGTTCCACTAGTGCTGCGGTTAGCGGCTAATGCTAATGCTGCTGCACCCAGCCTTAGTGCTGTCGAACTTCTCCCTTAGACATACTCATTGTCCAAAAAATATGGTATATTATCATTTCTAAAAATTGTCTGAACAGTTTGCTTTCAATATTTATCTTTTTATCTCAAAAGAGTACTTTAAAGAGGCAATTCCTACCTATTAATTAGGACTCCTATGATGACAGCAGTGCTGGGAGGTTGAAGACCAGCATGTGTCACATAAAGCCAGCTAACAACTTCTTTATAAACTGCCACTAACACAAAGGCATTCGACAGCTGAATGCACCAACTGTGCTCTGTAGGACCTTTGTCTATTAATTGATATGGCATCAGCATAAATCACACAGGTGCGCATGCATGCACAAAACACAAATGGAAAAATTAACTTTTGATTAATTGTCCAGTTCTAATTAAATTACTAAATAGCCTTTTTCCCCCCATAAAGGAAAATGTCCATAAATTCCACTACAGCACGTCTCAGAATATTTGATTATTAGAATTAGTAGGAAAAGGCTAATAATGCTTAAATTAGATAAGATTCAGTACTTCAGGACAGCAGAAAATAGCTCAAAGCTCAAAATTCAACACTTCCAATTAGATATCAGACTTGGCTAAAGCAGTTCTGGTATTATCTACCTGTTGATTCAACATGCAAACTGTCGCTGAGAGTAAAAGCTAAAGATGCCATATGGTCAAACTAAATGTCAGCCTCCAAAAACCAGATGGGGGGTCCGGACAATCCTTTCACTGGGTGTCCAGCAGCTTAGGCTGATGATCTGCAGCAGTCCCACTGCAGGTGTTTCCCTCAGAGCACGGCCGAAAGGGGTGCGGCTAGATTTCCCCCGGCCAGAAAAAGCCTTTCACGCACACGCTACACACACACACCACACACACCCACACACGCCTGCTACCATCTGATTAGAGCTAACCAGCTGTCCTTTGTGAGGGCTAGAGCCCGTAACATGATGACACCCCTCCGTCCGCAGTCCATATTCACAGGGCCAGATGGCGTGAAACCGTGACGGAGAAGTCCTCAGTGTACCAGCGAGCTCTGTACCAAAGCTATGATATGACTGAGTAACCAGGACACATTTAAGAGACACATGCTTTATATCAGGCAGGACGTCAGCAGGAATCCCAATGGGGTGATCGCCAGACAAGAACACTTGCTAAAAGTTTACAAAAAAAGTGCCAGAAAGTCTTATAAATTTACACTGACAGGGAACTGTGAAGTGATTATTAACTGGTAATAAATAATAATCATAACCCTCTTAAAATGTTGGTTATTATTGATATCAGTGAAAAACATTGACATGGCTATGGAGATCTGGACAAAATAAAACTGGTCTTAAGAATGAAAAAAAAATAATAATAAAAATAGAAAATCATAACCATTACAGTTTAATAGATAAATGTTATGCATTTAGTTGCTACTGTTCAGTTCAATCTATAAAAAATACAAATAGACAAATATCCACTGTTCACATCAAACGATCAATAAATGAATAAATAATTTTCTTTATATTCATTTTTTTATCTGTTTTTTTACTTCTAAGTATCACAACTGCTATGACAACTTAAGGATTGTTTCCAGGTTATATCTCTGAGACATAAAACATAATATAGTAATTGCTGTTCTTGTGCTTAGAATTATTATATTAACATTATTATAATAGCTGACTTACAATAATAAGCTAAGATATAAGAATAATAAGTGGGGAATCTTCTGTAAGCCTGTAAGTGCTAAATGAGTATTCAATTTACTTCGAAATAATATGTATACAATTACAAATAGGTTCGGAATTACTACCGTACTTGTTTCGCTCAGATATCTAGAATATTTAGTTTGTTTATTATTTTTCAAATAATGTGATTTTTTGTTAATTTTAATGTTTAGACTTTGAATAGGTCTCAACATATTGGCTTCCACTACTTTCTATCCTGTTACACTATTTCTGACACTTTTTAGCCTCTAAAGTTCATCTCTACCACAAGATTGCTATTCAGTTATGAGTGCAGAGTGTTTAAGCACACACTGCGCGTTTGTGGTGTAAGATAACAGCTTATATACTGAGATGTCATTAAGTTGTTATATATCAATATATCTCTCCCCAAAGATTTGGGGAATACGCTGCTGGGGAAGACGGCTATGTGGCATTCTCTCATTACATACAAACACTAAACTCACAGCAAGCACTGCCATGATGGATAAGGACTGTGAGTGTGTGCTCTTACAAACTGGATTTCCTTCCTCCGGAGCTGCTGTATTACAGCGGCGCTCCTTCTCACCGCAGCCAACACACACCAAGAGTGAATGCTTGGTTAAGAGTCATTTTCTTTAATAAGAGCAATTAAGCGTGCATCCTGTGTGTGCGTGTGTGTGTATATGTATGCGTGTGGGGTTGTTTGTATGCGAGTGTGTCCTAAAATGGCAAGCTGACTGGAAACATCACACCAGCCTGCTGGAAATCACACATGGAAAATCCGAAGAGCCCTGAATGACCGCTCGCTCCCTCACTCTCTCACTCTAAGATGTTTGAGTGTGTAGGAAAACATGGAAACATTAAACATTAAATCTAACCTTTTATTATTATAAGATAAACCTAGTCGTCAATAATGATTTCATACTTATTACTTGCATTATTTTATGATGAGTAAACCTTCGATACATATTAATGTATATTGATTGTATAGTGATTTATAAAACCAAGATTGATTTAAAAATGGCAGAGAAAAGGAAAACTTTTTTATACTAGCTGTAAAGGTAAAAAGAGAGATACAGGAGCAAAAAGAAAGATGTACAGAGTCCCAGAGACAGAAAGCAGTAACACTAAGTGGCCTGCTACTTTTAATGGACAGTCAGAACCTGCTAAAAGTAGAGGTGGGCAATATGACAATATTTTATTGTATCATGGTAAATTTTCTTATGCTGATGATTCGCTTTTTAAGCAGAAGCTAAAAAAAAAAAACTGACCCGACCGTACATTTGTTACATCGGTTACTGCTAATCTATTTTGTATGGGTGTTAAAACATTACAATAAATATTGTGTGGGGTGAAAATATCTTCAAACATTATGATCTATTTCATTTTATACGGAACATTTAAATCAGCTTTACCTGAAATCTAGAAGGATCAAGCCAGAGGACCTAAAGTACAAATGAAGCAGTTTAAAGAGATAGTAGGTGCAAATCCATGCAAACTTTGAAAATGAGAACTTTTTTAACATCACTTACTGAAATTCGTAGACATTTCCTGCTTAAATATGACACAGGGTTGGTACGATGCTAAAAACAAAAAACTTCAATATTCTTTAATTATATGAGTGATTCTCAAATAATTAATTTTTGGTTATTACATAACAACTTAGTTTTTTTGTTTATTGTTTTCTTTACATTTAAATTGTAAAAAAATATATATATTAAAACAAGTCAAACAAAAGTTTTTACTGAAAGGAAATGTGTCAAATATAAAAAAGCACTGGCACACATTAAAATCCTTTACAGGTTCCTCACAGAAGCAGCAAATGTTTTATCTACTGAGATTCCCTCTGGTAGCTTCTACATGTAAAGATTTAGATTTCCAATACTCCATTAATTCAATTAACCTCTCAGCCCTAACATAATATAATAAAAATGCCCAATTTAACCTTAAGAGCCCCAAACTGTACAAATTCAGAGTTGCAACTTATTGAGATGAATGTTTCCCGTTTATAACATCATCTATACTTAAGCTTTAAGGTGCTGAATTTTAAATACTTTAAACACTAGGGGACATTTTTGCCCCCTGCCCCGATTATTTTTCCAAAACTAATGTCAGATTCAAAAGATTCAATTGCACGCAAAAACCTGAGCTTGTTATGCTGTTCGTACACTGGTCGAGCTGTGGGTGTACCACCTACATCTCTCATTATGACAGCCGAACACAACGCCTTCCTGTAACAAAGTGGACACATCAATAATGCTGGGAAATTTTAACCGGCTGCAGTTCTGATGAAACACATTACAGATTAATGTGAATAGTGACTAATATCAACACTGAAAAGTATTTGGGTACTAATGCTACTGTAGCAGCCCCTCTGAAAGCAAAGCCACTGACTGTGACTGTAACCTTGAAAAAAGGCAGACCTGAATTACAGCTGGCAGATGGAATACAATGACACGTAAAACAGAACTCTGTTCTCCATTTAGAAGAAGATATGAGTTTCTGTCTCAATCAGCAAGTGGTGGGTACACATCCATTTCCAACTATTTGTGGTTGAGCAGAGGTGGCGAGCTGTATTGCAGCAGATCGCTCAGACCTCCTGTTATTACTGAACCGCTGCTGATCAAAGATAAAGGTAACACTGTTTTTAACAGACCTGAGTCAAATACAGAAGAGTGAATAAAGGTTAGTGACGACAAGCATCCACAGGTGCCTTAACAATGGAGACTGTGGAGCACCTGTACCCACCACTTTTATATCTTGGGGTTTAAGGAGCAAATGTATAATTTTGTTCCGAAATTTGTTTTGAGTTTTCTTTGTTTTTGCTTTTTGTTTTTATCATATTTAACAAACACATGTTAATTTCAGACAAATATAACCTGTGTAAATACAAAAAGCTGTTTTTAAATGATCATTTCATTTATTAAGAGAAAAAAAAGCAACTGTTCCCCATTTTTAAAAAGCTGAGTTATAGCCAGGTGATATACAGGCGGGATTACTGGCAGACCTGTACAATTAAGAAATTACTTCAATAGTAATAGTAATACTTCAACTTGTCTGACAACACGAAAAAGGATAAAAACAAAGAGTGTTGTCACGATACCAAACATATCACTTAGAGGCTGGGAGAGAGACATTTAAACTTCAAAATCTGCTAATATTTTTTGAATCATGTGATCCTTGTGGTGTCTGGATGGTTCACAAATCGAGTGCAAGTTTGAATCAATGATTCAAAACATAGATTACAAGTCCATGCACTGATATCAAGCTCTGACCTTGTGAACACACAGCTGTGAGAAAACCCAGAGAAGACACAGAGCTCTCCTCAGATACTGGATTATACTTCACTACACATGTTTGTTTTAAAAACGGAGAAATAAAGCTGAATTTGAAGGAGCGATTAAATCAGGGTATTCACCAGAGAGCGAGGACATGGTATGATTTCTTTCTAGCTTTTTCTAATACTGATGTGTTGAGTAGGGGTGGGCAATATTATATCATATACAATATATCGTGACACAGAAATATCATGATATTAAAAATCCGTATCGTGATAATAGGGCTGTTCTGTCTTAAAAGTAGTCTATTATTTACTGTGAAGCTTTAGGTGTATTTATTGTATAATTGTTTTAGTTTGCAGTTTATATGCATGCACTAAATATTCTGCAATATTTTTTGCTGCATTATATTATTTTATTCTATATTATTTATTTTGCCACATTATGATTATTCTGTTATACTATTATACTATATTCCTGAAATGAATGAATTATTTAAGTTTTCCTATATCGCCAAGTATATCGTTATCGCAAAAATACCCAGAAATATCGTGATATTATTTTAGAGCCATATCGCCCACCCCTAGTGTTGAGGTATTCTGAGAAGATGACAAGGTGCGATTTTTGTGTCAAATGCAGTGTCTTCGTAAGCGTGCTGTGCCACATTAAAATTAGTCTATGCGAAATACAGAAAAAAGTTGCTAAACATTTCTGATGTTGTCTACAACTTAAAATTTCAGTTGGTTCTCTTCATTATAATGAACTAGCTGCTGCCACACTCCTACTGATTCTGTTAAAAACGCTGCCATGCTATGAAGACACAGGTCGTGTTTACAGAGAACTCCTTCTAGGCCCGCATCAAGATCCCTCGGGTTAGAAAATGTATTTAATTTCAGGAATAATGCTGCTTTTTGAAATAAATAACCTACAACCTGACCCCATTTTCTGAAACACAAAAGATGTCAAGCACATTTTCCTGAGCATATAAAAAAAACTAAAGGTTTTGTCAGGGTGGCCCTGTGGCCTATTCTCAGAAGTGAAGACTTCTTCAACTTAAAAAATGCCCTGCCTCTAGGGCACAATACAGCACTCATCAAAAAGCAATTCACCATGCATTTTCACAAGCACTTCTTCCAGTGCTTTCATTCACAGTGATTCTCCTACTTTAATTCAGCAATACAAAAAGGGGAGTGAAAAAAGGAGTAGAAAAGGTTCTACAGACCGTTTTATCATAAACTTCCTGTTTTATTCAGCCTTTATAAGTATGTGGAGGGAAGTCAAAGCTGGATGTTCATTTTTTTGCTAATTAAATGTTAAAAATGGAAACAGATATTGAATTATTTCATAGTTTCTTTCATTTCATAATTTTTATCATATTGATCATCAAATCATAATTACATTCTACAGTCACTGAGATAGTAAATAAGGACATTAATAGTGTATTTTTGCGAGGTTGTGTGTGTAAATGTCAGTTATCTGGTAGATGACCCCAGACTAACTCCTCCAAAACCTGCTAATATATAAAAAAAAAATATATAGAAATAATAAATTGACTTGTAATGGAAATGTACATGGCAAATGTACTTGTACATTTCCTATAATATGCTGGGTAATGTTATATAGGTATGTCAACTATCAAAATGTCCTGCAAAATCTGTCTATGGCCCTAAAAGTTTAGCTGTAAAGATGCTGTAAAACACTGGTATGAGAAACAAATGGAGGACATGATAAAAAAAAAAAAACTGTGATTAATAAGCTAATCAAAAAAATAATCATCAGATTAGTTGACTACTAAAATATATTAGCTGCAGCTCTACACTACTGCCTCTAATGTATACAATAAAATAAATATTGAAAAAAAACTAATTTAAAACAGTATTTTTATAATTTGCAATGGAATTTGCCTTTCTTCAAGTAAAGTTTGTGCAAGGCAGACAAGAATACACTACTCTTGCTTCATCACACATCTGTGACATTTCAAACACATCAGCATGCCAGGCCCACCCATAGGTCTAATAAAATAAAACTGCACAGTGAGAGTGGAGGCCTGATCCTATTGGCAGTCAAATAAGACTTCATCCATAGGAGCCCAGGCTAGACTCAGGCGCAGCTGAGACTCCTCTGAGGGCGGTTCATTTCTCGAGTGGAAGCACTAAGATTAAATCAGTCCTTCATCAGCCTCGGTAGGAGACTGTCAGATCTAATTAAGGCATGCTCTCTCTCCACCCGGGTTAATCACTCTCAAAAACAGTACAACAGCAGCTTCCGATAGCGTAGCTGACAAAAGAAGTGCGCTAATTATCTCAAAAGAACAGAAAAGCTCTCGTGACGTATGCTCCACACACAAAAGGCTTTATTTAGCGGATTATTATTAAAGGGGGCTGCGGTCTGAAAGAGGGGGCTTATGCACAGACTGAACAGCACTGTGTAAAACTGCACAAAGTTTGGGTTACAGGGTGTGTGGTCAGTTGAGGTCACTCGCTCATCCAGCTGCTGAACGGAGCGCACCCACGCTGCAGCTGTGCTCACAGTGGTTTCCAGCCTCTTCGGGACTAAACTCCGCTGCTGGCACAGAACCTTCCCTTCGATGCCACTCGGGCACAGAGGAGTGCCCCTCAGGTACGCAGAGAGATAAGCTTGGCCCCTCAGGTAAACAGCCAGATAAGCCCCAGTAAGGAGGGAAAGGGGGAGGGTGACACATTGTTTTGAAGTGAGAGCCAGTTGCTATAGCGATGGTTGCTAATTATCTGCAGAGAGCAGGAAGGAGCGAGTGAGTGAGGGCACTCAGGTCCCATGCTTAAATCTGCTGTGGCGGAATACAAACACAACCCCTGGCCTTCCACCAAGACAATGCGCTGAGGAGAACTTTGATATCCTCGGGTTCAGATAACAAGCTGAGCTTTCAAAGGACAGTTCAGCACGCTGGATATTCATCGCTTTATTCAACCAGGCTAATTCATTATCAGATTAATACAGGTCCTTCTTCCTGAGCAGTGTGAAAGCGTATTTGCCACAGATTAGATTAGAAAGCATTAAAAAGTGTGCAGAAAACATAGAAGAGGCTAATTAAAGCTCGTATCTGGGTCATTTGTACTTATCACACACTGTAAAGGGTAAAGGATACATGCATATATGCTGTTTGTACAGATGTCCAATTAAACAGAAAATCATCTCTATTTTTCTATGAATGGATGGACGAACAAATGGACAGATGGGTAGATAAGAAGGTAGATGGCATGGAAGGTACATATGTAGGTATTAGATAGACAGGTAAATAGATACATGGATATTATGGATGTAACAGTAGTGGTACCCTTACATTATCAGACAGAGAATGAATGGTAGGTATGCTTATTAAAATATTAGTATCTTCACGCTGGATTTAAAGAGGTGTGTCACTGACGATGTGTCAGTGTTTCTGTTTGTAACACATGCTAATTGAACATGCTAATTTTACAATATTCTTCGTAATTACCAAAATTGTAAAATTGTCTTTTCAAACGAAATGACAAGAAACGGTTTACAAATTAAATGTATTTGTAAGTAATAATACACCTTCTATTTTTCTGTAACGCTTATAAAGCAATATTTTGTCTTGGTTTCTACATTCAATAAATGTTTTTACATTGTCATCAGCAGATATGCACATGAACTATACTGATGTACATTTCCTCAGAATTCCTACAGAATTTCAATCCTAGCTGTAGGCAATGTGCTCTAAGGAATCCAACTACTTTATTCAGCCAAGATTTATGCACTACAAAAGTATTTCCAAGGTACTTCAGATTATTTCATGGTAAGATGATAACAGTATTGATATCTATATCAATATCAACTGCAAATTCTTACACCATATAAAACCTGTATGCAGTGCTTATCACATTTCAAGATCTGCTAACTGACAGAACGCAAGCATGATCTTTTTCCTAGCTTTTCTAGTCTGCATGTATGTAATGTAAGTGTAACGACAGTGGTGTTTTACCATTAGAATTCCATTCAGTCTAAGATCAAGTTTAATCTAGGTCAAGGAAACTAATCCTACATGCTTCATGCTTTTAAAGAACAAGCTAGATGAAGATGGAAAGAGTGAGAAATACAGAGGGAAACGGAGAGAGTGAGAGAGAGTGTGTGTGAGGGGGGCTAGTAGTATTCCCTCTTTCCATGACATCACCCCATGCGGGAGTTGAGGAGGGGGGCAGAACGCAGCTGGTATCAGCCGAAACACCATCTGCTCCTCCTCTCTAATGGTTCACGCTGGCTTTACAACAGAACCCATCATAGCTGCCTCTCGCCACACAGCAGCCTGACAGAGCCACCGCCACTGGGGACCACAAGCATGTAAGAGCTCACACTGCTGATCTGGGATCAGATGTTACCTTTCATATTCTAAAGAACACAGCCGTGTGAGGAGAAGGGGAACACACTGTAGAGCAAGAATCTCTGATGTGATCAGATGTTTAATACACGAGTCCCTGGGAGCTTTTTCCTTACAGCCTATACAACTATTTACTGCTCTCTTCTCACTCTCAGACCTGAGGAAGTTTCCTGAGAACTTTCTTACACAGAGAATCTCCAGAATCTCACAGGCTTATCTCAGAGTTCTTCCATGAAATGTTTTGGTTTGGCTGCACACAAGCCACAACACCTAGAAATACCAGTTCAATTGCTAACCATTCAATAAACTTATTCATCAATTTCACCATAAACACAGAATGGTCTACGTTTGTTCGTTTCTGACTCACCGTACATCTTCCCTTCGTCAGACAGGATGATTTTCCGCCGGCCGCAGGGCGGGTAGATGGCCAGGGCTTCCTGGAAGCTCTGCTCAATGTCGGGGCTCCACACGCCCTCAGCGTCATTGTCCATGGGTTTATCCGCTGAGTCGCTCATTCTCTCTATGTCTTCCCCGCCACTCTCGCTGCCGCTCCAGCTGCCTGGCTCCATGGCAATGGCTAGAACCTCCAAGCCCAAGCCTGGAGAAGACTAGAGGCAGGAACCTGAAAGAAGAATCCAAGGACAAATTAAGTAAGATAAATTCATGGCTATCAAAGGCAAAATGCAGTGAGGGACCAAGGACTTTTTCAGAATGAAACAAAGGACGTACAGTCAAAATCAGCTGAATTTAATTTGAACGAGCTATATACTGGTAGTGGCTGATTTTTAGCTCAAATATGCAATGTGGTCAGATCACTAGATACATATACTGAGAATTTCTGCTGCATTACATGAGACCACAGGATCCTGTTGTTTTTCGTTGAACAGCTAGGTTGCAACACAAACCTTACTCACAGGTGCAAATACCCATTAGAGCCAGTGTAGACACCCAGAATGTATAAAACTCATGTGCCTTGTAGAGAAAGCAGAGTTAAGACTTTTAATGCCACTAACCAGAATTTCCTCGAGAGTGCAACACTATGCATCACTATTTTTGACTAACAACACTCTGAACTCCATAGTGCAGTTTAGCAGGAGGATTCATGGCCAATCACAGCCCAGCACAGTTCAGCAGCATTAAAATTTAAAATTCAAAATCCCAAAAATTCAAAGAAGAACACAATGCAGAACATTTTTGTTTGTCTGGAAATGTTAATGCAATTAGCCTATCTTTATAGAAGACAGCCCGTGACTACTATAGGCCTCAAGAAACAGATTGTTTCCTCTCTAAATTAAATGATTTAGGAAGCCAACTCCTATTCATTTTGTGAGGACAGGGTCATTCAAAATAAAAATTCTTAACTGCAACAAAAACATTGCAAAACTTCTCCAGTAATGCAATCATTTCAGAGTTAAATTAAAGCTAATTTAAATTGATATGTTATGACCAGTATATTAATTAGTGAAAATGATTCACTGAGCCCACAGTCAATAAAACAGGAAGAAATTGTGAATAAGAGACTGACAGAAGAGAGTGATTGTGACACCAGCGTTTAGCCACAAGGGGATGTGGTAGGATGTGTACAGCCCACAGACATGGAGAGCTCAGAAGCTGTTCTTGTTTCTAAAGTGCAAGTCTGAGAACTGTGCTGTTTTTCATTTGGATTTAAGAGCATATTCTTCAGTTGTGCTCTTTGTTAAAAGAGGCTTTGTATTATTTTTTATATGTAGTTATGAAAAAAAATAGGACGCCATTATTTTGCAGACAGTGGAATGTCTGCTGTTTAAAAAGACAATGTTTTTTTTTTATTGGGTGTCCTATATTTTTAAACTGCAAGAGCAAAGATAATTATTCAGCAATCTGAATTATGATAATGCATAGGCAGTTTCTCTAAGGCAACTAATCTTGATTGACACAGAGAGCTCCGAAAGTGTTTTCTTCTATTACATTTTTGCCACATACTGTTTTACAGTGTTAAGAGATTTCTCTGATGAGAAGGTTTAGATGCACTGAGCACGTGCAGGAGTACTTTTAAAACAGGCATTGTGGTGAGGTCTCCTTTTGGGGCAGATGAATCTAGTCATTTTACCATTGACTTGTTTAGCTTGGGATTTTTTCTTTAACGATGCATCAGCACAAATTAGCAGTATCACAGCTGCTGAGTTAACCAGGAATACTACTGCTTTCAATTAAAAAAAAGAAAAAAAAAAACGCTTAAGGACTGCTGTCTTAGAAAAGAGGCTTTGTTCATCCCAATAATTTATGGAACATCTTGGAAATCTTTCAAAGATTTTACATCCCTAGGAAATTAAACCCTCATCCTCTGTATTCAAGTAAACAAACGATAAAACCACTTTTTATTATTAAATTCTAGGTAATTTCTTGTCATGTGTGCTGGGTGTTGGGTACTTTTAGCTGGAAGGGATATTTGGTTCTTTGTTTATTGAAATATAGAAGGTTGCTTACATTAGTTTAATTCAGCTCACTGTGTTAGAGCTCTCTTGTTAACATGGGGAATTTCCCTAATTGCATAACATAAGGAGAACACGATGAAGCAAAAATCAAATGCAGGTGGGGGTCAGCCAGTGCTGTGTGGCTGAAAGTAAAAAACAAAAAAACAAAAAAAAATAGGTGGCATATTTTATCCACACCAGAGGAAGTGTGCACAGTCTGTCTCATCCCAAAGGACTTACCCCTGGAACAAAACGGCTCTAGTGCATTTTGATGGAAAAGAAAAAAGGGAAAACAGCATTCAAAAAGATAAAACAGGCAACTGTCATCCATCTTCATGCTAGGACTTCTTATTTGACAAGACCTAATTGAAAAACGAGTAATATCATGATGCTGAAAGCTGGAGAGGGTGGGCCAACACTGAAAGACCATGAAAGAAAATGAGAAAACACATAAGCTAAGTGCTAATTCAAGAGTGGCGGCTAATCCGAAACAGCTGGTATCTCACCGGAGAACAGTTACAAGCTGTCAATGTTTTCAACCAAGCCCTTTAAATTCATGGTGGGAGACTGCTGAATAAAAAGTCCTTTTTACTAAATCAAGGCGTGAATGTGGGGTTTATCCAGAGGGCAGTCAGTGTGTGCATCTCTGTTCTATATCTATAAGAGTGTCTTGTATCCAATACAGAAACTGCACATGGATTCACACATGCCACCAGACACGCAGAGGCCGCATTGATTTTGCTTGCTGTCTGAGGAACCCTCACAAGAATTTCATTGTGGTTGCACTAGTTATAGTCTATACAGTAATAGACCTTGAAATCTGTCCAAATTCCATCTGAAAAAGATATTTCTCTTTTAACCCACAGGCTATAAATTGAATGACTGCCACAATGAAAGTGTTCATACACTGTATGGACAAAAGTAATAGAACACCTACACAAGGTGTGTATATACATACCAGTAATCTTAAACCATAGTAGAGATGGAAAAGTCCATCACTATTGACCAGAAGAACAAACAAATCAAACTAGTGGTGCAACTAATGACTATTTTAGTATTTATAGGGGGGGGGGTATTTTTAAGGCCATAAATCACCCAGCAGTAACTTAAATAAACCTAAAAATGACAACATGCAGTACAGGAGACATACACACATGTTGTGTTGTTATTTTTAAGGTACTTAAATATGTCTTCTACTGAGTAAATATTAAGAAGATTTATATTTTAGCTTAAATTTGATTCTCCACTATTGTGAGGATTTATTGTAATAATTCTATTGGCAGGGAATGTTCTTAATTGACAATTGACAAAACATTTTATTTGTTATGCATTTATTTATTAGTATTTACTTTATTTAGCATTTCTTTTTTTCTTCTTTGTATTGCTGTGGTGTTGGGACCTTGGCCAGTCATGTGAACTGCCCCTCCTCTACCTCCTCTGTCCAGAAGAAACTCGCATTAAACTCTGTGGAAAAAAAGCAATAGCTTTTCTCTATCGCTCCAGAGATAGCAGGAGCAATAAACGAGGGATTTAAAAGATGTAAATATGTTGAAATGTATAATGAGCTGATGTGTAGTTAGAACAGATGTTGCCTTGTTCCATATGTGGTGTGTTTAGACATTTTAAGAGACAGAGAGAGGGGACATTACTTGAGCCCCACCCACAAGATCAGTTGAAGATCTGCTATTTTGTCATTTTGGTTGAAAACCTCCGACAGTATACAGCAGGATTAGCTAGCAGACTTCGTCTGATTGAGGGATCTATGGCAAGTCAGCAGATGAGCGAAATGCATGTGCCTCTATCACAGTTAAGCATGAACTAGCTTGTTTGTGCTTTGCCATTTAGCACAAACTAACACTAATGTGTGGTAAACGATCAACAGTAAACATGATGTGGCCAACAACAGCTTATTTGCATTAAAGTGACAGAGCCCTTAAACGGCTCATTTTGTTAGGGATACTGATACTGGAAAGAACAGACCTGGTGAGATCTCTTTATTTGAGAGTGAATTTGGGCAATCAACTTCATGTACATGTTTTGTACAGACGATAGACCTATTCTAACTTTTGTAAAAAGATGTAAATGTCGTCCCATTTAAAATACAGAACATTACAGAAGCCCTGCACAATGACACATTACCAAGTCTGCCTAGTAAAGTTAATGTGGCATCTAGCCCCACCATAAATCGGTATCAGTGATCGACTGTACTGTATTGTACTGATGATCAGCAATGTGTATCAGTCCGAAAAACAATATAGACCTGGTCCAACTTTTGCAGCTTTAACAGAGGTTTTGGAACGCTGCAGTTATTGAGTCAGCAGAGCACTGATACACTCTGTGACCCGGCTTAGTAAGTTTCTGTGGTTCCTAAATGCTTCCAATTATCACATATCTAGTAGAAAATAAATTTCACAGATTTTTTTGTGTTCAGCTGTCGTGGTGGCATCCTATTACTTACTCTCCTAACACCTCTAACACACTAACTACTTCTAACCCCATTTCCTTCTTCCCCTCCTTCACTTCTCCATCCCTTTATTTCCCTTCGACCTCCTTTAAGCCCTATCTAAAAATGGGTTATCTAAATTCCTATTACTTTTGTACTTCATTATTGTAAGTCGCTTTGGACAAAAGCGTCTGCCAAATGAAATGTAATGTAATGTATTACAGTACCACCCTGGAATTCAGTGAGCTCTTTAGAACTAGCAAATTCTTTCCCAAATATTTGTAAAGGCAGACTGCATGGATAGGTGCTTGATTTTAAAAGTCAGTTGCAATGATAATAAATGAAACACCTGAATTAAATTATTATGAGTTGAAGGCATAACCTTCTGTCACAGAAAATCACAGCCCTGATACACAACCTGGAAGATAAACTCTCCATAGCACAATTATGACTGTAAGAAAACACATTTCTGTCAAAGCAGAAATCTCGAGATTTTCTGCTTTTTTTGAATGTTTTCGGGGCAAAGTTATAACGCAGAACACAGGTGATATTAGAACTGTATTTTACTTGTAAAGCTTGGCCTGGCCCTGCAAACACTGATGTTTAGACCTACAGCCCAATGCATATTTTACATGTTCATTTTAGGATATTTTCAAGAACATGCACTTTTCAGCATGCTACTGTTATTAGTCAATGGCACCTCAGTACAAAGTGGTTCCCTAGAGAAACCATGTCAGGAAACAACAACAAAAAAAAATTATAATGCAAATTTGCATCAGCATCATGATTTGTAATTTGTCCATGCTAATAAAATGCTCTGTGTGTGGCTGAAAAGTTTGGGAGTAAAGCTGTTTTTTGTTTTAAAATTCAGATATAAAAACCTGCTTAAAAACAAAAACAAAAAAAAACTTCAAAATGCCTAAAAAACCCTGAAAACAAATGTAGAAGTTCTCCACTGGAAGGTGTGTGAAACCAGGGGAACTTAAGGATTTACATGTGGAAAGCGCCAAGGAAGGTGATCGGAATCCACCACACCAAGATCAAAGGATACCTCCAGGTAAGTTCAAAGTGCAGAATTTATTCAAAAAAAGTGTAATTAAAGAAAAAAAGAAAAATAAAGAATTAAAAAATACAATGCAAATTAAAGGACTATAATGCAACTTAGCATTGAACAGCAGCCCTACAAATAAATACTGTGCCTAGGCTTCAGGACAGTACTTCACTGAGCTTACTAACTCTTCAGCAGTCAGTTACACCATGAGAAAAAAAGCTTCTCCACTCTAACTTACTGCCCCTTTAAATACTGGAAGCCCCGCCCCGGGCTAAACCAAATCTCAGCAGGTGAGTTAAAACATCCTAATTAAATGCATACAAACATTAACATTTTCTACAATGTGCACATATTCTCACACAGATTCAAAATGGCCATTACAGGTTCTTCACTCCAGCTCCCCTTTCTCCTGCACTGCCATGGGCCCTTCTGGCTAGTACAAGAAGAGGAACTGTAATGGCTGCCAGTCCTTTGGAACCCCCTTCTCAGGTAAGTATCTCCATGTGTTTGTTAAAACAATTGTCTTTACAGAACATTAAACCTCTAGCAACAGCTTTGGTGATGAGGGAGACTTCTTACCTCATCACAACAAACAAAATTGCTAAAAACACAAAAGCTGAGATCATTTCATAAGAAATCTGTGTATTGTTTCTACTGGTGCAAATCAAAGCAAAGTTAAGCTACATATACTGTGATGGGATCTAACTACTAGCATGAAGCTTTCCAAGGAAATGCCCGGTGGAAACAGTGCAGCCTTTGTAGAGCTCACTCCATGTGTTTCCTGTTGAATCTGAGGACGACTCACACCGTGTGTTTGTGTGCCTGTGTGTGTGTGTATCTGAGAGTGGAGTGTTTGTGTGAAAATGTGTTTGGAAGAGTCTCTCAACAAGACTCCACAGCTATGACTGAATACTTTCTTTGGTGTGCAGTGACTGTCGACGGTGCAAAAAAACTCTGGTCTGTGAGCAATTCATAAAAGTGATCACGCTCCAAACCACTAAAACGCTTATCATCTCCCTGACTAAGAAATGAACTCAGACGATAATCACTTCCAGCACACTGCTGTGGCTTTCGGCCAGAACTGCTATGTGCTGTGTCGAGTTTTCCAATTGATACAGAGCATTGCCCAGATGTGTCAAACAAGAAAATCTGCTCTGATTAAAACAAACTTACAAAAGAAAATTTCACAAGAGTTTCTTTCAAAACCTAATGAGATGTAACAGCATTTACAGCACTGTGCAAGTTTAAAGCAAGAGTGAAAATGAAAAATAAAAAGCATCTAATTAAATCCTCATTGAAGAGAAGAACTGGTTCTCCCAAAAATTAGAAAAAATGAAAAATGGTTCATATATGCCTATTTGTTGAATCACTGACTTCTAGAGCAATCTAGTGAAGTTTCTTGCATTTTAATATTGCCTAACAACTACACATTTCTTTTTAATGTGTTTTCCCCCCAAAAAAACAGCAAAATCAGCAAAGTTTGATACTATGCAGAAACCATGCATCTGATCTGACTTTGCCGAAACAGATTCTGCCGAAAAACAGACTGTGCCGAAAAACAGACTGTGCCGAAAAACAGACTGTGCCGAAAAACAGACTGTGCCGAAAAACAGACTGTGCCGAAAAACAGACTGTGCCGAAAAACAGACTGTGCCGAAAAACAGACGAAAAACAGACTGTGCCGAAAAACAGACTGTGCCGAAAAACAGACTCTGCCGAGTCTCACAGACTCACAAAGTTTTGTTTAGAAGCAAAACAGAATACAGGGACAGTTCAAGATTGATGTCTATGTACAGATAAAAAAAAACTTCACCTAAAAAGTGTTCTTCATTCTAAGACTAGGGTTAATCCATGTCTGGAAAACTGGCCTTTCAAGTTTGGGAAAGCCCCGCCAATCTCCAAAGAGCTCTGACTGTCCTCCCTTACACACACTGACCCTCCCTTAACCTCCCGTACATCAGGAAATGAAAAGGAACCGTCCAGCTGGAAAAGAAAGTCCACTATAAATCTTGGTAGATCTTAATTTAATAAACAGGTTTTGTACAGAAACTAATACAGTTGTGAACGATTTGGATTTGGACCACAGAACGTAGGGGTGGATTCTAAACCAGCGTGGATTTGCGATGATTAAAGAGGACTTTATGGTGATGGCTCAATGTAAAAGAGGCAGCTGCAGACACACCTCACGCCCTGTAATTATCCAAGTTCACACTTCAAAAGGGGAAAAAACACAGAAAAGGAAAGATGAGGGGAAAAAGTAAGCAAGATAGACCAAACTCAAAGAAAATCTAAGAAAGAGAGGAACAAAAAGGGTCTCCAAAGCTCTCAGTATGGGAGTGTAGTATTGTTTAGTTTAGTATAGTTGTTAAGACCTGGTTTTGTCAATCACATTAATGAACTGCTGATGGAATTGAACATCCAATGTGGCTGGAAGTGTCTGGAACCAAACTTTGTTCTTCAAACTAGCTCGGAAGATCTTAAACTCTTTTTTAAATAGAAATTTCTTGTTAAGATTTGTCAAAGAAATGATTCTTAACAAAATGTTAGCTTTCTAAAACTTCTGGACTTTTTGGACCGTGTTGTACTTTCTTGACCTTTCTTCCTGAAGCTTTTGAATATCTTTTTCCCACATTAGTGAGCCATACGGATAACTGAAGTCACAAATTCACAACACCACCCAGATGCAGAAAGAATAAACAGCTAAACGTTTGCCCGCAAACAAATCCCACCGCCATGCTAAACCCTAAGAAATCTGAAGGAGTCGTCCAACAGCTTTTGGACGTTGGAGCAAATCTCTGTGTTTCGTTATGTGTGCAAACATGTAACTGTCCATAATTCCCGGCTCAAGCAGTCTCTGAGCTCCGCCGGTCTCCTGCATTGGCGACGAGATGTTGTGACTGGTGCAGTATGGCAGCAGTGCTGGTGCTGGAGAGGGGCACGCTTTCGTGGGGCCGCAGTGGCAGATGGAAGAGGGAGATTAGTCATGCAGCAATATACTGTGGTCACACTTACTCTTCACTTCAGCCTCCAGGCAGCCTCGGCCAAGCTCGGGCCATGGCATGGGTGCAATTCTCCACAAACAGGGAGGCACACATCCACCCTGGGCAGCTGCTTCACTCCCTCCGGTCCTTGCTGGCTGCCAGTGGCTGGGGGAGGCCACATTTTGTGTGTGTGTGTATGTGTGTGTGTGTGTGTGTGTATATGTGTGTGTGTGGAGGTGTTTGTGTATTTCGCCATTTCTGAGGACCAATACCCTCAAGATGATAAGAAAGCATAAACATTTAAATGTTTCCTGTTTTTGATTCTTAAATGATACTTTCATTACTAAAAGTTAAGGCTGTGTATATCTGCAGATCTGTTTCAGTCAATGGATCAGTGTACCAAGCCAAAAACCTAAAAATCTTTAAAATTTATATTTTGTAGACATATAATGTATGCTCCACAAAAAAGAAAAAAAATCCCCCTTAAGAAGTGCAACTTTTATTCTTAATTTTCCCAATCTTAAATTTAGATCAATTATTATTCAGTATTATTGCCAGTTCTCTCAAAGATAGTAAAACAAATTTGTGCTCGTATATGTGTGTATGTCTCTGTCTTCATACTAGCACACTGCTAACCAGTGCCAGCCAGCTGTAATTAAATGTAATGATATGTATATATGCAGCATGTGTGTGTGCGAGATCCTCGTTTATGGCACTCCATCAACACTGCACAAAAACTCTGTGTAAGAACATTATTGTACCTTGTCTGAAGTGGAAAAACATAAAACCCAGAGCAATTTGTAATTCTCAGGTGTAAACTTATGTGTTTTAGAAGCTAATTATAGTATTTAAACAAACAGCTCACCATATGTTCATCACTCATCTACATTATTTATGTAAGTTTTTCACATGTTAATAAAATACATATTTTTGATAAATTAGTACTGCTAAAAAAATTAATTATCTAAAAGTTATTACAACTTTTTTTATATTTGTATGACATTTACATTCACTTTAAATAATAAAGGAACTTCTAATAGAGCTGTGTAAGAGTGAAAGTGTACATTGTTTCTAGTCATTTTAGTAAATTAAATTATTAATACAATAGAAATACCATACAACTTTGCTATTGTTTGTATAGTTGCAGTTGAAAACAAATTTCCTTAAGAATCATGTTAGCTGTGTTACCCGTGTATTTACAGAAACACAGTTTCCCTTAATCACAGATATTAGATTAAAGGCCACTCACTGCACTGCATTAGTTGGAAAGCATCCAAAGCCTGCTGAATTAGCCCCATGCTGTGTTATACAAAGTGGAAGACTAGGAAGTCCCTCAATCTCACTTCATTACTACATTAAATAGTAATTGAACAGCCGCACATTAGCCGCAATTTTCTATTCATACAGTTCCCTGGCAGACAAAAACAAACATGCATAGGTTTCAGATTGACCTTGTTCTGTTGCTTCTGTATTCAGGCACACAAACACATATAAAAAATATAAATTATATATATAGCTCTGGTAAAAATTAAGAGACCACTTCAGTTTCTGAATCAGTTTTTCTGATTTTGATTTTCTGATTTTAAATGAACATTTAGCATTATTTTGCAATTATTTGCAGAAAATGAGAAATGGCTGAAATAACAAAAAAGATGTAGAGCTTTCAGACCTCAAATAATGCAAAGAAAGCAAGTTAATATTCATAACGTTTTAGGAGTTCAGAAATCAGTATTGGGTGGAAAAACCCTGGTTTTAATCACAGTTTCCATGCATCTCGGCATGTTCTCCTCCACCAGTCTTACACACTGCTTTTGGATAACTTTATGCCTTTACTTCTGGTGAAATAATTTAGTTTGATGGCTTGTGATCATCAATCTTTCTCTTGATTACATTCCCAAGTATTTCAATTTGGTAAAATCAAAGAAACTCATTATTTTTAAGTGGTCTCTTATTTTTTCCATGTTATCTATTACTTGTCTGACCTGTCAGACTTCTATTCTATAAATCTTCACTGCTGGAACTGAGACTTAGTCCAGTGATAAGCTGAGCTAAAGGCTAAAGCTGGTTTTCAGGCTAAACTTTTTGGATAAAACGACCAAAAATAAGCAAGTTTTAAGCCCTCCCACATGTAATGTGCACTGGAGAAACCAATATGCTGTGTACATTTAGAAACAAGTTCTGTCATTTGGCTGCAGAAAACTAGTTTAAAATCTAAACTAACTTTCTCTACTCTACTCTACTCTACTCATCTCTACTGTTGAGATAAACTTAATAAATATGAGGACTTCACTCTGATATCTGGAGTTCTGTGCTGCAGCTCGATACCCAGATTACTAAGAGTACCTTTAACATTAATACTTTAACAAATTAAGCAATTTCAAGAACATTTAAATACAGGCAAAAAAAAAAACTGTAAGATGCAACATTTTACATTTCCCAAACTAAGATGCAATCCCATTACAAACCCATATCCTTTCAACAGAGTCTTTGTGCAGAAACAAAACCCGACTACATGCAGCACATTAGTAAGAACCCATTTTTTGCCATAGTCTTTCTATCAGTCAGAGAAAACCAGGTTCCATGCAGGGAGGGGGAGTCGCATTGACCGTCACAATCTCATTCCACGTTAATAGCCTGAAATGTGTAGATATGATGAAGGGCTTATTATGTGAAGAGATAATAAATGAGAGGTTTTCATATATCCTCTGCTGCCTGTAAGTGATTGCGGAAAGGCACTGCCTATTATTTACTGCGTTTGTACCACTGATATGACATGCTCACACAATGCTATTAGTCTCAGTATTAGGCCATCATCAGGCAGGAAATTCAATTAAGGATGACCTAAAATCCTTCCTTTCAAGCCTCGCTGTAAGAGAAAGGCTTCTGCCTTTCAATGGCGCGGCTCATGAGACAGATCGCACACAAGATGAGACAATTTTGCTTCATTTGTCAAGAAGATGTGCATTTAGAGACACGCTGCTTGGCGGTATGGGCTGAAGGAAGAAACCTGTATCAGTAGAAGAATCTGAAAAGTCATAGGAGTTGTTAAGAAGATAAAATGGCCATTTTAACCACTAAACTATAAATATGTTGTATAATGTGATACTAGTAACTATTAAATGTGGGTAACTGGGGTGTGACACTCGTGATTTTTTTTAATGGCCAAATTCTGAATCTTTACATTTAGAGCTGGACGATATATCCAAAATGTATATCACAATAAATGTGTGTTGGTCAATATAATATAATTACAATATTTATAAAGATATAAAAGCCACAGTAAAACTGAAAAGCATGTCCAAATATAATGTACCAATTCGAACGAAACATTTTCTATTGAGAAATATAATGATATTGAATTATTGTCCAGCCATACTTACATTGTGGATTATTTCTGTTAATTACAGACAACAAAAGTTGTAAAACTTTTTGCATTATAACATGTACACACTTAAATAAAGCACAAAGTTTTCTGCATAGGTTTATCTTGTACACAGACTTGCACGCTCAGCATTTAACCAGTCAGCCAAACTAATTTAAAACATTTAGCAACCAATTAAAATAAACAGTACAGAATATCACATCTATCATTTAAACATTTAAATCACATACTGAAGGTAAGGCCATAAGTTGCATCTGAACATGTGAATCAATGTAATTTAAACAAAGACATTCCTCTAGAATGTCTTATCACACAATCCACACAAGTTTAAGGTCTGAGCGCACTTCTGAGCTCTTAGTGGGTCATCACCTGCCAACCAAGTGCGAACAGCAAAGAGAAACATCAGCACATGTTAAGCTGCTGTTTATTTGCTAAATAAAGCTCATACAAAAAAACAGCTCTGTACAGAATTCGCCTACACAACTGAAAGAGCTCACCCTGACTAATGATGGTATTTTCGTTACATTTACTCTGCTGGTGATTAACAGCTGATGTGAAAAGGAATCTACAGGTTGCTGTACTGTTTCAAGGCCACGTGCAAACAGTATTTCTAAGATGGAACAGGCAGGGGGGTCCTGAGGACTGCCTGATTCAATATAGAAATGGCATGATTCCACTTTCTCTTTATGTTAATACTAATACTAAAATCTATCAATGAAACACTCTTTTTTTTTTAAGTTGTGTAAAAGTAGCAGCATGACAACTGTATTTTACCAACTTATTGGTATAAAGATTACCAAATAATCTAGCGCAGACTGTTGAATTAGTGGTACAATAGTGCAAAAAAAACTATGTTCACTTTAATATATAGATTATATGTTTACTACTTTAGCATCCAGCAGGCTGTGCATCATATTGTGAGGAACTCTACTGAATGTATGATTTTTCTATAAGCAACAATTAAAAATTGGTTATGTTTTATCAACACAAATACTCTAGTGGGTTTAATGGCTTACACTCATCTACGCAAAAAGCATATGCTACTGATATTTCTTGCTTGATAACATCACTTACCTAACAATTTTTCTTTGCTTATTGTTCGCAATAAATAAAAACACCTGTTCTCGTTGGCAACAGAAAAACATACAAAAAATATAAAACGAAATAGAAACTAATTTGTTTTCTTGGGTGTTCAAGTTGTTTTCATTGTTTCGTGTTGTATTACAAGCTTAAATGTCGTTAGTATGAACTCACAGAGACACATTTTGGAGCAAGCAATGCAACAAATAATATAAGTTCCATGTTGTTACAATAAATACAGTACTTTTACATGCAAACATTAAATCTATAAAGCCAGTGGATTTAAATGTTATAATAGGAAGTGTAGTGCTTCAGTTGTATTTCTATACTGTCTATTTCTAGACTGTAGTTTCTAGTTTTGATCGCCCCAAGGTGCCGCTGTGGCAGTAGGTGGAAATAACTGAAAAAACTCACTGTAAACTGCACAACTATCTGTTGAATAAAATGAAATGACAAACCTGGGTTATGTTTTATTTTCATTCTCTCCACTCTACCATACTCATAACAACCTATGGAGTTCCATACTGCAGTGCAAACTGATCTGTGATGTGTGTGTACCTTCACACCCCCAACTGCTTTATAAAGAGTAGTTACACTATATAAAACATTATGTACCATAAAATAACACAGGAATCACAGGAATGATCACAATATATCATAATATTCCCACTCCACCTTATTTCATGTGCAAATGTTGGATACGTCTATTTCCTTCTAAATGTCAGTTTGTGTAACAGATCTCCGAAAAGAAGTGTGGCAGTATTTCCAAAGCAAGGCAAGCTTAGAACGACAGCAGACCCAGTTCAGCCACTTTCATTTCATTTCATGTGGTCTGATAGAGCGCCAGAGGCCATACACAAAGTCCACTTCCTTGAGGTATTGTACAGAAACAATCCAGGAGCTGGCCGACTTCCCCTAGGTATTGTGCAGCTGATATATTCCATGAGCACTTCACAACTTCCATTCTTCTCAAGATGGCTGTTTTTCGCTGAGTCAGACCTCGCTATTATCCCGAACCTTCCTGGGGTGCCGCTCACACCACGAGGTCCTACAATACCTCCTCCAGGAAATGGAGGGGACGACATGTTCAAATAAGTGCGAGCTCCAGAGCAGCATGGCCGATATTTGCTCATAACCCTTTCTGACCGTCCAGCAGAGTACAAATGCAAGTTCACAAAAGGGTGCCACCAACTCTAGTCGACTTCTTTTTCTTTAACCACAGGTGCAACTACTCTCAGATAATAAAGCCGCTCGAAAAGAGAATACAAGGAATCGCTCCCCCTACTCACACAATATTCCAGCAAAGAGCAGAAGCAGAAAATGCTTTCCTTCTCCTCAAAAAAGACTCAGTACATTTTCACTTTACTGATATAAATGACTGTTAATTTTATTTTGTTTATATAAATATATTTATAAACTAATAAATTATGCTCCAGAATCATCACAGTCACAGGGGTAGAATGATAACTTTATTTTACCACCTCTAACAACATAATCCGGTTTCAGACAGATACAAGCGCAGGCACAGTGAGCCCAAACACAAAGGCACATCTGTTGATAGTAGTATATTAAATTAAAGCCATATTGAGCACAAAAAAAACATTAAGTATTTTGTTAAACAAACAAATGCTCATCCCTTTAAAGCTTCTATCTTTCCAGTTTTCACAAACATAATATTGGTTTTCTATGGCATAACTCCAGCACAGATTACTTAATAATTTAATAATGCTTTCTACCACACTGATATCATGCAAAGTCACCGTTCAGAATAAAATTCTGGATAATAATGTCTGACTGTTTTTCTGTTAACCTCATCCCAAAACCCCTACAACAAAAACATAGCCAAACAAGCAACATTACACAATCAAAAGTGATAGACTGTCTAACTGTCTAACAATGTGTGTGTGTCTGTCTGTCTTCAGCTGTGCTGTCTGAAAGCAGGAAGGCTGTGGGGTTCAGTACTTGTGTCTGAAAGGAGAAAGGCCGTGTCATGGCAGCCCTCAGCTTGGCGAGAGGAAATTGTTGAGCTGTGATTACCCTCTCGCTTAACTGTAACACCACATCTGAGGTTTGTCTTCGTCTCGGGAACTGACTCATCTAGAGACTGAAGAATCTCGTACTGACTCGCGCTGCTAAGCGGCTGTTCAGAGGTTTCCTTTTAGCTAGAAGGAGCCCCAGAAAAGGAGAGTAGAGAAACAAAAAAACAACTGTACGAGTGAAAAACATGTCCAGTGCTGCTGTATAGAAAGAACTGTTACAAAACACACATTATACAAGATTTATGATAAATACCAACAAGGTAATCCTGTACAGCTCCCTGTAAATGGCACAGCTCCTGTTCATGTGGACCACAATCTTAAGACTTGTGACCAGATCTTAAGACCACTAAGAGTTAACACTCGCCCCACTTTTGTCCAGTACGCTTCCTGGAGCAAACTAACACTGATGATGTCAGTGGCTGAACGCCAAGGTGGGATTTTCACACACACACACACACACACACACACAAAAACACACACACACACACACACACACACACACACACACACACACACACACACACACACACACACACACACACACACACACACACACACACACACACACACACACACACACACACACACAAAAACACACACACACACACACACACACATACACACATACACACACACACACATACACACACACACGTTTTCACAGTCAAGCAAAAACTCTCCTTTTTGACATTTCCTTTTTACATTTGGCAGTATTGGCATTGGTCAGATGTCCTTTACACTGTAACAAAATGCAATGAATGCACCAATAAAAATGATGATCCAAAATAACTTTATATAAAATCTTACATTAAAAGTTAGAGTATTTTTATAATATTACACAGATACCGATACTGTATAAGTATCAGAGCAGAGGCTGGCACTAACAAACATCTGCAAAAGAATGCACAGATACCATGAAGAAGGTACCAACTGCCTTCACCAAAACAAACCCTATAAAAAATCATTACGCTAAATATCTGTACTTTTAAGCACTTAGAGTAATTTAGACAAGAAATGCATAGGTAAGTGTACTCCGTATCGGCAGACACTTAAAAATCTGTAAGTGGTATCGTTGCATCCCTAGTTTTCTTCCTATTTTTGAGATACAAGATTTATAAGTAACAGAGACAATATTGCTACAGTCATGCAAAAACTTAAATGTCTACAACAGAAACTTTACAGGAGAAGGAAAAAACCTTCTTAAGTTTCACCGAAAGTGAATTATGAGAAATATAAAATCTATATACAATTTTAAAGATAAAAAATTCAAGTCATAATGAGTTTTTCTATTGGTCTTTTCATCAAAAACAACAAATAACAGTTTAACATCATGTCACATATATCTGAAAAATATGGGAATGTTTTTTATTTTTTAAATGTTGCAATGATATCAATACTGTATTAATATCGGTGCAGATACTGACACTGACATACAGTAATGGTACCTGCAATAACAAGCACAGAGACTATGAAGAAGTTACCAAAATCAAACCTATTCAAAAATAGTATGTTATAAATATATACTGATTTATGTGTACCTATCGAGTAGTTTCGTTAGAGTTTGTATCAATTTTAAAGATACAAAATTCAAATCATAAAGGAGCATTTCTATTGGTCTACTTATCATTAAATTTTTACACATTTTAAACAACAAACAGTTGTTTTACATTATGTCTAAAACTGAAAAATGACAGGAATATGGGCGTGTTCATAGAAACACCTTTGAGGGCATGTTTATATTAAGCCTATCAATAATAGAAACAGATGTCAATTTTGTAACAGTTAGGGCATTTGGTCCCCACAAAGGTCTAAAAACAAGCGTGCACACACGTGCGTGCACACACACACAAACACACACACTTTCTGCGTGCTGTGTGGAGCAGTGGGTTGTAAGCGTCAGGCAGGGGGCAGGATGAAGCCCCTTTGTAACTGCAGGCATGGCGTGGGCCTCCTGTTGCCCGGGGCCACTGAGGACACCCTATTGTTTGTGGGCCGCCGGAACAAAGACAGCCACCCGTGCCCCTGCCACACACACTCCTACTGAGCTATTGTTACCCTGACAAATGCCCAACCCAAATTTCATTACATATGAATTTTCTCCCCCCCCAACCCCTTCACACCACCCACCACACACCCTCCCCCTCCCCCGGTCCTCGTCTTCGGTCAGTGTGTTTCGTTTGTTTAGCTGCCTTCAGAAAACAGCTCAAACTGCTTCAATGCACAATTGTAGGAAAACTCCTTATTTTAGCACCTTTACATTATGTGGAGGTTCTTCAATAACCTTTAAAAAGGTTGTCCATTGGTATCAATACCATTCAGAAAAAAATCAGATCTGAAACATCCACTTAAAGACTGTTTGAGGCATCTTAATATTTAGTCATCTCATTTTCTGTTTTCCTTTTATTACTAAAGTAACACTTACTGCACACTAACCACACAGCTGTACAAAACAATGACATACAGCTCTGAAATATAATCAAGAGGAAGATGGATGATCACAAGCCATCAAACCAAACTGAACTGCTTGAATTTTTGCACCAGGAGTAAAGGCATAAAGTGATCCAAAAGCAGTGTGTAAGACTGGTGGAGGAGAACATGATGCCAAGATGCATGAAAACTGTGATTAAGAAAAAACGGCGTTACTCCACCAAATATTAATTTCTAAACTCTTAAAACTTTAAGAATATGACCTTGTTTTCTTTGCATTATTTGAGGTCTGAAAGCTTTGCATCTTTTTTGTTATTTCAGCCATTTCTCATTTTCTGCAAATAAATGCTCAAAATGACAATATTTTTATTTGGAGTTTGGGAGAAATGTCTGTATTTTATAGAATAAAACAACAATGTTAATTTTACTCAAACATACACCTATAAATAGCTAAATTGAAACTGATTCAAAAACTGAAGTGCTCTCTTGTTTTTTTCCATAGCTGTATATATGACTAACACGTCATATATACTTCATAAACACGTAAAACGAAACACCAAACCGACTGACTCGACAGCCTAAAATCAGAACACATCATCTGCATTTAAACCGCAAAAAAACTTTACTTTTTTACCTAGAAGAAACAATCATCTAGTTCATCATATGTTAGATTAAGTGTATCTGCCTTTTTTCCTAAACAGCCCAAGGCTTTTCACTGTACTGCAGACATATAAGAAAAACACCTGTTGCATTAAAGCCACTGTAAGTATTAAAGGCTTATAAAGCTTTTGGTTCTAATTTTGTTTGATGTTCTTGACTGAAACACAAAGCGTGCAAAAAAAAACAAAAAACTAAAACACATGTTTAACTACTACTAATAATTAACATGCCATTCATACTACATGAAGAACACTACGCAATGAAGATTAATGTATACAGGCAATAATCTATCTTAAACATTGGATGAGATCAATTTTTAGTCTTTATTTTCTGTTTGGGATGTGACAGTTTGTAAAGATTCATTTCACTGATTGGTTTATAGTCAGTCAGAATTATGCTGAAGACAATTCATCATATCACTGGCCCAATCTGAATAATTTAAGCTCAGAAAAACACATTTAGTGACTGTAACACAGCTGCTTTTATCTTCTGACGTTTTAATAATGGTAGAGGAATCCTGAGAATGAAAAGTCGAGCCAGATGTGCAATTTAGTGATGTATTTTTGTGTGTTCTAATTAAAATGCTTGGCCACCACATTAGTACATACCAACAAGTTAAGAGTAGCATCATTAAAATAAAAGTTTCAACTTCTGTTTCTCCAGTATATATACAATCATTTTGAATTTGATATGGTTTACAAATGTATTTATTAGCTGCATGTTTAAGACATATATGTTTATAACATTTGTTTAAGTAAATTAAATGTTTCATATTTAAAAATAAAATGTTATATGCGAGCTGAAATGACTATTAGGTACTTAATACAAATGCATTACAAGTCAACTACAGCTCATATGTTGGAGGAAAGAAAAATTAAGCAACAGAAATATTTATTGAAATTATTATATTATTTTTTATTTTTCACTTAATTTTTCTCTATACTTTGTATTTGTAACATCATTTCGACACCATGTTTATATGTGTATATTGAGCCTAGTCAATGAAAAACTAATTCAGTTTTTGTATAATGGAGTTACAATAATAGCGTTTTTTCTCTCTAATTATGTGCATTTGTATCTTTATACCCGTAATCTGTTTTTATGCCTTAGATCATTTCCTTCCATCCTAAGCTTTCCGCCAATCGAATATCTAAATGTAGTCTCAAACCTGACAGCGCCATCTGAAGTCAATGTAAATTTTAGCATGCATAGGTTGAACAAATTTTATAATTACATTGTAATTTTACAGCAAAATGACACCGACAATGCTGTACATCCTAAACCTAAAGCAGCTGACTATGATGAGCTGAATATGATACTGGCTATAGTGCAAAGCAACCTTGAATCTTTTTTTTTTTTTTGTAACTAAACAAGACTTCATGAGCATGTCAAACAATTACCTATGCATCATCATGTGCATTGTACTGCTGATGAGACAATCAGCTGTGGTGCGAGATTATTTTACGAAGGCTACCCGTAAAATAAGAGCTAATACAGCTGCTGTCACAAGCACAATAGCTGACAGGTCTCATGTTTGTATAGGAACCGTCATGAGGCTAAAATCAGGTCTGTTTGTTCGAATGCACGGATGCTCCCTAAAAGGCTAAGTGCACTTGTGTACATCAGTCTGGGATTTTTGAGGACATGTGTTTGAAACAAAAAAAGACAAATAAGATCAGAACTAAATAGAAACGACCGGCATCTACAATCTACTGTAAAAAGTGTACAGTAGAAGAAGGTAAACACAGGCAGTGTCGCAAAGCTCTACACAAAGCTCTTATGATTATATGTTCATATTAACTTCTATCTGTGAATTTCTACCAGCGTATTAGGTCTAGAGATGTATAAAAGCCACTCAGCACTCTTTACATTTTCCACATGATGGTTAAAGATATAACTGAAGCATTTGCCACCCTATGTGAAAAAAATACATCACACCCTCTCAACAGGACCATTTAAGACGGCAGATGTCATGGCTGTCTGAGTACTGGCTGAGTTTTTGTTCAAATCACTGTAAATTCTTCTTTTTTCCTGTACAAGCACATTCCACAGGGAAACACACTCTTCACTTCAACATTTGTCTTTTCGAAACCTCACAGGACAGAAAAGAACAACAGTCTACACCAGCAGCTGCAGTTATTTAAAAACAACTCAAATCCCAGATCAATCAATTTAAAGGGCATGAAGTTCAGCGGTGTAGACTTTCCACACAGAGCTGGGTGACAATCCAATCTCTTAACAATTTTTACAATTCATTTATTAGAATAAATGAAACTACAAATGTGAAAAGATTCTGTTTAACCCAGACCAGTCAATCCAGAACACTCAGTTCACACTCTTTATTAATTACTGGCTTATGACCATCTACTGTACATAAACAGTGATTCTTTTTCTTTTTAACCCCAACACTCAAACATCACTACTGAACTATGTTTACAAAAATATTAATT
Source organism: Astyanax mexicanus (assembly GCF_023375975.1). Classification (NCBI taxonomy): domain Eukaryota; kingdom Metazoa; phylum Chordata; class Actinopteri; order Characiformes; family Acestrorhamphidae; genus Astyanax; species Astyanax mexicanus. Next base: position 4,890,923 of record NC_064417.1, read on the forward strand.
CTTTTTTTTTTCTAAACAGCCAAGCTTTTTTTAAAAAGAACTGTTAATACTTAATAGATGACAGCCACTTGTTGCTTGTATAAAAGACAAATCTGATAAATTCATTTTATGGTTACTTAAAAATTGTTACTAATGGCATTTTCTTTTTTTTCCCTTTCTTTCCACTTATCACATTTAAAATTATTTTAAATCATTTCAGCTTAAAATAAAAATATTTACCAAATTTTTCTATCGAATTTTTCCATCAAGCCCACCTGCTGTATTGTGGCCACTTGTTGCTGTGTTACAAAGGTAATTACACCAAATATGTTCCCTTATATATTTCTCTTATCACCACATTTATCTTTCGGGGCATACTGCTAAAATATTTATAACAATTTTCCCCCCATATCGCTCAGCTCTACCTTACTGCATACAAAGACATGAAAGAGGACTCAGCAAAATGCACCGTAATGGCACTGATAAGCTAAATTACCAGATAGCATCAAGGCACACCATCTGGTGCCTCCACTACGAACGCCTGTTGCTGGTGTAACAATGGGCCTGGCTAGACGGTGAGTGACAGAGACAGTCAAACAAATGACTGTTACTCTGAATTATCATAGGGGCAGCGCAAACAAGCAGTTTAGCATCTTTTAGCCTACAGGTGCTTTAAGCACCAAACCAGATGTCAACATGAGAATAGGGCTGTTTGTGGAGTGATTCAGGCCTTCCACCAGCTTCCCGGCTCAACGACAGCCGGAACAATGAAGTCCCCCTTCCCCCATGCTTCCCACAATCCCCTGCTCCCAGAGGGAGTCCCGGCCAGTGAGTTTGGTAGTTAGTTACCTTTTCCACTATTGTTCGGACAAAGTTTGCAGTTTCTCCATTCAGAAAATGAGCATTAAAAAATGTGATCTGATTATTACTATTGCTTTTTTTTAAAGCTTTGTCAATTGAAAACAACAATTTTATCAAGCTTCAACAAACTATATATATATATTTTATTAATATATATCCAAAAAGCATTTTATCACTGAATGAAAAACAAGTATCTCCATTTCTGTTGATTTTTAGTTTACTAGGTACACTATTTTAACACATCTGAACTGTCCTTACACTGTGTGAAGATTTCTTGATGAATGGACCAATAGAAAGTCTACAAAATGACCTGAAATAAACTCTTTCACATTGGTTTTCATTTAAAGTTATACAGGACTTATCTCTCTCTCTCTAGTAGCTAAAGTTGTAGTTTAGAAGATGCATGTTTTCTATTGGACAGCAACACGTTTGAATCTACTGTAAAACCTACAGTATAATACAGTAAATACGTCAGTGGCCAATCAAGGAAAGTGTCAGGGAAATGTGTTGTTTTGTAGATAACTACATGTTTGTATTGACATTGATGATTTGTTATGTTTGTCTATCTACATATAGTTCCAGTATTAAAATTGTAGTATTATATATTTTTTCTTATTTGAGTGTGTGGACATGTCCCCATATTTATGAAAGATTATGATCAAAAATTGGAATTCTATATAAATAATAATAATATTAATAATAATTACAACACAGTTATGCTCTCTTTATTTTGCCTTGTTACTTAACTAACCTACTGAGAATGAACTAAAAAAAAAAAAAAAAACTAAAGAAAAAACAGAGGTCAAAGCAACAACACCCACCACGGGTCAGAGCCAATTAAGCTAGTAATGGAAAGAAACAATGGGTCACTGTGCAGCAACACTAATGAAAGGTCACCTAAAAGGGACAACAATGGGATAAATAGTTAACTAACCTTTTTAACAGCACAGCCAAGACAAAATAGGTCAGTAGCTAAAAACCTTTAAAGCAGTAAAAATTTTATATAAAAATATATATTTTTTAAATTTTATTTAAATCACAAGACACAACTGGACACACTCTCACAGCTAGTTTAGCCAAGTTAATTCCAAAAATCACTAAAGCCAAGAAAAGAAGAAAGAAAGAGTAAAAGAGAGAAAGAGCCTCCTCTGCTCTGAGCTTCCATAAAATCTACGAATTAATCATTAACAAAGACTTCTGCTGCTGCTGCTAACCAAACCCTGGACTTTCTCCTTCTCTCCCAACACGTTAAGCTAGCTAGAAACTCTTTCACACGAGGAATAGCGAGATAAATAAGATTAAAACCAGCTAAACAAACCAAAGCTATACATTAGTTAACTGGATAAGTTAATTAGTTATTTAACCTGGCTAGATATTAATTCAAATCTCAGACGATGGAAAATAAAAGTTCCCTCAAACAAGTTAGTTTGCTATAAAAAGAGAGAGAAAGATGTTTAACGTTTAGCTACAGCTTATCTGGAAGCACCACACACATTCACAACCACTGCCAGCTGTTGGAGAAAATAGAAAATAGCTTAAACAAGATTAAGAAGAGAAATAAACTTACTGGAAATAAGGTCGAGGGTGTGTGGAGTGCCTTTAGCAGCCCGGTTAGCTAGTTAGGTTAGCTAGCAATCCAGCTGGCGCGTCCCCCGGCTCCGGGAAAAATGTTTTGACGACCTCCAAAAGTGATGTAGCTACATGAGACATGGCAAAACACAAGCCGTTCAGACTGTTTATCGATTCAGAAATCGATTAAAAGTGTTTGGAGATGTTTTCAGAGTATTAAATCGATGTTATATCCAATATAAAATGTGCTTGGAAGGTTAGTTAACCTGAGGTATACGAGCGATATCTAGTTAGCTAGTTAGCTAACGTTAACTAACCTAGTTACGTTGCGTGGCTAGTTAACGTTAGTTAGCTTGTTAGCTAATCTAACCATGAAACTCCTGAGGAAAAAAAATAAGAAAATGAAGAGAACAGTCGCGGGGAACTGCTCCGAATCAAGATTACTTAAACTAATAAATCCTTCAGACACAAATAACACTGCATAATGGAGCTACACTAACAAAACTCTCCTTTAATCCATGATTTATCTGACCTGAGTTTAGTTTATCTTCGTAGCGTAACCTAGGTTATCTAACCTAGTTCTGTAACGTACGTTAACTTCTTTAGCGTAAAGTTAGTTATTAGCTCTATAGTGACAACTTGTAGTAGTAGTAATAGTAGCCGCTCCACTACACTTACCTCCTCAAACACCCTAAATATCTGCACTAATGTCTGTGCTTTTGACCTGGGAAAGCTTCTTATTAGAGCAGAAACAGAGCTAAAGCCGGTGGACTGGTTTCCTTTCTCTCCCCCCACCGCCACCCGAGACAGCCTGCCCGGTTTGTGAATGCAAATATTCGGAGTATCTACAGCGATGTGAAGTATGCGCGGAATGAGAGCAGGAATGAAATGAACGTGGAGATTGAGTTTGCGCTGAGGGCGGGGCTTCAGCGCCGCGTCACCGCCGAGGCACAACGCTGATTGGCCGCGGAGCGTTTGAGAATGACATCACGAATTAATTTAAACCCAGGTTTTGTAAATCCACTGGAAAACATGTTTTAAAGCCCTTTCTGTACGTAATTACTTTCTCAGGGGGTCCTGGGGTAATTTTCTCTTTTATAGGGGAGGGGGGTCCTCTGTGATTTTATTCCCTTCTGGAACGACCATGTATGTGTTTTTCTCAGACGTCCTCTTTAAAAAAAAATTACAGGCTGAATTATCTAATGTTTTTCGCTGAAATCAGTAGAAACGATTGGGGGAAAAAACAACAACAAAGATTAGGGACAAATATTCTGAGAAATGACAAATTCTGTATATTTTTATCTGCCTCAATATCCAAATGTAAGCATACAGGTGAACATGACTATATACATGCCTTTGTACAGAATAGTCAGGTACATTTTGATTCAGTTGAATCAGATCAGGTGAGTCAGATTTACTTATCAGGGACTTGAGTATGGATATTATTCAAAAAAAAATGGAGAAAGTCTGACATTCTTGTTAAAAATACAAATAATTGTTTTTCTAATAATATTGCCTTAACCAGTAGAATCAAATTTGGGAATGTAGACTTCATGTGTTTTATTCTATATATATGTGTTATTTAATATCTAATAAAGTCCCAGAGCATCAGAAACTAATGCAACCATTTAGTCCCTAGTCCCTTCTTGCTCAATACAGTGTTGACTGAGATTAATTCAAAAACCTTAATGAAATCAGTCAATTTGAGACAAAATTCATGAAAGGTTACAATATCAGTCTTCTTACCAAATACATAATTACATAATTAAACGCAAAAGCATCACCAATCCTAATAAAATACTATTGAAAGAGGTTGGGGCCATATTTGCCTCCAAAGAAAGAAAGAAACTCTTTAAGCAAGGCCAGGGCATTTAAAGTAAACGCCAGCGTCTTCAGTCCCGCAGGTTTTAGTGAGCCCTGAACTTGATTCCGCTCAGCAGTTAATTGTCAGGTTGAATCAGGTGTGATGGAGCGGAGATTGGAGTTTAACAGTGCTGCTCTAAAATAACTAGCTTTGAATCAACATTACACAAAGCATAAAGACTATTTGCTCCGGATGATTGTGGGATATAACTGTTGTAGTTGGCAAATGGTTACTATAAATGGGTCATGTGACCTGGTTCTGTAAATCTGATTGGATTTTCAAGTTTCTGATTGTTGGAGATCTGGAAAAGTGGGGAGGAAAATATTGCGTAGAATAACAGTCATTACTGTGTTGTGGATTATACTGTATGGGTAAATTTAGGGGACAGATGTTTGTTCCAACCAAACACATCAACATCAAAGTGCTGAATAAAACCACCCAAACTAAATTGCATGAGCTTTGTTTTGGAAAATGAATCAATGATAAACATTTAAATAAATGATTAATGTCAAAACTTGACAGCAGTTCACATCTTATTTTATCTTGTCACATTTTCATAGCATCTTCTTAAACTGAACTAAATGAGCTGCTGCTTACATGTTAATTACAGATGTCTACTCACACCTACAGTGGATGGAGTTTCCTAATCTCTTACACATATTAATATTTAACATATTTTCCAGGTGTGATATCGGATTGGATACTAAGCACCTTTTTTGTTGTTATGGTAGCCATGTGTGTAATGCTGTGTTCCATTTACCTCAGAAATCGAATGTCGGAACTGGACATGGCATCACACTCCAGTTAATGTTGTTTCAGTTAAACATTTAGATATTGTAAATGTGCACCATTTTAAAAATGTTCTACATTATTTCCAAAAATCAGTTTGGAAATGTTACAGCTTAACAACAGGTTTGACAATCCTTTACTGGTGTTTGACGGTGAATTTAACCAAAATGTCTCTCACTTTGTATATCTCATGTTAGCATTGTTAGCACTGTTGCCACTTAGCATTGTTAGCTAGCAATTTCAGTTGATGAAAAAAGCTTTATTTGGTATTTTGTGTATGTTTGTTTTACATTTATTTCTGAGGTAGAAGTATAGATAATAGGGTTTTAAAATACTTCTATAGAAGTTAAAGTAGCAATTTAAGCTTTTTACTCTTTAAGTAAACGTGTATAAATACTGGTTTTAAAACAATTTAAAGTATAAAAGTCAAAGTAATGTAGTGAAAAAATAAAGCTATTAAGAACAAAAGCTTTGGCGGCACCACAGAGTCCTATAGTGCATTACCCCCAACCTCAAAAATGCCAAATTTCCTATTAAAGCTCAAAAACTACAACTACAATCTGAGTTCAAACAAAATGCAGCATTACAGAAGGAATATTGCTAAACTGAGGGCCAAATGCCGTTGAGCAGCTCCTGAATGGTTCCTACCTTGCTCAGGTGTAAATAGGCCTACATTCCATACATGTCATGCATTTTTGTGTCACAATCTTGCTTTCTCTACCTCTATTCTCTCTCTACTGTATATTTGTACATGCTTGCTTACTCCTGCATGCACACACACACAAACACACACCATTGCTTTCAGTATTAGTAGGCAATAATCCTGCACTTTCCCATGTGATGCAATTAATTCTTCTCAAACAACAGGGAATTCACAGTTAATGGGGGATTTTGGTATCTTTCAGAAAGGGCAAATGGAATCCTTCGTGAATGATTGCCCCCCTGTGGTCAGAGGGGACCACGGCTGAGAGCAGTAAACAGGATGACAGAGGATGATACAGCAATGCACAGCATTAAAATGCTTTCAAGTAACTGTCAATGGAGCCGCTGGGACTCAGAAATCCGTTTTAGTCCAACAGTGACTAATAAGGTTTCTATGGAAGCTTTCATTTCCCAGCTTGTGAATTCACTTACATTTCATGCTGATTTCATTGAAAAACAACATTATATGTACTGGGCTGGCAGACAGTAACTCAGTAATGAGGTAATGCACACAAAAATGCAATATGCAGGAGACTCGAATCTATAGGCAAAGGTACTGAATCAATATCATAGTAAATTGTGCATTCTATTATACTCTAAATAACTACATGAAAAAAAATACTCCAGCACATGCTCCAACAAAGCGCTCATGCATTTTCGTGTATTTGTGAAACTGAAAAGTGTTTTTCTTTTTAATACAACACACAAAATACAAAATACAGTGAACCCATTTAAATGCTGACCCTATAATCAGAAAAGACTGATGAAGGCATACAGGTTCCATATGGCACCATGTGGCACATTTGCACATAGATGTTGCAGCTGGGACTGTAGATCCTGCAAACGTATTGGTTGCAAAATTGTTGCAATCTCGAGGAGACATTCCCAGGTAACTCTGACTCAGTGGGTGAACATAAAAGATGCCAGGATTAAAGAACTTACCACAAGGCCTTCATGCTCAACCCTTAAATTAAATCCATTATCAGATAAAATCCAGGCTTCTCCTTCGTTACTGCAAACGCAGATGCTGGCTAATGTAGAGTCTAGATGATGGATAATTTGTTGAATAGACCATTTTGGGACACCGAATGCTCAGTGGTTCGAATCCTGGTCATGCAGCTTGCCATCAGCTGTGGGAGTCCTAAGAGAGCACAATTGGCCTTGCTCTCTCTGGGTGGGCAGATGTTGCTCTCTCTTCTCATCACTTCAAATGGTGATGTGGATCAGCACAAGGCTGTGTCTGTGAGCTGATGTATCGGAAATGAGTCGCTGCGCTTTCCTCCAAAAGTGCTGTGATGCTACTCAGTACTCAGCAATACTGCATCAGAATTTCACGTGTGTCGAAATAGAGGCATGTACCAGTCTTCACCCCTCTTGTGTTGAGGCATCACTAGTGATGGTTGGGACAATTGGCCACATAATAAATTGGGAAGAGAAAAATTTGAAAAATTTAGAAATAAAAAAAGGAAAGACCAATCTGTTTCTTTCATTCCAACGATGCTTCCCCTCTCAAAGGCTTTTTGACTAGGTCTGGCTAACAACAGAGCGATCTATATTTTGATTGGCTCAACGAGAGTACATTATAATATACTGCCGATGGATTGGCAAGCGTGAGAAATACCACGTGTGGCGTGTGAACTCGCTGAGGTGCGTGTGTCACACGCTCAAAGCGTGAGACTTGAGAACACTGTAGAAGCACATGTAGCAGTCAACAGTCTCTCACCAAGAGGTACACTACCTAATACAAAAGCAGCTTCTGAGAGGCTCTTTACACATTTACAACTAATTTTGTATATGTCATGTCTCAATAGATGTGCAGTGTTGAGAGTTTCATATGGGTTCTGAAGAAAAGAACTGAACAAAGGTTTGGAAGATGGGTTGAGGACGGAGATGCCCTCCACCTCTGCACCTCTGCTTGATACATCAATAGCTATAAATTTTTTATTATTAAATATCTGTTTGCTGCTGTAGAAAATTATAGGATTTTTTTTTTTTTTTTAAGCAAAGAGGGGCTCACACCCGCCAGGCCTTGATGTGTGTCTAACAGCAGTATTAACTGTGGGAGTGCACAGTGCTGTGAAAAGCCCAGAAAAAAAAATCAATAGTGCTGCTTTCAGCGCCACAGTCAGGCGGGGACGGAGGTGTGTAATTAAATGCTCGTCTAATTGGCTCTGAAGAATGAACAACAAAACAACTTGTTAACTTGTTAACCAAGCTTTCCTCAAGAACAAAAACACTGCTACATGACACACAAAGGCGTGGAAGCCATTTGAAGGATGCTGTTCACATGTCTACAGAAGAGGCACAGAACGACAGACACAAAGAGAGCAGAAAGCTCTTTTTACGAGGATGTTTTCTGTCAAAAAATTGTGTGTGTGAAGTGTAATTCTGCTGAGAAACAAGCAGGAACCCTGCAGGAATATGGAACGTATTAGTAAGCCTGAAGAAGAGAGAAGAATGAAGCTTCATTGAAAATCTGCAGCATCTGAAGGTTGTCTGAAGGCGCTTCGACTGAAACGTGTTACTGAAAAGTTACAGACCTGGTTAAATTCAAATTAAAATTTCTTTATGTAGTGCTTTTTACAACAGATGCTGGCATAAAGGTGACAGTAGCAAGCATAAAACTCCCTCAGATCAAGAGGAAAAAACCTTGAGAGCAACCAGAACTGAAAAAGTCCAACAAGGCTGGTCTATAGCTCTTTAATAAAAAATCTAATTCTAATTCATGGATCTACAACCTATATTAAAAAAGTCTGGACTAAAAGGAAAATGCTAATTTAAAGTTATGCATTTATCTGGTCAACTTCATTTCATATGTTAAATTCTCATTTTTCCATTTTAAAAGATTTATTTGTAAATATTTGCCAATTCTTCTCACAACATTTAAAAGACATTTTGGCACTGAGGACCCCAAGCGAGTGCATGTTTCTTTCAGGCTTCTCAAGGTGTTCTCAAGGTGTTCAACAATACAGGGTCATCATTATTGCATTTTGTCATTCCAAAATTCTCCACATACCACATGTTGGAAAAAAAAGCATCTGTTTTTGCAAAAAAAAAAAAAGGTCTGGAATAGTGATTCTTTTGAACAAGATACATGTTTCCACTGTGAGACCGTCCATCCCAGATGTCTCTGAGGCCAGAGACATTCACGCTGACTCTTGATAACTCATGGTTAACATAGAAGTGACTGTAGTGGTTTGGTAATAATCCCTTGCCCATGCGCTTCTATCAAGTATGGTTGCCCTGAAAAACTTAACTAACTTAAGTTATCATTTTGCTTTGACTCAACATTTCAGGTTTATTCAACCTAAATCAGTCAAGTTATCACTTAGATTTGACTCAGTTAAGTAGTTAGTTTAATTAACTCAAGAGTTTTTTTTTTTAAGTATTGTGGGCTTAAAAAAATTTTGGTTTATTTATATTTTTTTATTTTATGATTCAGGCTATGCTAGTAAACTACCCCAATCTGAGAGCATGCCTTTTTTTGTGAAGAAAGGCAGCAGCAGAGTCCTAAACACATGCCTTTGAACCCAGCCCCGTCTCTGAAGGCCACGTTTGATGTTATGGATGAATTCCCCTCGTCCTTCTGATGTTCACTCGGATCACCAGACTGCGACTCTAAAAACCCACTAACTGCAGGTGGAGGCTCTGCCGTGGTCATGTGACCAGCTGGAGAGGACCTGAAAGAGAGCTGCTGCTGCTGCAGCTTTTGCTTCAGAGGCTTTTATTCTTTTTCTTCCACCTCCTTCAGGGCCTACACCACCAACAACAACAAAACAATGCTGAGCATACAGAGGGGGGTGGGATCACTTATGCAACAGCCAGCAGGACACGACAGGAAAAGAGGGGGAAAGAAATAAGAAGAAGAAAAAGAAAAAAAGGAGTTATTTTCTTTAATTTTGTACCTGAATGACACACAGGCTTTCACTCCTAAATCTCTGGAGTTTAGAGCCAAAACACCACAGTTACTCTTCTCCATTATAATGAACTACAACACCTTTCAAACGCCTCTCCAAAGACGTCATGGAGAAAAGACAGTTCCAGCCCGTTCCGTCCCCTCGCCGTGTTTCATTGTGTGCTCAATTGTATCTTCACTAGGATGAAGAAAAGAACAAATTAAATCAGACAGATGGATTTTGACAGTTCTCAATGAAATGCAGATCCACCCTGTCAAGCAAAGAAAAGCAAAGTGTATTTCAAGCAGCAAACGCAGACGTTTCAATCTGTCTGACGCCTTTTTACTATTTCGTATTCCACATTGTGAGTGCCAGTCAGAACGGCTGCCGAACTCGCCGCAGAAAAATAAATGTCAGCGTTCACAAAGCACTGCGTAATGATGGCTTAAATCACAAAGTAATTCATTGTTTTCTTCAGCCGTGCATGACCACATGACGGTGATGTCAAATCCAAATGTTAAACACAACAGAGGAAAGTTCTGCACACACACACACACACACAAAGATCAAACCCAATCCACCCGCAGAAGTTGTCTTTTATCAGGACCTGTTCATATAACTGTAGTACACTACACTTAAAAAAAAAAAACAAAGCTCCTACAAATGGTTTCCATTTTACCCCTTGGCCCAAAAAATGAAGCCCTACCCCTCAGTTTTGCATGGGCCTGATTAGAAGTAGGGTGTCCTGATTCTTGTTAGAATGGAGCAGTAAGGTTGTGGAACTGTTAGAGCTATAGGACCCTTTAAATAGAGATTTTTGTAGAGGCACACTCCAAACAGAGAGTTTAGAGAACTACAGAACCCCTAAAGTGAAATCATGTTAAAAAAAAAAATGCCTGGCTATGACTTTTTAATTAATCGATGGGAATAATAACCTAATGCATAGAATGAGATAATAAAGGCGTGGAAACAATATCCTAATATGTGGGAATGAGATAATTAAGTTGTGGGAACTAGCTAATTTAATCGTAGCCATTAAGACGTTGTCACAAATTCCTTTAGTTTCACAACTAACAAAGCGAGCAGCTCTCAGGGGTTGTGTACAATATGGCTATCAGATCAAAAGGTCAGACAATCCAACCGTACATATTATTAACCATTCATTCTAATTTACACCCATCCATGAGCCGCAGAAACCATCTAGACTCTACTCCTGCTGTTATTTTACACTGACAGAGCACAGAGTCGCTGTCGTTCCCCGTCTCTTCCACTGTGTTATAATATCACTGACAGTTGACTGTGGAATATTTAGTAGTGAGTATGGGTGGGAGATATGGCTCTAAAATAATTTAATTTTTGCGATAACGATATACTTGGCGATATAGAAAAACTAAAATAATTCATTAATTTCAGGAATGTAGTATAATAGTATAACAGAATAATCATAATGTGACAAAATAAATAATATAGCATAAAATTATATAGTGCAGCAAATAATATTGCAGAATATTTAGTGCATGCATATAAACTAAACTAAACTAAAACAATTATACAATAAATACACCTAAAGCTTCACAGTAAATAATAGACTACTTTTAAGACAGAACAGCCCTATTATCACGATATGGATTTTTAATATCACGATATTTCTGTGTTACGATATATTTTATGCAATATAATATTGCCCAACCCTAGAAGTAAGTATTCAAATTTCACAACTGGACTTATTGCACAGGTGGCATATTATCACTGGTTCAAAAAGATTTTGGCTTTGAACCGTCCCTTCCAATTTAGAATGTTTTCCATCCATGCCAATGTGAAGGTTGCATCGATGTTTGCAGCCAGCGATGGTTACATAATTGGAAATTGACCTATTAATTTTCATATATTTCATTTTCAAATATTTTTAAGTACTCCTATTAGTTTTTAAGGCATTAAATGGATTGGCGCCATCATATGTCTCCTTATGATCCCAGTCATTCCTTAAGATTCATCTTTAAGTACCTAATTCAGCTTAAAGTACCTGAAGTTAATAAGTAGAGAAGCAGTGGTGAAGCGGAATTTAGTTTTTATGCTCCAAAAAAATTAAACAGCTTACTTGTTGAGATCAGACAAACAGCATCAGTAAACAGTTTCAAAAAGCAGCTAAAGATATATTTTTATTAACTTTGTTTTAATAATTGAGCCATTTGTTTTATTATATAGGGACATATGTAACATTTTTATTACTTTTTGTTTAATTTATTTATTTAAATACATCATAGTTACAACCTTTCGTAACTTTACCTAATATTTTATTTGCCTTGTTTATAGTCTTTATAGCTTTGCAATTTTTATTATTTTACTTTCTATTATGTCTTTCTTTTTAATTGTTCATTTTACTTTACTTTTACTGTTTTTCCCTTTCCATTTTCCTTTTTATTGATGTTCTGATTACCTTTCTGTATTAACAGCACTTTGAGCTGCATTTTAATGTATGAAAGGTGTTTTATAAATAAAGTTTATTATTATTATTATTAATATACATGAAAGGTGTAGAAATTAGCCATTAGATTCAAAGTCTGCAGGATGGTTAATCTCCAGGAGCAGGGCTAAAGAGCACCACTGATGTCTTCATTTTTACTAAGAGCTCAAAACTATATCAACCTTCAGTACTGATAATAAAGAAAGCTCATATGTCCTCACGGCTTCTAGAAACACCACATTAAATAACGCCAGCCATGGTCCTCCGCAGTGACCTATGATCTATTGGGAATTATTTAACACAGTTTGATTTCTATAAGGTCTATAATAACTTTCATGCGATGTTAACAGTGATGTTAAAATTGTTGGCTGGAGCGTTCCTTGAAAACTGACTGTAGTCTTCTGCCCTTGGTTATAAATGTAGCCCACACAGCGGCGGTGTAATTTCTGTTGGTGACACACTACCTGCCATTAAGACCTTGCTCAAAACAAAGTACTTAAGAACAATGCCAGCCAGCCCTGAAGACGAGAAGAAAATAAATGAGAAACATCAGTGCGGGCAGATGATTCAGTCGGCTTTATTGAGGCCTGAGACCTTGTGTGTAAAGTGGACAGATGGAATGGATTTCTATGCACTCATAAAAGCATCTCTCTCTGTGGCTTATTTTTTTCAAAAGATAACTCTTAGAATCAGACGCCAATTTAAAGCAAGGTTAAAATTAGGAGATTGCTGCTATTACTGAAAAATTAATCCGCCGTGTGCAATAAAGCCACTGAAGAAATGACCTCAAGGTTTATGAGTGTCTTCGCTCCAAACTCGAGGAGCAATTTCTGACTGTAATTTAAATGCATTACAGTTAGTAAGCAGTGAATATGGCACTTAAATACAAGAAAACAAATGAGTTAAGATTAGGTTAAGACCAATGACTGTATAAAACAGCTCTGAAAAGATTAGCCAACACAATCTAACGCCTCTGCTGACTGGTTGCAGTAGACGTAGTGTAACTCCGCCCAGCCTTATATGTATTTGTTTTAATGGCAACACACTGTATATGAAGTACTTTGCCGTTTTTTCTAGTAAGACTGCTGTTAACGTAAAATGGCCAATGTGATTTAATTTTTGTTAGTGTAGTTAGACATGCCAAGGTTCTCAGAACAGTCAAAATATAGTTTAAAACATGATTTTTCTTTCTTTAAATTGCCACTATCCTGGGCTCTGAGTGGTGCCACTATGATCAGGAGATCCCCAGTTCGAATTCTATCCCTGTAGCTTGCAATCAGCTGCCAGAGCCCTGAGAGAGCACAATTTGCTTTGCTCTCTCTGGGTGGGCAGATGGAGCTCTTTCACCACATCACTCCACAGGGTAATATCAATCAGCACAAGGCTGCGTCTGTGAGCTGATGTATCAGAACCGAGTCGCTGCGCTTTCCTCCGAGTGTGCTAAGATGCGACACGGCAATGCTGCATCAGCAGCAGTTCGAAAAGAGGCGGAGTCTGATTTCACATGTGTCGGAGGAGGCATGTGCGAGTGTTCACACTGGTGTTGGTGTACACTAGTGATCGGGGTAGTCTTAAGGAGTGGGTTGCGTAATTGACCGTGTAAATTGGGGAAACAAATAGAAAAAATAAATAAAAATAATTGTCACTGGCTCATGCTGACTCTTTTGCAGTAGCTTGGGGTTAAACTGGACCATAGTAGCTATAAATGTATGGATATGTAAATAATTTAGTATGATTTATGAATGCATAAACTGCATTAAAATGTTAATGCTGAAACATGACTCTGAACAGGACAATTTTCTTGATATTTAGTGGAAAAACCTGCCTGCTTCTGGTCGTTTAGGCTGCAAGGTAAACTCAATGAAGGCAGTCTGGGACACTTGGCCTGGCAAAAGCGGTCAGGCCTACAAAAAGTCATTTCTATAGAACAGAAGGGAAAGGAACCATGGCGTCCATGCTCATATACAGTCAGAGGTTAAGACACTTATATTTGTATCATACAGCTAGAACATATTCTATTCATATATAAGTCTATTAATTAAAAATAGGGCAGGATGTAGGGTTACAGTCTATAATATACGAACAGTGATAATACAAAACATCTCCCAGCTCTGATGTACAGTGATGTGCAAAAGTCATCAAAGATGACCCCTTTACTCAGCTTCCTATCAAAAACAGCAATTAAGCACAAGTTATTCAATCATTCTCAAAACAATAAGCGTTAGAAAGTAGATTTACCCAAAACTGTAGTGTTAAAAATGTTTAAAAGCAAGTAAAAACCATCAAAACATCCCAACTCAAATAATATGCTTTAAATGTTTTCTTATGTTTGTTTTAGGACATATGGAGAAGTTGGTGTTTCCTACAGAATAGAAGCTGCAAGAGGTAAAATTGATATTACATTGAGAGATTGATGATTCTGGTTCAGTCACTGTTAAAAAGTAGCTTTTTAAAGACATTATTTTCTAATGGCAAAAAATTGAATAGCATGTTCTGAATGGAACAGGTCAAATAACGAAGTGTGTGTAGTCTGATTTGCACAGAACTGTACATCCATGTAGTTACACTACTGGATATTGGATTGCATTGATAATTATTTTTTTTAAACAGTGTTAGAACAAGAATACAATAAAAACGGAAAGTTTCAATTGGTCAGGAACAATATTTCAGGCACTTTGGAATAAAGAAGAGACAAAAAAAATAAAAATCCTGACAACATCCACAAGTTCAGTCAGGTCATCACACAGGAAAAATAAAGCTTTTACATGGGTGTAATAAACAGAGCTCTCTCTCTCTCTCTCTTTCTCTCTCTCTCACACACACACACACACATACACACACACACAGTAATCATTATTAGAACACTGGCTTTTCATTCTAAAGAAGGCTAAATTAAAAAGCTAATCCTCTAACCATCCTCTGTGAGCATCCTGACCAATCACAGTTCAAATAATTAGTGTTTCTCAACATAACGTAGTGTTTAGCAATGCTACAATACTGCCTCTCCATACTGTGTTTTAATATCCTCCCAATCACAGCCTGTTGTGATATAATCCCAATACTACACTCAATTAACAATACAGGTGATTAAATTACAGGCGCTACAAAGGTTTTTTTTCTCCATAAAAACACCAGGTTTGGTTCCATTAGAAACATTTAATAAAAGGAGGTGTATTTGTGAAGCAGGTGTATGTGTGAAAAGCCTTTTTTAAAGGTGTAAAAAAGAGTCAATGTAACATTTCTTTACCAATGTAAATGTTGTTCATACTAGGGCTGCACAAATATATACACATTTTGTTGTTCTGCTACATATGATTATAGTAGGATATTTTGAAAATTACAGGAATTTATAGCAGGTTCTCCAGATGTCAATAATCTACCGTATTTTTCACACTATAAGACACACTTAAAATCCTTTTATTTTCCCAAAAATCATCAGTGCACCTATGTACACCTTATGTATGAATTTTGCCAGTCAGGTATTAAGGAGCAGTAAAGACACTCCGCTGAATACAGCTTTATACAGGAGTTTCAGTGATGTTTCTCCAGCACTGAGACTGGAGCAGTATAAGCATTAGCCGCTAACTGCAGGGCTAGCTCTTTTGTGCTAGCTGATAGCACCCTGGGTTACTGGAACACTCAGGTTTCCTCAGTGTTGCACTGTTCACCAACAATATTTGAAAATCTAAGCTTCCTGTAAATAAACAGAAGGGCTTTACTGACCCAAATAAACAGTTTTCATAAACGAAATCTGTGTAGATTAACATAGAGTCCTCATTTGACCAGATATCAGATGTTCATGTTTATTAATACTGTGCCTTATAATACAGTGGGGTCTATAAAATACCCTAATACGTCATGATATTAATAAAGCAACCTGTGTAGCCAAGACTGGAGTAAATACATGATTCAATGATTTTATATTATATCAAGAAAGTTGTAGAATGATGTTTATTATTTAATTTGACTTGTTAGTGTTATTTAATGTGACCTGTGATGGGAATATGTTGACGAACACATTAGAATAATGCTCAAATTAAATATATATATATATATTTTGTGCAACCCTGCTTCATACAAACAGCTGTTAAACAAAAATGGCTCTTTGTGGAACCCTTCCCACATAACCCTCTGTATCACCCTTTTTATAAAGGTTTTATTTGAGATATGTGATCGGATAAACAAAATTGGTTCCACGGAAACCAATTTTGCATCTCGAAATAAGGATTAAATTAGTCAATTTACAGGTTTCTTAACAACTGAAATGTTCTTCATAGCTACAGCTCTTGAAAAACAATGATTCTTTGTAGCACGTTCAGATTATTTGTGATTTTATGGAACCAAAAGTGGTTCTTTATATAGCATCGCTAAAAAAAAATCTGTATTTTAAGGAAATGTTTTGGAGATATCATACAGTTCACACACACAGACACACACACAGACACACACACAGACACACACACGCACAGTACTGAAGTGTTCTGCATATTAAAAGTGTTCTGTAGTCATGAACGCCACAGAACTGCAGTGCTCTACAGTAAAGCCCCACAGCATCGTTAACACAGAGGTTCCTCAAAGTTGCCAGTGGTCCCGACAGTGTCCCCCCTCAGTGGTCCTGCTCATAGCCCAGTCACTCCACATGCCTGTATCTGGTGAAAAGGTTGTAGAGAACGCGAAGCGTGGACTTCAGGTCGCAGTTGACGATATCTGAAAGGAAGAAAGCCAGATATTTAATTAAACAGAGCTGCTATTTACTTAACACATCAAATACAAAACATACAACTTCTTCATACAATACTGCATTCAGCGCGATGAGGCGCGCACGCTTCCCTCTCCTGTGGACTGGAACCCGCCGAGTGCTTTGCCGCGCAGCAGCATTCACCAGCAATAGAACAGGAGCGAGCCGTTCCATTTTACAGCCAACAAAGAAACACCATCTTCCACAGCGTCCATTATCCTCATCTCCAGAGCTCTATACATACAGTCTACAGCCTCTTCACTCCTCAACGCATGCACATGCACATACACACACACTCTCACAGTCTCACACTCTGCATGTACAGCACAAAACCTACTCCTAGACACAAGGACAGAATGTACCTGCTGCACACAGGACTCAATGAAACATTTCATTTTAAACAAACCATGAAAGAGAGATAAATACAATTAATTAAAAGCATTCCAGACCAACCAGCTCCACACGCTGTATTTACCTCACGTGCCCCCACACAGCGACGAGGACAGAAAACTGAATGGACATCAGTAAAGACTCATAGCTTCCCAGTAATACATCTGTCCCCCTCATTGTTTTGCGGGTGTCGTAACCTTATAGCTTAATTGAATGCGAGTGTGTGTACACACCGGCACAGTGCTGTCAGCCAGAGCCAGTCCCAGTAGTGCTCTGCAGGATCAAATCAATCACTGAGTGCTATTACAGCAAAGCTGCCACACGCCTGCTTTTAGCATTAACTTACTTTCACTCCAACACACACACACACACACACACACACACACACACACACACACACACACACACATTACTATTTTTTAAGTGAATTCGCCTGTTTCAGAACATTGACCTTCTATCAGCAGCACGTTTAAAGGAATGAGCTGAAGTTAATATATACAAAAAAAAAAAAAAATGACTAAACTCTGTATATTCTAGCAGGCTCAGTTTAAACCATCTTGCACTGTTCTTATTTAATAGTTAATAATAATAATAATAAAAAAAAAAAGGTTTTATAATTAGTCAAAAGTGGGCTGCAAAAAAAACAATACATTGGTAACACTTTCTATGAATGTCTCCTCTTCATAAGACTATAAACACACTGATAACACATTATAATGTATTTATAAGGCATTATATACACGGCTATACACATTTCTATGAATGTATAACAAAATCTATAACAGCCATGTTTATTATGCATCATGAAATGTGATCATAATGCATCAATAGCTGTGTTTATAACATTTTATACATCAATATCAAGAAACTCAGTTCCAGCTAGCAGACCATGCCAAAAATGATTTAGTATCTCAAAATGACAGCAAATAAATATATACACATATACAATAACTAATAAAAAAATAATTTAACAAAATAAATTAATACATTTCAAGAAAGTCAGATATTATTAATTTTGCAAAATAACATCAGAAATAAAGGAAAATATATTTTTATTTTAAATTGGACAGTTTTTTTTTTGAGTTTTTAAGCTTCTTTCAATTTGCTTCTATTTGCAAAATGTCTCAACTACAAATTAATACGCTGTGACTGTGTACACTGTCAATCACTAAAATACATAATTATATTGTAATAAAATGTTAGCAATAGCATTATTAATAATAATAGATTATTATTTAAATTTAGAGAAGGAAAACACAGGTAAATATAGTTTCAAATTTTATTTACCTTCAGGTCTGGGTTTGGGTCTTTCCAGTCCACCATCCTGCATCAGCTCGAAGGCGAAGGACACGTTATGCACCTGTAGCAGAGAGAGGACACTGTAATAAAAGCCATCTGTGCTGAAAACTAAAAAAAAAGTCTTTCCAATAAAACATATGTTAAAGTTTCTCTAACTTGGAAAACATCTGTTCTGTTTGCATTGTTCTCTGATATATCTCATCTTATCTTAAATATAGAGCATCTATTACAAAGTCAACACAACAATTGTGATAGAAAGTTGTTCAGTCAGAGAGAAAGAGAAAGAGAGAGAGCAGGTTCACTAAGAAACTTCACTTCAACTACACACTGGTTTACTCTGGTTTTACTCTTTGGTTTCACTTCTGAAGTCTCCATTGCTCCACCAGACACTCCATTCAGTAAAACTCCATTTAGAAAGAAAGAAATAAGCACTGCCACTTTAAAGCTGTTAATTTGAGACAAAATGCTACATAATGTACTTTCAGTCATCACTTTTTCTGCACTTGTTAAGCTGTGAATAGCTGGGCTCTGCAGAAAGCTTAGCTTTACTACCTGAAATCCCTCACTCTCTCCAAACATTCAAATTTGGACAGGGTGTCAGAAATCCATATCAATGCACAGCACAGGCTTTATTTCTGCTGTGAATACAAAGCCTGCAGTTATAAAAGATGGATGGCAAACAGAGCTATAAAGCTTCTAGCAGGTGACAGACCACAGCACCACCAGAGCTATAGTGCAAATACACTACAAGTCCAAGGCCCAATCCCATTTTGTCCCTTGGCCCTTCCACTTAGCCCTACCTTTCTGTTTTGCAGGTGCATGCCTAGAGTTAGGGTATTTTGTTAGTGTTGGGGCTACATGGCCCTTTAAAATAAGAGTCACACTCAAAACAGAGAGTTATAAAAATCAATTGCAAGATGGCAGTGGCACAAGTGACCAAAGAAACAACAAATTAGTATTTTCCTTGTGAAAAGTTACAATCCACTGTTATTACCATAGTTTAATGTGTAGGCACTAGGGGTGCCATATCGTATCGTATGCAATAATATCGCAAACATCTTTTTAGCAAAAAATCACACTGTTTTCAATTCTCATTATATATCTACTAGAGATCGAGATTGATTATATCTGTCCAGTATCATTTATTTTACTTTAATCCTGGATATATGGAGATATTTGGAGTGCATTATTATTAGTTTCATGACATTCTGGATCATTGACTTCGGTTACAAATCTGATAAAATTCTTGTGTTTTCTAATATCCCTCTCTCTTTTCCCACATCTCGCTCTTTTCCTACATCTCGCTCTCTCTCTTTTTCCCTTTTCCTACATCTCTCGCTCTCTCTCTCTTTTTCCCTTTTCCTACATCTCGCTCTCTCTTTTTCCCTTTTCCTACATCTCGCTCTCTCTTTTCCTCCCTCCCTCCCTCCCGCTTTCTCTCTTTTTCCCTTTTTCTACATCTTGCTCTCTCTTTTTCCATTTTCCTACATTTTGCTCGCTCTCTTTTTCCCTTTTCCTACATCTCTCGCTCTCTCTCTTTTTCCCTTTTCCTACATCTCGCTCTCTCTTTACCTCCCTCCCTCCCGCTCTCTCTCTCTCCAGCTGAATGCTAATCTCCGTGTCACTTCTCCATTTCCTGTGCGGAGGCAGATTACAGCTGTACTCTGCTGCTACATGCCCAGTTGGCCCGGGCCGGGCGTGCTGGAGTCGACCCAGGCGGCCGGCTGCCTTTCGGCTGGGCCAGCTGACAGGACCAGACCCCCAGCAGCCCAAGCACCCCGAGGAACCTCAGCACTTCACATTATAATGCTTTACAACAATACACAACCAGTCCGAGTGAGCAGGTTTAAACCCCAGCCTCGCACAACCGCCCTGAAACTCACAAGCATCACTTTCAGATGTTTCACTGAGACTCACGTCTTTACCTCCACTATAGACTGTGGACCCCTGAGGAGCTCCAGGACGAGGTTTGAGTTTTGGTTTACTATAATGGTAATGATGATCAAAGCAGGGTGTGGAACAGGGACGGCTGGTATGACAATCAGAGCACAGAAAAATGAGTATAAAAGATTCTTCTCAGATTCCTTTTATATCTGTTTATAAATAAGAGTTAATCTACTGTTAAAAAATAAAAAATATATTATAAAAAATAAATTAATTCACAGTCTAAAGGGAATCAGATTTCGGCACAACACTCTGGTTTGTTTAAAGTCTGACTCAGCTTACTGTAATTATCTGAAAGTCTAAATCATGTAGAAAAAAAAAAAAAAAAAAAAAAAAAAAAAAACGATAACAAAAAAAAAACATTGTACAAACACGTTCAACGTAGCACTACTGATGTGTTGTGCTTCTTCAGTTTAGAAGTATTTGTTGCATAATGAAATATATAAAGAAATAAATAATAATTTTTGCCAATTGAAACAATTGTTCATCCAATTGTAAATTTAAATCAACCAAATAAATAAACAATTATTTGGATTTCTGTTACTTTTTGGGCTTCAGAGTTTCCATATTTTCTCAAATTTAGAACTATAAAAAAATAAACAAACAATAAATAAATAAATAAATATCTGGATTGTATTTTATTTTATACTGCTCTATTTCTAGCAGCTCTGTGTCATCATTTTGACATGGCATCTAAATATTCTTAAATTTGTAACCACGTAAAAACAAATAAAAATATTTTTGGATAATTCTCTTTTCTGACAGCAATGGTTCAAATTTACAATCACAGTTTATTTCTTACTAAATAAATAAATAAATAATACATAATGCATAAATAAAGTAAGTAAATAAATGGTATCTCATCTCGGAGATAATAATTCTTTCTGACCATGCTAAATTTCAAGATACTATGTAGGAAGCTTCCCTGAATCATTAATCACAGATATAAAACAACATACCGCGATGTGTACTGATATTGTTTATCCTACAAAACACTCATGTCTGGTCCAAATGTAGGATCCCACCTTTTGTTCAAAGTTTTCAGGAGTGAGGAAGAAATTGTAGAGAGGAACAAAGTAGCCCTCCAGGAGTCCCATCAGAAGCACCAGGTACACACCATCTGCAAACTGAACACACAGAGTAATTACAGGGATCTTGTATAATTTTAAAATTCAAATTTAATGTTTTTCAAGACCCCCAAAAAGTACTCATAATTTCTTTAATAAAAATGATTTATTGTATTGGAAATCAAAACCTAACTTTTCCCATTTTTTATATTTTTTTTCTTCAATTTTGTTCCATTGTGATGCAGAACATGTTAGCATGTTAGCTAGCTTGACACTAATGTTAGCTAGCTCTTTGCTAACTCTAGTTTTTCTCTGGTAATGTACCAAACTTGCCGCTAACATTAGTATGTTAGCTAGCTCGCCACTAAAGTTAACTCCGCTAACCTTAGTTCTCTCCACAGTAACGTTAGCTAGCTTGTTGTTAATGTTAGCTAGCTCTATGCTATCCTTAGTTCTCTCCAGAGTAACGTTAGCTAGCTCGTTGTTAATGTTAGCTGGCTCTATGCTATCCTTAGTTCTCTGCCTATCTACGTTAGCTAGCTCACAGCTAACATTAGTATTATAGCTAGCTCACCACTAAAGTTAACTCGGCTAACCTTAGTTCTCTCCACGGTAACGTTAGCTAGCTTGTTGTTAACGTTAGCTAGCTATCTGCTAACCTTAGTTCTCTTTCCGGTTACTCGACGCTCGATGTTAGTATGTGCTTTCCCACCGGCATTAAAAACACTAAAATTTAATACCTTGAGCAAATTTACAGTAAATTTAAAACAATTCAAGACATTAATTACCCAGATCTTAATTTAAGACAGGTGGGAACCCTGAATTACACAACAATACTACGATGCAATACAGCACCAACACCAGAGCATACGGTCACAAACTAAAACAGATTAATTAGCCGATACACAAAGAATTTTTGTTCCAAGTTTTAGCTGCAGTCAGTACCTGAGTGTCCAGTTCAGCCACTTCCAGATTCAGCTTATTCAGATGTTTGTTGACAAAGGTGATGAGAGTCTGCACAGAAGGTCAGAAGATCAGAGGATCAGGGGGCTTTCAGTCTGTTAAAGTGGTATCAGTTCAGAAATCACAGACTATGGTCATGTTAATTAGTTACCTTCTTCACCACGCTCAGCTTGTCAGGGGCGTGGTCAAACAGGGTGTCGAAAGCATCACGTTCTAAAGACAGAGAACAAAAGCTTTCAGAACCTGAATAAGAAACACAATGATGCAGCATTAAAACACAGACTCATTAGTGAAGCCACAACACTTACTTACCATGTCTGCCAGATAATGCCCTGCAATAAAAACACACAGGAGTCAGTTTGGTTCATGAATGGGAGGACAAAAGAACAGAAATCTTAAGATAACCTGTAGAGCAGTCACCCAAAACATGGAGGTACTAATTCTACTTGCTATAAAAAGTAATACATTTTGCCTGATCTGATTCTAAGATCTTTTTAAACCTCTTTCTATACTCAGCAGCATCTACAACCTTTTTTTTGAAGGACTTTTTGGATCTGATCATGTTTTTCCACTCACTTTATCAATCAATAGCAAACAAAACTAATGTCTGTGGTAGAGCTGGGCGATATTGTATTTGCATCTCAAAAAAATAGAATATCATTGGTAAGTTGAAAAGCATTAAATCAGTTAAAAATGTGAAACTTGTATATTATATAGATATATTACACACAGAGTGATCTAATTTAAGTGTTTATTTATTTTATTGTTAATGATTATGGTGTACAGCCTATTAAAACCCAAAAATCAGTGTCTCAGAACATTTTAATATAATATAAGACCAATTGGTACTTTTTACAGTGTGGGCAGTGTGCCAAGTCCTGCTGTAAAATGAAATCTGCATCTGTAAGATTTGCTGGGAAAACACTGCACTGACTTTAGACATGATAAAACACAGTGGATCAACACCAGCAGATGACAGACATGTCTCTCCAAACCATCACTGATTGGTGGAAACTTCACACTAGACCTCGAGCAGTTTGTACTGTGTGTCTCTCCACTCTTCCTCCAGACTCTGCTCCCATGATTTACAAATGAAATGTAAAATTTACTGATGATCAGTGATGGTTTGTTTGGAGAGACATGTCATCTGCTGGTGTTGGTCCACTGTGTTTTATTATCAAGTATAGTATTAGTACACTACTGACAGTCGAGTAGGTCACAAACCTATATTAAAGCCCAGTCATGCAAAAATATAAATAAATACATAATAATAATAATAATAATAATAATAATAAAAAACTGTAATAAACTGTGAAACAATCAGAATCTTGTTTAATACCTTCATACACATTTTTGGTTATACCTCCCAGCACTACTTACTCAGTATTGCCAGTGATCTCCTCCTGAATCTGACGGGACTGAAGGATTCCCTCTCGTTTCTGTTAAAACAAAGAAAATGAGGATTACTAAATGGAACCAACACACAAATAAAGAGAATAAATAACAAGCAATAAATGAAGGCTGAGGATGTGCAGTGCTAAACAATAAGAAGTAAAAAGGTGTAAAATCATTGTGGTAGGAAAACGTTAACTTGCAAAGAGAAGAGGATAAATTCTGTTAATGTATTTTAAAACAATCATGGCCATTATTAACCTCTTTACAGGCCTTGGAAAAATACAGGCTACAGGTGTAGGTGATAAAAAGCCATTTTTTCCTGCAGTAAAATAACTTCTTTACATTCTGAAAATTTGAGAGCTTTGAAATCTCCTACAGGACACTTGGAGAAGCTGCCCGTTTTCTCTTTACTTGACTTAATAATTTCAGATCAGTAACAGGATTCAGACCCAAAATCTGCAGGTTTAAAAAACAGATATAAAAACTTGACAACTGTAAAAAATGAAAGGTTTAAAGGACATTAAATGTTTTTTTTGTATTCAGGAAAATACTGATTTTAAATGACGTTTATGAAAGTGACAATTTTATGATTGTTATTGATTATATTTTAAAATTTGCAGATTTTCTTTTTTTTTTATAACAAATACAGTTAGGATATGAAGTGAAGTTTCCTTTTATGTAATGCTTAAATATAAATCCCCAAGATTTAGGCATGTATTATTAGGCAGAAAATTAACAGAAATGCTGGCCTGTTTGCAGTGAAGCTGAAAAATAATCTGATAAAATCAAGAGAGTGTTTATTAATGAATTAATAAAATATTTTTTCCTGTGGTTGTTTGTCGTGCTTTGTGTGCATTCACTAAAAGAGAAAATGTCCCACAGCTGTGTCCATCTGAGAGCTCTTACCTGAACCACCACCACCTGAATGGACACATGGTCAGGCAGGCGGATTGGAGCTCTGAAGTGCTGAGACAGCGCCACCAGCAGGTGCAGAATGGCCACCATGCTTTTAGCATGAACCGCTAATGAAGCAGCAGCAGAGAAAAAAAGGAGAATTATTGACAGCTTCATTAATAATGTTTTATGATTTAATTTAGAATAAAATGGAAATGAATATGAGAATATTATGAGAACAACCCTAAAGCAATATATTGTGTATCCCTAAAATCATATGTAATGTCAACTCTTTTAGAACAACAAACACGCATATCTAAAACTGTCGTTTTTATTACAGAAAGCCTGTAAACAACAGTAACCTGCAGCAGTAATAATGACCGTCTATTATGCCATTATCTTATTTTTAGATAAGAAAATCATGGTCCGATTCTGAAGTCCGTCAACGCAGATACATGAACATTTATAAAATGTATAAATTGGGACTAAATTTACCTGGATTAGCATTACACAGAAATATAACATTTATTTCGTAGGATTACAAATTTAGCAACATAAATAAAACACAGTTTTATCAGAACATGCTCTTCTGGAGTTCAATAAATACCGTATTAAATTAAAATCAGTAAGAAACTTATCCCTCTCGAGAAACTGACTCATGACCTTAACCACCAAAGTCGGACAAATTTTGCAGGATCTGGGAACTATTTTATTCTTATTTACAGAAACTATAACTTAATTTGTTTCTGGAAGAGAAGGCCTAACTGCTCTTTAATTTTTATTTAATTCTATCCATTTCATACATGCTACTCCTTTACCTGTCTCCTGTCAGATTGCTAACTGTTTATTTATTTCATGTGTAAATAAGTAAGTTAGAAACTAGTGGTGTCAATCGATTAAAAAATGAATATATAAAATTAATCCCAACAGAATTCTGTGATTAATCATTAGAAACACTACATTTGGTATTATCAGTGTCAACCCATTAAAAAAACCTGTATTATCAAAACCAGATTCTGTGACTAAATCAGGGATAAAATCATGAATACATTTTTTAATGCTGGTACTCAACTCTATTTTTGGGGAGGGGACAGCAATAATGGTTTACTGTGGTTTACACCTACAGCTACACCTGGTAGATTTACTGTATTATAACATCTCAGGGTAGTTTTGATGCTTTTTAAACTGAGTTGCTGAATTTAACTGAGAGTTTAAATGGAGAAAATAAATGCTAGCGTAGCCCCATATTCCACACTCGACCGTTTTTAAAGAGAAATCTCTGATACAAGATATGATTCTGATATTTATTTACATGCCTAATACTATTATTAATGTTTTTGTTTGATATAACACAGTGGATCAACACCAGCAGATATCAGACATGATTCTCCAAACCATCACTGATTGGTGGAAACTTCACACTAGACCTCGAGCAGTTTGGACTGTGTGTCTCTCCACTCTTCCTCCAGACTCTGATCCCTTGATTTACAAATGAAATGTAATTTACTGATGATCAGTTATGGTTTGATAAAGAGAGACATGTCATCTGCTGGTGTTGGTCCACTGTGTTTTATTATCAAGTCTAAAGTCAGTGCAGTTTTGTTTTCCTCCAAAATCTTACAGCACTTCATGCTTCCCTCTGCTACTGACAACTTTTATGAAGATGTGGATTTCATTTTCCAGCAGGACTTGGCACACTGCCCACACTGCCAAATATAACAATTGGTCTTATATAATATATAATAATAAAATTTTCTAAGACACTGATTTTTGGGTTTTTATTGGCTGTGAGCCATCATCATCATCAACAATAAAAGAAATAAAAGCTTAAAATAGATCACTCTGTGTGCAATACATCTATATAATATATGACTTTCACATTTTCAACTAAATTACTGAAATAAAGTAACTTTTCAACGATATTCATTTTTTTTTAGATGCACTCATATATACATACAAAAATTATGGCACCACAAACGGTGAAATTGGAATGTGATGTTATATTCCATACAGCGCACTTCAGTAAAGCTACTGCTGTTATTCTAAAGCCTCTGAGGTGCTTAAAATAGCTGAGTACCTGGGAGTGCAGGGATCTCTAATATACGCTTTAAGCTCTGTATTAGAGGACCACCAAATCATTCCATTTAATACAAAATCAATAATCTTGTTAAACGCTGTGACCCATAACGTTTAAACGGCAGCTGATCGACACACAACACTTCTGCTCTGAGCTTCAGCTAATTGCAAACACACAAACCCAATAGACCAGATGCTTTTAAGTGTTTCTGCGCTTTTAAAGCAAAGCTGGCATTTTAGAGTAAAGCTCCACAACTGTCTCACATTCCTTTATCTGCTTTATTCCTTTACTCCTGCACGTCTGAAAGCACACGGGAACGTCTACGTCCTGAAGGCCAGCACACACTAATCTTCTTTCTTAAGTGCAGACTAGACCACCTAACGCTTCCTGCACTGTCCCGAGCTTCTGAAAGACTTACAGTCCACGTTCCACTTAGTGTTCCTGGTGGAGACTTTTAGAGCATCATTGATGCGCTCCAGAACTGTCTGCAGCTTCTGCTTCTGGGCGATCTCAGACTGCGTCACTTCTGCCACGTTCAGCTTCTCACCCTCCAGCTTCTCTGAACGGCCAGAAAAACAAAAGGGAAGAGTGATGAAGAGTTTGTCCACAGATGATTACTAACACTGGCATTCCAAAAGTAAAGAGTAGGAAGTACATTTTTGCACCTTTTGTCACCTTAAAACCACAACATTAAACAGACCAACACAAATGTAGCAAATACTTGTGAAGTGAAACAAAAATGTTACATTTTTATTTTATTTAAAAAAAAAAGTATTTAGCCCCCCCCCATATCAATACTAAGTAGAGCCTTCTTTTGGGGGTGATGTCTCTACCAGCTTTGTGCATCTAGAGACTGAGATTTTGCTCATTATACTTTGCAAAACAGCTGAAACTCAGTCAGGTCAAATGAAGAGCATGAAAAACAATATTCAGGATTTAGGTCAAAACTTTGACTGGACCTTTCGAACACATGAATATCTTTGATCTAAACCATTCCACTGTAGCTCTGGCTGTATGTTTAGGGTCATTGTCTTGCTGGAAGGTGAATCTTCTTCCCAGTCTCAAGTCTTTTGCAGCTTCCAACAAGTTTTCTTTTTTTTTTTAACAGGACTGGTATGTATTTAACTCCATCCATATTCCCATCAACTCTGACCAGCTGACCTGTCCCTGCTGTCCCTCTACAGATGCTTTAAAATTCCTTGGTCTTCATGATGCTGTTTGTTTACTAGTGTTCTCTAACAAACCTAGGAGGCCTTCACATAATATGCATATTTTTACTGAGACTAAATTACTCTAAACTCATTAATACATTTCTGAAGGCAATTGATTGTACTGCATTTTATTTAGGAGTTTCAGAGTAATGGGGGCTGAATACTTTTGCACATCATTTTTATTGGATAGATTTTTTTAAAAACATGTATCATTTGCTTTTCACTTCACAATTATGTGCTAATTTGTGTTGGTCTATCACTTAAATTCTCAATAAAATAAAAAAAGTGTGTGGTTACAAGGTGACAAAATGTGAGAAGGTTCAAGGGGTATAAATACTTTTTACATTTTTAGCAAGCCAATGTCATTAAATAATAAATAAATAAAAAACCCTCACCAAAGAGCTTCTGCAGAACCTGCCCATCATATAAATCCTCTGCCAGGTCCTTCACAATGATTCTTTCACCCACCAGCACGTCGTTGATCCAGTCAATAAGCACCTAATTAACAAATTAACAAATAAAATATTACAGATACTGATTTTACATCACAGACTTGTTTCATATCTCAAAGTTTCTTATTCTAACCTTGATCAGCTCCTGAAGTTTGCGGTCGTTCTTGGAGTTGGGGTCCACCATGGTGCGTACCTCGTTCTCCTCTGTTAGAGGACGAAAAACACAAGAGATAGTGAGATGTGACAGATGTGTAGTGAAAGTTAACTGTTTTTTAGTACTGACCAAATATACTAAACAATGAAGTAGAAGAATTCATCAGTTAAATGATTAAACATTGTTGTTCTATTCTATAAAGGACAACATTTCTTTCAAATTTCAAATAAAAATATTGTCATTTAAAGCATTTATTTACAGAAAAAGAGAAATGGATAAAATAACAAGAAAGATGAGGAACTTTCAGACCTCAAATAATGCAAAGAAAACAAGTTCATATTTATAAAGTTTTAAGAGTTCAGAAATCAATATTTGGTGGAATAACCCTGGTTTTTAATTACAGTTTTCATATTTCTTGCCATGTTCTCCTCCACCAGTCTTACACACTGCTTTTGGATAACTTTATGCCTTTAGTCCTGGTGCAAAAATTCAAGCAGTTCAGTTTGGTGGTTTGATGGCTTGTGATCATACATCTTCCTCTTCATTATATTTTAGGGGTTTTTAATTTGGTAAAATCAAAGAAACTCATCATTTTTAAGTGGTCTCTTATTTTTTTCCAGAGCTGTAAATTCATTTTTCAGAGTACTGTTCTAAAATCTGACTCCCGTTCACATACACATGCAGCAGTATAGCAGCAACAGCTTACACTGCTAACTCCTGTATCTACTGTAACTGTCAGACCGGTCACCAGACCAGATAATTACATTATCAAATTATCTTACAATATCAGGACACGACCTCAAAACGATTCACTTATCGAAAAGGGCCCATTAATGTGAATGAGCACGAGTGTGTTTGTGTGCAGAATGTTCAGTACCCAGCATGGTGTCCTCTGGATGCAGCTCGTATGGAGTGGGGCTCAGGGGCAGGTTTATGGCGTTCATCCCCTCCTCCTGCAGCTCCGACACTACAGTACACAGGACAGGACACAACAGAGGACAGAGCACAGAGAGAAAATAACACAGATATTAGGGTCGTACTTTACTGCACCTTTAAACTGCTATGCATCAAAGTAAACACTGTAATTCAATTGCACTGATTTTGCAATGTATACAGTTTTATTGTATATGTCCTCCTACATAACAGCGATTTAGGAATGCACACTACAATCAATATTTTGCATTGATTGCATCTCCCCAGAATTTATAAAGAAAATGCTCTGTTCTAAGAGATAATGCACAGATAGGTGCAAACCCATACACTAAAGTTGCAGAAGGATCCCAATGAGTCTTGTGTTATCTATTTTAAACAGATGATATCAACATCTAATTACAATAATGATTTAGTATAAAAGCAACATTCACAAAAGAGGCCATGCAAAGCACAGATGGCCAGAGGATTTCCAGTTTGTAAGAAACATAAAAATAAAGTATTGAGATGATTAAAGAAACAGATTTGCATATTTCTCTCTGAACTCTTTAAACAAATTTGAACGACAAAGAGGCACTGGGAGTCTGTAAAGGGCAAGAGTTCAAGCATAAGCTAAACACTCGTGACCTCCCATTCCTTTTTTTGACAATTACTGATAGAACTACATGGGCAAGATTTTACTTTGAAAAAAACTCCCTCAAATCCCTACAATACAGCGTTTAAAAGTTTTTAAAAACGATTTCGGTACAGATACGATACTTTGAATTTGCTACCGATACCCAAACAATACTTTTTTTCTATACCTTTTTCTAAATTTTAACAAAAAAAAAAATACAAAAAAAAAGATACTTATATGAGTAATCCCATTCTATTCTGTCGCCATGAGAGACTCCATCTTTCTGGATCACAAGTGAGCATGGTTGTGGCACTTTATTACGGACAAAAATCACTGCTTGTGCTTAAATTACAAATATTTTTGTGCGAGTGAGAGAGAGGAAGAGACAGCGCTAGTAAGAGACAGTGCAAGTAAGAAATAGGAGGAGACAGCACAAGTTAGTGAGAGACAGTGTGAGTAAAAGAGAGGAAGAGACAGCGCGAGACAGCGAGACAGTGCAAATGAGAGAGAGGAAGAGAGCGCGAGTTAGCAAGTGACAGTGTGAGTGAGAGAAAGGAAGAGACAGCACAAGTTAGTAAGAGACAGTGAGAGTGAGAGAGATGGAGAGACAGCGTGAGTTATCGAGAGACAGTGCACGTGAGAGAAAGAAAGAGACAACGCGAGTTACGAGAAACTGCGTTACAGAGTTACATTCATAAATACCACTGCAATACAAAAGCCTTATGTTAACCATGTCCAGAAGTGGCGTCAATGTCCCTGTGCTCGGATGAGTCTGGGGTGAATCATCACACAGTGGAAATGTGTTTTCCAGTCAGATTAATCAGTATTCCAGATCTTTTAGGGAAGAAACAGATGTGTGCTTTGGACCAAACCTGAAAAAGGACCATCCAGATTGTTATCAGCAACAAGTCTAAAAGCCAGGTTCTGTAATCTTATAGGGTTGTATCAGTACACTTCAGTGATGGCTGCATTTACACAGAACAGTATATTACATTACCCCAGATTCCCATGTAAAAAAACTAATGCCATCCAAATATGGATAATGGCAGGTACATAGCTGACCACTGGCCAGATAGCTCAACTAGGCCTAATGCTGAAGTAGCTGCTGTAAATTACCACACATCACTTAAGCAGGAGGTGTGTGTTTTAGGCCTCTGGATGTTTTTACATTCTCCTCCTAATGAAGCAGTGGGTGAGCAGCTGGGAGTGTTCGGGAGGAGCTGAGAGGGTGTTGATTGCTCGGATGTTGTCCGCAGCAGGCGGGAGGGTTTTGAAATCCAGCACAGGAAGTTCCCTGCTCTACAGGCATGGCTGGAGATGGTAGTGTGTGCAGGGGTTCGTGCTGGGTGTTAGCAGGGGTGAAGGGATCTCAGCCTTTGCGCATGCTGTTACTGGCTGGTGGGGAGATGGGGCTGTGAATAAAACACTCACAACAGTGATATTAATATATACATCTTAATTAAAGTAACTGTTTCTGTTACAGTCAGAACAAGTCACTTTTGCAACAATTCATATCTTATTTGAGACAATATTTGATCCAGTATTTCAAACTCAATCCAGTTCCGATCCTTTGTAATAAGGATGTAACAGTATAAAAAAACTAACGGTTCGGTATGTTTTTGATATGGTTGGTGGAAAAAAAGCCTGGTGTATAGCCTCACCTTTATTAACTTCATAATAACAATGAACCTTCATTATAAGCAGTTTTGTTTTTTGGGATGTAATGTTTTTAATGTATTTTTAATGCTTGAAACCAGGGTTCTCTCCTACTGTCACCATGAGAGGCTCCATCTTTAGGATCTTGTTGGAACAAAAAAAAACAAAACAATACACATGATTGTGGCGCTTTATTTTTTTTTTTAACAAATTAACAGCATTAAGCAACTATAAATACATTTTTAGGCAATTTCTCGATGCATTTCAGTGTTTGAGTTCTTTTTAAGAAATATCAGCATTAGATTAGATCAAAAATCAATTATATTAGTGGTCACCCAAGGAGTGATGTGGGGAAAGAGCGCCATCTACCAACCAAAGGGAGCAGGGCCAATTTTGCCCCCTCTGAGCGCCCGCAGCTTGACGGCAAAGCTGCATGTGCGGGGGTTCGAACCTGCGACCTCCCGCACATAATGGCAGCGTGGACACCTGAAAAACGTAATCATTTATTGGCCTCAGTTTCTAAATGTTTAAAATACTACCATGTGTACGATAAGGTACAATATACTGTCGCTGTCCAATGAAAAACACAGATGCAGACAGTCAGCAGGGAAATGTTTTATGTGATTCTATAATTTTTGAAAAGAAATGCTATGCTAATGCTGCTAACCAAGCTCATCTCTGCAAAAGCAAAAATGTCTCGACACATCCGGATCATTTTCGTCATCTATTCTTCAGTAAAGCTCATCCAGCCTCACACAGGCTGCTGGGATGGAGTGTGTTTGTGGGCGGAGCCTGATCAGAACTGATCAGATGATATGTGCAGGAATGCAATCGCATTACAGTATCTGTCCATATAATACAGTTCTTGTGTGTGTGATGATGTAGAATGATGGTGGTGTGAAGCTGAATGATGAGCTAAAAAGAGCTCTTACCTGGACAGAAAGCAACACAGCCCATCCTTCTCTCTCTCTCTCTCTCTCTCCTTCAGCATCATCCTTTTCTGCAGACACGCCCTCCGCTCACTGTCATTCACACATATCCCCTTCCTTCTCACCTACTGACTGTCATCTCTCTCTCGTCTCTCTGTTTCTTTCTCTATCCAGACCTTCTCTCTCTCTCCCTCCCTCCCTCGTCTCTCTGTTCCTCTTTCTATCCAGACCTTCTCTCTCTCTTCCACTCCTCAGTCTGATGCTGATAAACTGGCTGTGACAGTGAGACGTGACTCGTCTGATCAGTAGAGTGATTCTGCCTTCACAATGAATTACACGAAACTCAACATCCCCTCATCACTATTCTCTACACACTCTACAGAGAGAGAGAGAGAGAGAGAGAGAGATGAGGAAGAGGGGAAGAGAGTGAGAGGGGAGAGAGAGAGAAATAGTAGTAAAAATATGAAGTTTGAAAGTTTAGTGTTTCTGCTTGGGTAACTGTTTGTTAGAGATGTAGTTTTGTTTTTTGTATTTGTTTAAATTACTTATATTGACAGTTTGTATACATGACTTTTATTTTGACACTTTTAGTGACAGTTCATTTATAGTACTCAACTGTTTTTGACATGGCATGTTTGTACGAATGTCTTATATTGAAGCGGTTTATATTATTGTATTAGGGGTTGCGTACTATTCAATAAAAAGAAAATAAATAAGAAGGAGCCCAAAAGTTGCCCATTTACAAATAAAAAAATAATGAAAAAATGAAATATTAATATATTTCATATATATTTGAGAATAGCTTATATATTTAAAGAATATAGATTAATATTATTTTTTTCACAATATCTCCCACATTTTTTCTGTATTTATTTGCTTTAAATCATACAGTATTCATAATCAGAGAAATTGATTGACATCCATTACAAGCATCTTTGCATTTTTCAGATATATTAATTTTTTATTTAATCATGAATCAATATATGTATGTATATATATCTAGGGTTTTGGTACACAAAAGGGGTGTAGTACTCATGTTTAAAGAAAAGAAGTGGTTGAAATGTATATATAATATTCATTACTAATCAGTGCTTCTTTTACTTAGCATATTAAAAAATATTATAATTAAAAAAGACGTTCTAGTATGTTTATACATAATTTTACACAATTATTTCTTCCCCACAGGAAGAACCAGTTTAGAACCAATATTAAAAACACCTCCAGACTGGTAAATAATAAATGTAATTACTAAAAAAGTCTAAAAACACATTTCAGTGTAATGCATCAGGCTTTGAATAATTTATTTTCTCTTTTTTAAATCGTATTAATAATTACACTTTCTTTATCAAAACCTATCAATAAGGATATAACAGGGAAATAAAAGTCTCCTAAATAACAACTGTACAGAAGTCCACTTATCATTTAATACTCACATAATAGACAAACAAATGGACAATGAGATGCAAATAATCAAACAGTAAAAACAGCTAAACATATAGTTTTTGTTATTGTGATGAAGTTATATACAAATTACATAATCAACTCTAAATGTGTGTGTTGTGTTGAAGTGAGTGCAGACTCATTCCTGACTGCTAACATCTCTCTCTACCCTACATGGTAACAATACACACACTGCCTGGGCCTGCAGCTCTGCAGCTCACCCCACTCCACTCTACTCTACAGGACCTGAAGGAAGACTGTCAGACAGGGCTATGAGCAACACACCACTGGTACAGAAAAAGGTGTTGAAACTTGCTCTGTGTTGTGGATTATTAGCTGTTAATCAGAGCGTTGTTGCTGGCAAGACCTGGTAGGTGTGGCGCCATTACTAACATTACTGAAATAAGCATGCCTGCAGGACACGTTTTACTACATCACACAGCACCACGATTACACCAACAACACATCATAGAACATTTTTATATCCATTCTCAAAATCAATATATTTAGCAATTTATCTCTCACAACAACTCTATTGATCACTTTCTTCCAATCAATGTACAGTATCTCACAAAAGTAAGTACACCCCTCACATATGTGTAAATATTGTATCAAAGCTTTTAACAGGACAACGCTGAAGATATGACACTTTGATACATTGTAGAGTAAAGTATTCAGTGTACAGCTTGTATAACAGTGCAACATTTCTGTGTCCTCAAAATAACCCAAACACAGCCGTTAATGTCTAAACTATTGGCAGTGAGAAGTGAGAAAATGGCCAAATTGTGCTCAATTAGCCATTTTCCCTTCCTGGTATCATGAGACACATTAGTGTTACAAGATCTCAGGTGTGAGATTTCAAGATATCAAGATTTGGTGTCTTTGCTCTCTCATACTGGTCAATGGAAGTTCAACATGGCTCCTCACAGCAAAGAACTCTCTAAGGCTTTAAAAAATATAACTGTTTTAGAAGTATGAGTCCTGCCAACTCCCAGATGACCACTGCCTTGCTAAAAAAAATGGCAGGTAAGAGGGTAAAAGTGCTGGTCAAGTATGTCTCCAGTCCTAAATCCTATTGAGCATCTCTGGGGCATCCTTAAACTGAAAGTAAAGGAGCGCAAGGTCTGGAGAAGTGCAAGAGGATTTTAGGGCAACTTGTGAAGCTCTAGTGAACTCCAATTTGACCATTTGTATGTGATATTTTTTATATGATATTTTGAGTTCATAGTTGAACACAAAGCTGAACACTGACTACTTTACATTGTATCAATGTATCATATCGTAAGTGTTGTCCCATAAAAAAGATACAATCAAATTTTCAAAAATTTCCATCTAACTAGCTGAGAGTTTATAATAAACACAGTGGATCAACACCTGCAGATGACAGACATGTCTCTCCAAACCATCACTGATTGTGGAAACTTCACACTTCACACCTCAAGCAGTTTGGACTGTGTGTCTCTCCACTCTTCCTCCAGACTCTGATCCCTTGATTTACAAATTAAATGTAAAATTTACTGATCAGTGATCAGTGATGGTTTGAAAAAAAGAGAGACATGTCATCTGCTGGTGTTGGTCCACTGTGTTTTATTATCAAGTCTAAAGTCAGTGCAGTTTTGTTTTTTTTTCCCCACAAAATCTTACAGCACTTCATGCTTCCCTCTGCTGACAACTTTTATGGAGATGCGGATTTGATTTCATTTTCCAGCAGGACTTGGCACACTGCCCACACTGTCAAAAGTACCAATTGGAGAGACAGTTTTTTGGGTTTTCATTGGCTGTAAGTCATAATCATTAACAATAAAAGAAACAAACGCTTAAAATAGAGTTTCGCATTTTAACTTATTTATACTAATCTCTGAACATCAGTTTGCTGAGAAGCTCCACCCATGTGATTCAAATATATTAACTCCTCAGCAGACTAATCTCAACTCCTGTACACAACTCAACTCCTCCAATATAGCTCCACTAAAGCTCTCAGCATCAAAACAAACACAAAAACACACACAGGCCGAGCTTTCCACAGTATATTCTGGGCTGGAGCTGTAGACTCTGCTCTGTGGAGTTGCTGTTAGAGCTGAACTCAGAGCGCAGTTCAGAACTTTTCTCACCTTCTTTCGCTTTTTTTCTTCTGGCCAGAGTTCCTCCGAGTTTCCCGAGAAAAGAGTCATCCTTCTTCCTGGAGGAGGGAGAGATGGGGGTCGGAGATTTTGGGGATGAAGGAGATTTCTGAGGGGAAGCCGCCATTACTGTAGATTCTACCTCTAAAACTCAGAAACAGGAATTCTCCTCCTTCACACCCAGAGCCAGAAAAACAGTCCTCGCAGCGGAAACGGAATTCCACACACTTTAGTCCCGCCCTCAACAGGCGAATTTGGGATTTTTTTTTCCCGCCTGTATTCCGACAGGAGCCACCCGTATTCCTTCAGGCCCCGCCCCCTCAGCGGAATTGGCTGTTTTACCTTGGAGTTCTTTAATGTAATGTAAAAAAAATATTTATCAAATTAAACTAAACGTAAAACATAAAATACAATAAAACGGAATGTTGCTGGAATTAATCAAACTTAAAATATGTCGAAAATATTCATATTAATTACTCTAATTAAAAAACACCTAAAAAATAATGAGTTTCTTTGATTTTACCAAATTGAAAACTTCTATAATATAATCAAGAGAAAGATGGATGATCAAAAGCCATCAAACTGATGAAGCTGAACTGAATTTTTGCACCAGGAGTAAAGCAGCATAAAGTTATACAAAAGTAGTGTGTAAGACTGGTGGAGGAAAACATGATGCCAAGATGCATGAAAAAAAACTGTGATTAAAAATCACCAGGGTTATTCCACCAACTTAAATTCTATGAATATGAACTTGTTTTCTTTTAATTATTTGAGGTGCTAAAATATAAAAAAACTTACTGTAAATAAACAGAAGCACTTTACTTACCCAAATAAACAGTTTTCAGGAGAGAAATCTGTGTAGATTAACATCCAGCACTCATTTGACTTTAAAACTATTTTTTTAAGTATAAAAATAGACTAGAAAATAGATGTTCATTGAAAGCATGCCTTATAATACGGTCTGTAAAATACGGTAACTATTAACATTTCACCTACATGTATTTAAATATTATTATAACTGAGTGATTTAAATTAAATAATTTATAGTATTTTCTTAGTGTGAATAGTATGACATTTTCAGTATGATTAATATGATCTTTTTAATCAGAAGGATAAAACGAAATAAAAAAACTACAGTCAAGCAGGCTTCAGTATCCAAACTGACAGATGCCGGCTCTAATAAGACGTTCCACTGCAGGCTTTCAGGGAATTTCAATAAGACCTGAATACGAAATAAATAAAGTAAATAAATAATTAATAAAAATGACTCAAATCTTTGATATAAACATTATAACCTGATTGTCAGCATTTCTTTACATTCAGTTAGGTTGAAATAAGAGATAACAGAAAGCCTTTTAAAAGCAGCGAAAAATGTTTTATTAAATCAAACCAGCATTTGGCTTCATTTTAATCACATACATATAATTACACATATTTCGCATTGCTGTAAGAGAGCGAACTGATTCTTCTTCAGCAATGAGAACACCCTTAAAGAGTAGACTGGAACACTCATATATATTAAACTTAGATTAATTACAAAAACATCAGCAAACAACAGGTACAGTCATTAAAGTCACATTCAAACAACTCAGTAAGACAGCACCTATAAATCATTCAGTCAGGAACATTCAGAGCATGAGCACAAACATGAACATACACAGTATTATTGTACCCCTGTGAGATCAACATTTATTCAACTAGGCAGTTTCAGTG
This sequence comes from Astyanax mexicanus, assembly GCF_023375975.1. Classification (NCBI taxonomy): domain Eukaryota; kingdom Metazoa; phylum Chordata; class Actinopteri; order Characiformes; family Acestrorhamphidae; genus Astyanax; species Astyanax mexicanus. The sequence continues at coordinate 4,929,035 of NC_064417.1, forward strand.
TAAAGCTTAGTGTCCTTACAGTGTTTAATAGTGATTTACAGTGTTTTACAGTGTTAAATAACCCTCATCTGAACCTCTTTTTAATACAATCAGTTTCTTCTGAATACAGTGTAGAGTTTAGGAAAGGCACGCATCAGTGTTTGGATTAATTTACTGTGTATCAGGAGCAGCAGTGGGCAGTAGTGAGTGAGAGTCTTTGGGTTTTGGTTCAGACCTGTACAGCCAAGTCCAGGACAGAGCTTGAATAAACAGTCAGTGTATAGAAGCCTGTTTCAGTTAGTTTCAGTGTATCAGTAGAAATTGCAGTATTTTTACAGTGAACGAACATAATAGTGTTCCAAAATTCCCATATTTGGAAAAAGTCAAAATGTACTGCACAAAATTCCCCATTAATGTAGTAGGTCAATATATACTGAACAGAATCCCATATGTGAAAAAAAGCCATAATGTGTGGGGAAAAATTCCAGTACATGGAAAAAGCCATGATGAACAAGACAAAATTCCCAATTAAGGAAAAATCCCCAATTATGGACATGGCCAATATATGGAAAAGCCATAATTTATGAGGAAAAAATGTAAATATAGAAAAAAAAATTCCCATATATGGAACAAGTCAAATGTGCTGCCCAAAATTCCTATTTATAGGCAAGGCCAATTTGTACTGCACAAAAAAATAAGAGACCACTTAAGTTTCTGAATCAGTTTCTTTAATCAAATCAATATTAGGTGGAATAACCCTGTTTTTTTAATTACAGCTTTCAAGCGTCTTGGCATCATGTTCTCCTCCACCAGTCTTACACACTGCTTTTAAATAACTTAATTCCACTCCTGGTGCAAAAATTCAAGCAGTTCAGTTTGGTTTGATGGCTTGTGATCATCCATCTTCCTCTTGATTATATTCCAGAGGTTTTCAATTTGATAAAAGCAAAGAAACTTATAATTTTTAAGTGGTCTCTTATTTTTTTTCCCAGTGCTGTATGAACAAGGCCAACATTAACTGGACAAAATCTCATATACTGAAATAAAAACAGTAATGGCTGGGAAAAAATCCACACACATGGACGGAAATATAGTTTTAGAATGAATTGCAGTGCCAGTGGAAATTAAAATGCTTTTTAGTTTGGATCTACAGTAATTAGGCAGGGTCTGGGAACCTGGTCCTGTACCCCAAATTTACACACATCAGAAACTGTGCACACAGGCCCATGCTATAACCATTAAACATACATTGTGAATGCTGATCTAGCATCGAACGAGAATGTGCTCAGTGCTGCTCCAGGAGTCCTCCTGCCCTGCACCACTTAGACCCCCTCCCTGATCCAGCACAATCACCTCAGCTCAGGAGAGCCTGTTAAACACTAAAATGCACAGAGCAGGACAGAGCTATTCCAGGATCACAATTATAAAAACAGCTGAATTTGAGAAGGTAGGTGGTTTTTATTCTTTCGTTAACATCTTGACTTGACTTGACATCAGCTGCTTCTATAACTGCTGTCACTCCACTCATGCCCAGTGGAACTGGTATCCCTTAGACAGGATGAGGCCCTCTAGGTCCCGGTCCTCAGCTTTCTCCTGCAGACGCTGCTCCTCCAGCAGACTGACGAGTCGATCCCTCTCCTCCACAGCCTTCATCACCTCCACCAGCAGAGCCTGCTCCTCCACCAGCTCCCCTGCACTCTTCTCACAGTCTGCACCAAAACAGGCACATTAATATTAGTACCATCAAAACTATAGCTAATATATACTAGACCAGGGGTTTTCAACACATGTTCTCATGGTTATTAAGTTAAATAATTATTATTTATATAAATAGCCTTCAAAAACCCATTTAAACATACATATGCATATGTTAAACAAACATCTACATTTATAAAGTGATTTTAGGAGTATTTTTTTTAAGAAAGTGAAGAGGAACATGACTAAAATAAATATCAAAACTGGACAAAATAAATAAAATATTTTACTATATATTCTTTACTATTATTATTATTATTATTATTATTATTATTATTATTATTATTATATATACCCCCACTATAAAAGACGAGTACAACGCAACCCACTTTTGGGTCCCAATGCACCAGAATCGCTGTACTAGACAGTACAAGGAACCTTTTTTTTTTTTTTTTACATTTACGTTTATTATTATTATTATTATTATTATTATTATTATTATTATTATTATTCATAAGCATTTATACAATTTGTACACAATATTAAAGGATGAGGATAATATTTTCTCTAGTAACTCATTACATGATCAGGATGTATCATCAGATACTAAGGAACATGCTGAGTTTAAGCCCTGGCAGCTCTTTTCAGCAAAGCTTCAGCCAGTATTATTTATTTATTTATTATTTATCTGAACTGTGTGGTACATAACGGCAATCTGTGTGGGTTGTAACCTCCGAATCTTTTCACCTCCATCCCCCATTCCAATTTCCACATGCTGGGTTGCCAGGTATAGACAGCAGCACATAAACAGTGTGCTACGGCCATGAAAACGGGTAATCACTGAGCTTCAGTAAGGTTGCTTATTGCAATATATTCACTGATCATCTACAGAGTCATTATTCATCGTCGCTTTCCACTGTGCAACCCTGGCAACTCTGGCAACCCATGGAAGTGTACCAATGAAGATCTTCGCAACTGAATCATGAAGGTAATGATAGATATGTTACAAATATCGGCGTTTAGCTGAGTAGCAATTTTTGCCTAATAAATACAAAGCTACTTGTATTACATAGATTCAGATAATGACTGGGTGCCTCAGAATCCTGTCTGACCTGTGGGGTATGTATGCGTGGCCTCCTGTATTAAATATGGACATGATTTCTCCCAGAGCTGCTTGTCTGTTTGCACACACAGTTCTAGCAAAGTTTTGCCTGCCATGATCATTACCACCCACTGCACTGTCCACTGTGGGTGGTAATGCTTTCCATACTGTATTTCTTGCTATGCACTCGACTCTGTAAATCATGGAACATTTAATGTCCACACAACTTCAGAAATGCAATGTCAGTCTTCTGGCAGCCACTATCAGGCACTGCTCAAACTCAATGAGCCTCGAACAAGCAGGTCATGGTTAAAAACCTGTTTTTCTGAATAAATACTGTTCTACAATAAAAGGCACTCCAATTCCTCCTCAACAATAAGTACAGCTGATATCAAACTATAAGAAATGTAGGTTGCAGTTCCTACTGCTGAAGGTCATGAACCAGTTTATTCATTTTAAGAGGTTGTTACTATTGTACACAGGTGAGTCACATCCTGAATAACCTTCCTCCTATCATCTGTGAATAAATGTCTTGTGTTTAATAAGATTCTATATTTGTAATATTATATTTTCTCCAAATAACAAAAACGTTCACTATGATAGATGTGAAAAAACAGGGTCAAATCTTTTTTTATTCAATTATTTCTACATAACCCTGCAAAAATTGTTGTTACAGTGTTTTTGATTTTGTTATATATTGGACAGCAGTCTTTGTATAGTTATGCATATCCAATAGCAGCCAGGTGGGCCTAAAAATAAGAGAAATGGGATTGGGCCTGAAATATCACCAGTTTCATCCCCTGAAGAGGCAGGATGTGAGTGGGACCCAGGAGCAATGAACCAATGAAACTACTGATTGCTCCCAGTGCATTGTGTGTGTAGAGTATATAATCACTACTGTGTGGGTAACGCGAGTGTGTGTTTGTAAAAGCATTCTAAGAGGCGAAGCATATAAGAAATTCATAACATTATACCCATGAGGTGTATTAAGAGTTTACTGGCTTTTTATGAATGCTCCTCTAAGGTAATGGAGCAGATACACTGTGTGGAAATAATGTACTCGTTAATGTTAATTACAGTAAGTACTACTATAAAACTGCATTTAAACAGGTGCTTAGTCTACAAGCTTAAATTAAAACAATGAACTCTTTTTCACACATTCTTACTTTAAACTGGACTAGAAAAAAGGGTTTCTTCTATATACAACTGTATAACTGCACATAGAACTGTGTTCTATAAGGGAATGACTGGTCTGTCTGTACTAAAGTGGCCATTCTAGAACTAACAAAAAGAAGAAATCAAATTCATGTTTTGCATAAAAATAACATTTTCCTGGAGGCACTGGACCAACCATTGACTTGCAAATGAAGATTCTATCATCTTCCTCTGTTGACATGCAAAAACAACGCTGGAACATTTTATTAGATAATACATTTTTTAAGAGCTGGGATTTCTATCAATTTCAGCATGTTTTACAATCCAAATAAGATTTTAATATTCACAAATATAAAGAAAAGAAGTGGATGTGTGGTATGTGGATTTCAGTTAGGTATAACTGGTTCAAAATTGATTTGTACACATTTTCTCCATTTACTAATCTGTAAATAAAGTCATTAAGGGTGGTGGTATACACCAATAATCCATAATCAACTTTCTATTTAATAATTTAACTGGTGAGTTTAAACAATTCATATTTTTGTCTTTATAGTTTGGAAGACTTTAATATTAATCTACAATGCTGATTTTTTTTATTATGAAAAAAAAAAAAAAAAACACTAAATTTAACATGTGTCCAAACTACTTTTAATGATTTGGGGATGTAATTAGCACTGTTCACTTTAACCATCAGTGTTGTTAATAATATGGCTGATCTGTATGTACTGTTTGTGCACGTTTTCCTCACCTTCAACGGCCATCCTGCGTCTGAGCTCCTGCTGCAGCTGACTCTGTCTGTCCTCCAGCTCCAGTTCCTGAGCGCTGCATCACAACACACACTGTTACACACACACATAGCCTTTACACAACCTCTAATACACTATCAGCACACACACAGGAGCACTGTCCTTCAAATCCAATCCTTTAGTTTTGCTATTTATTGCTCCAACACACAGGACATCCATCACTTTTTTGCATTTAATGACAATATACAATATTTTAAGATGATGCATAAGAGATAGATAAAAGCTTTGACATAGGTTCCAAAACAGTACATTACTCATATACTAGTGCATCTTAAAAGTTTAATTTAAATATAACTGAAAATAATTTATTTTAGTAACTCAGTTAAAAATGTGAAACTCATATATAATATATACGTATTATGTGATTATACACTTTTAAGTATTTTTTCCTTTTATTGTTGATGATTATGGCTTACAGCCAATGAAAACCCAAAAAACAATATCTCAGAAAATTAGAATATTATATATTAAGACCAACTGGTACTTTTGGCAGTGTGGGCAGTAAGTCCTGCTGGAAAATGAAATCTACATCTCCATTAAAGTTGTCAGCAGTAAGTTTTCTTACAAGATCATCAGCTCTGATTCATATCTGGCCAGTTTGTTCTTTTCCAGGACAAGTTTAAACCAGGTCTGCAGGAGTTCAGCCTCATCTGCTGATGGGTCATCTGGGAAAAAAAAGAAGAAAAAAAAAACATTGAAAAACATCAAATAAACAATTTGAACAGTGTGTTATTTAGCATTATTTAGAAAGAGAACCACTGATTATCAGTCTCAAGCAATCTCAATCATCCTACTCATGAATGACTTCCTGGGATTTATAGATTAATAGCTCAGATAATTACAAGGGCCTAGATTAATCATTTTCAGATGGGTTAAATTTTTGTATTTTAAAGAATCTCTTCTTTCAAATATGCCACAGTGCTCACTGAACGATTGAGGAGTATGTTAAAGAGTATGGAAATCTAGGACATTTAGCAGATTTAACCCCTACATGTTTTAAACACCTCCATTTAACCCCTTCATGTACTAAATTCTCCTAACTTTCTCTGATATGGGGCTGTACATCTACGAACTACATCTGATGTACGCATGTTTCATCTAAGTAATAAGAATACCCCTTTTACTGGATGTGCGTAGAAGGTTAGCCTAAAATACAGTATAAGAGTGGATGGGAACACATGCATCGTCACCGCCTTACACAAAGGCCTCACTAGTAAGACTGTATCCTATTTTAAATTCTCAATTGTCCTCCGCCTACGCCGACCCACTTTACAGTCATATGGAGGGTGTGAATGTCAATCACAATGCATCCATTCAGTCTAAAGCCCTGCGTCCTCTAAGCTGACACAATCATCTACACAGACCAGCAAATGCAGGGACAAAGGCTGCTGGCCTGCTGCAGTTCTTCAACAGAGTAGATGCTCCTGATCCACTTATTCACTGAAATCTGTTGCAAGGCTACTGTCAGAACTCACTCCCGAGGACAGCAGCTGTCTGTTTCCCTCTGCTACTGGAATTTGAAGACAGCACACAATGTTCAATGTCCCATTTTTCTCCCCAATTTAGCTATGTCGATACTCCCCCTATCACTAGTGATGCCCCAACACAAGGAGGGTGAAGACTAGCAAATGCCTCCTCCGATACATGTGAAGTCAAACAGTCTCTTTTTTTAAACTGCTGCTGATTCAGCATTGATAAGTAGCATCACAGTGCACTCGGAGGAAAGCTCAGCGACTCTGCTCCGATACACCAGCTCACAGAGACCTCATGCTGATCAGCATCACCTTAGGAGTGATTTTAGGGCATGACCAGGATTTGAACCAGCGATCTCCTGATCATAGTCATAGTAACAATTTAGTCCGATGGATGACCCGGAGCCCTGAGAAAGATTTTTTAAAATAAAGCAAGCCAAGGAACAGTCCAGAGTTACACTTAGTAAAGAATGGCATTTTTTAGGGTTTTAAGCCTATGTTTGGGGTTTAGATGGGGAGAAGTTGTTTGCTATGAAAGTCTTTATCCATCCATCCATCTGTCCATCAAAGAACCAACATTGTCTGTTCAGAATACAGTAAGTTGTCGGTGTCCAATATAAAACAATTATCCCCACCAACTTCACAGAAGAGAGATAAAACTTTCTTAAATATACTGTAAGTGAAAGTCAAAAGTCAAAAATGTAAAAAGAGTTTATTTCAGGTAATTTTGGAGAATTTGTTTTGGTCCATTTATGATCCATTCATACATTTTGACCCAGTTTTAAGAAAGAGTTTGCGTGTTTAAATTATGTAGTAAACTAAAACTTGACAAAAATGATGCCTGTTTTTCACTGGAGAACAAAGCTATGCAAAATAAATAGAGAGGGCAAAAATCTGTGAGATGGAAATTAATTTCATCCATCCTTCCATCCATCCCAAGTTTCTCTATACTCTTGTCAGAATGAAAAATAAATTAATTTCAACCATCTGTTCACCTATTTACACAATCATTACTACCAACTGCCAACATCACCTTGTCAGAATATATGCTAGATATAGAAAGACCAAAAATCTGAGAGACATAAGAAGGTATTTTTAAAACGGAAATGACAAAAGAAATTTCATCCATTCATCCATTCAGCCATTCATTCACACCATCACTACAACTACCAGCATCACCTTTTCAGAATATATGCTAAAGATATAGAAAGACCAGAAAAGCTGACAGACATTAAAAGGTATTTCTAAAAAGGAAAATGGCAAAATAAATTTCATCCAAGCATCCATCCATTCATTCATCAATTCATCAGTTCAGCCATTCATTCACACAATCACTACTAGTACCAACATCCTTTTGTCAGAATACAAGCAGAAGAGAGGCCAGAAAAGCTGAGAGACATTAGCAGGCATTTCTGAGAAGGAAAATGAAAAAAGACTGAATTTCCCCTCCCCTAAAAGATGTTAAAATTCAATTTACCGTTCCGCCAACAACACGCGGCAGCTTTCAGAGCCATGATTATAAACTCATTATACAGACAGGCAGGGTTAGCCTTTTTTCATCAGGAAGAATTGAGGGCTTTAATAACCCCCACGTATATCAACATTTGCTAAAATAATGAAACGTCACATTTTCAGCCCATTTTAGAGCACTTTTCCTCTTTCCAGTCTATTTACAGGACCCATTACCTCTACAATCATTTCAGCACAAATTACACTCTAAATGGCTATTTGCTTTAAATGCAAATCGCTATTATTTGAATCTCTAATTTTGCCCTCATATACACGCGCACAAAACCCGCACACCAAAAGAGCACAGACCGGGGAGTGAGACGACTAATTGGAGGGGTACACTTCATACTCTACAAGCCTATTTCAACTTTGCAGGATAACCTTGCGTCTTTCTTTCACTTCAGAAGATGAAAAGATAAAGACACAGTCTGAGCAGCAGCTGATGAAAGCTGGGAATAATCACGGCGTACCAAGGCTACCTGAAGACCTCCGACTTAAGCGTTCTGCTCACAGAGCGCCGAAGAAAAGTGGCTAAGGCTGCATACCTCAGAGTGACACTTTACAATTGCAAACAGTCCGAGACTCGGGCAAACTCAGGGTGAACTGCAGTTATCTGTCTAAAGTAAGCAGATTTCACATTTTCTGAAAGGACACTGAAGGTTGTACAGAAAAAAAGGACTCAAGTCTTGAATGTGCTTTTTGTTACTGGTGGTAGGGGTTTAGGTAAAGGCATGGTTCACTCAATTTATTTATTTTACTCCAACCTCACAAAATGTTGCTAAAATCAACTCAGACCTATGTGGTGTTTTGCACTGAACCTAATAGGCTACCGTATCCTATCATCTGTACACCTGTCACCCCAAACACTTATTCAGAGGCATAAAGACCTTTGTACAGTAGCAGTTTTTTAAACTGTTGTATTCAGACACATAACGTTTAATACACAACTTGTGTAACATTAGACAATTAATAATGAGGAATTGTAATGGTATTACTCAATCTACACTTTTTCTGTCATATGTTTTTCTGTCTGTTTTGTTTTCCATCTGATATTAGTTTCTTTTCCTTTTGATCTGGTTTGATATGGCCTGCTTTAACACAGGTTGTGTTAAAAAAAAGAAAGCTGAAGTGTTGTTTACTCATTTCTCCCCTAAGAACCTTCTCCAGCGTGACTCCTTTCTCCTCCAAAACTCGCTGTTTCTCCTCCACCTCCTCCAGCTGCCTCTGTATAGCCTGCACACACAAGCACACACTGTTACAACCCTTAACTGTACATGTTATAAACCTGCATACTGCATAGGTTCTAGATGATTAATAGAGATGCTTGAACTATATTCAAAAAATACAAAACATTAACAACCGCAATAAAATTCTAATATAATTTCTTATTTATATCCATTTGTTTGATAAAAAAGTGTGTGTTTGTACCTGTGCTCTGTGCAGTCGTTTAAGTTGCTCCCTCTTGCTCTGCTGGATGAGGATTTTCTCCTGCTTCTTTCTCTGTCTCTCAGAGTCGTCAGAAATAGACTACAAACAGAATAAAACAAAGAGAGAATATATGAAGAGAAATGCAGCCGTGGAGGCTCAGCAATTAGAGCACTGGGCCATCAATGACAAGGTTGTGGGTTTGATAACCAGTTTGGCGGGCCGCCACTGTTGGGCCCTTAACTCTTAGATTAGAAATAGATTAACATTATTAATATTAAAGTGTATTTTTCCTTTACAATGCTCAGGAACATTACAATAAACTCAAATATACAAATACAGTAGGCAGTAGTTACAATAACTAGGGATGCATGATGATATCAGAATTTTATCATTATAGGCTGATCATTTCTTTTTTTTTTAATCATCAGAATTGGCCATCATGGCCAATATTTCAAACCAATACTTGCTGACTTATTTACTGTATGCTGAAAAATGAACTGGTCTGGAAAAAATAAGAGATCAGTTAATTTAAAACCTCTGTAATATAATCAAGAGGAAGGTGGATGATCACAAGCCTTCAAACCAAACTGAACTGCTTGAATTTGTGCACCAGGAGTAAAGGCATAAAGGTATTTAAAAGCAGTGTGTAAGACTGGTGGAGGAGAACATGATGCCAAGATGCATGAAAACTGTAAATAAAAACCAGGGTTATTCCACCAAATATTGATTTCTGAACTCTTAAAACTTTATGAATATGAACTGGTTTTCTTTGCATTATTTGATTTCTCACAATTTCTCATGTTGTCTCATGCAAATAAAAATGCCCAAAATGACAATATTTTTATTTGAAGTTAGGGAGAAATGGTTTCCATAGTCTATCAAATATAACAGCAATGTTAATTTTCCTCAAACATATACCTATAAATAGCAAAATCAGAGAAACTTAAGTGGTCTCTTATTTCTTTCCAGAGCTGTATATATTGGATCACAGGCTAAAATACAAAAAAAAAAAAAACAGATGCACCGTAATGGACAAAAAGAACAAACTGGCTGAAACACTGCTGTGAAGAGATGCTAGTGCTTAAACTTATGTTTATGTATGTTTTCTTAATATTTAAGTATTCATTGCCTAATAGTTAGTAAATAAAATACACAGATCCATTGTAAAAGAACAACCTGCTTGCTTCTACATCTATTATCAATTTTCAGCTTCACTGAGCCTATAGGAGCACTTTTAATATCCTGCTTTCACCCTGTTCATTGAGAACAGGACCCCACAGGATAGACCAGAGCAGCTACTGACATGGTGGTGGTAGTGTGTTAGTGTTGCACCAGTATGAGTGGATCAGGCACAGCAGTGCCGCTGGAGTTCTTAGACACTGTACCTACTTATTTTTCACTATTTATGAAAGTTCTTCCTATCTGCTCCACCTTGTAGATGTAAAGTCAGAAGAGACAGAAACTCATCTGTTGCTGTGATGATTATGTTAGGGATTCTCTAGTTATTTTTCAGTGGATGAGAAATTAAAAATAACAAGACAAATAGGAATTAGGAATACTATAAAAAGTAGAAAAACCCAATATCCAGCGGAGGTTGCATTTCTAACATTTCTAAAGAATTTCTTGCCAAACAGTCCTGCCTCTGTAATACTTGTATAACAGTGAAAAATAAAAAAAAATAAAAAGACACAGAATGATGATGATTGTGGGGAGGGTAGGATCATTGTTCACATTCATGCTTTTGTACTCAGATGTAAAATAAAAGAGCTTTACATTTAACCAGAATTCACCGGACCAGCACCTTCAGTCTGCTTTAGAGTCAATTCATAAAGGCCTACAAAAACGGCAATGCTAAATCTATTCAGTGGCTACTTTTCAAGCAAAAACATCAGGGGGCAAGGCTGGTCACTGAGATGCATTGTGTCTAGTCAGCTTATAAAAGCGGTAATGTTAAAAGATGTGTAAGAAAGGAAGATATATAATAGTCACTGTTAGAGTTGGTCTTTACCCGTGGTGCACCAGACTCTGGGCCTTCCTCACTGGAAGAGTAGTCATCCTCCTCGTGTTGCTGCTGCTGTGTGGAGGCTATGAACACAAGGCAACAAATATTCCTTGTTTAGTAAGGAGGACATTAGTAAGTCATATTCATGGATAGCAGTACAGACTGGCAATATGACAGTTTCATCTCATAGTGATGAATTCACTTTACTAATTATGGGAGAGTTCTTAGACAGCAGTGTTTTAAATTAATGGGTTTGAGGATAGAGGTCTTGTGATGAATGTTTCAATCCTGCCTTCACTGTGAAGTTGTGATGATCTGGGGAGCATTAAATTCGATAGTCACCTCTAGTAGCAAAGATGTCAAAAGTATTCACATTCATTACTCTGTAGGTAGAAGTTCAGATACTAGTGTTTTAAAATACTTCTGTAGAAGTTGAAGCATCAACTCAAGCTTTTTACTCTTTCAGTAAAGGTGCAAAGGTACTGGTTTTAAAACTACTTAAAGTTTAAAAGTAAAAGTAATGTAAAAGGAAAAAATAAAGCCATTAAGAACAAAAGCTTAGGTGGTACCACAGGATCCTATAGTGCACTGCCTCCCCTCCCCAAAACACTTTTTCTAGAAGCCATAATGACTAAAATGTTATATTAAAATGTTATAGTTAATAAATTTGGGATGCACTAGGCTGTTTACTGTTTCAGCTGTATAAATGCCCCATTGTAAATGACTGTATTTTAGTGGAATGTAAATATATTAAAGAAGCTTAGTTGGACTGGAGTTTGTCTGGAGTTCTCTTGAGTCCACAGGATGTGCAGGACATCCTGTGGCCACATGTTGTCTCTTGTGGTAGGGTTTGCAAATGGATTTTTTTCAGCAGGATAATGATCATTCATAACCACAGCAAAGATTTCCCAAGAACTTCGCCTCTGATTGCAACAATCTCTTGGTCTGGAAGGCTGGCTTTGGCAACGTATGAGTGTGCAGGATGTACAGACCCAGCTGTACAACATCAGTGGACGAATATGCTACAGGATGTCATACAGAATCTGTATGCCTCCATGGTCAAATGCATCTCATCATGTTGTATGTAGGCTAGAGGTGGCCCTACAGGGTACTAGAGCCTCTTTTCAATTGCTTCTTTCAATTGCACAAACTTATTGATTACTTTCTAGCTACATTTACCTTCTAAGCATAACTAGTGGTGCAAACGTCAGACCCTGAACATGGATGGTATGGGCTGACTGAGTACGTCTGTAGCAAGGGGAAAACTGTATTTGGATTTTAATTAGATTTTTTTCAAATAAAATGCTAACAATAGACATTTGGCCTCATGGTCCGAACCTCAATGGGAGCCAACTAAGCAAAGCTGCACACAACACTGGCTACATATTTACAAAGCAGATTGAGGATCAGCGCTGCTGTTTTGTGTTTTGATGCATATCGCAGTCGGCGCAGTCTGTGCGTGCTGGATTTTAACCATCATCACATGCTTTCACAGATTCCAGGTGGCATCTGAGGTTAAGCCTCACACTGAGCTGCTTTTATTGCACTGCTTGAGTTAACTCCTTAATGACTGGACACGTGAGTTAAAAAAAAAAAACAAACACATTTTGTTTTTCTGGTCACTTGCATCCAGCTCACTTGCATCCAGTTTCCAATCTTGGTCCTGGAGCAGCATAATAGTGGGCCATATAATATGTCCCAAACATGAAAACATAATACTTCCCAAAAACAATATTTTTTTCCCATTTCTGAGGTTAGTCATTTTTTAAATGGGCAACATGTAGAACTACGAAGGCAATTCAGATTCAAAAATCTGACAGCATCAATTTGTGAACAAAAAGCTCCTACCAGGAGATTTAACAGCACTTCATGCTTCCCTCTGCTGACAACGTTTATGGAGATGCCCATTTCATTTTCCAGCAGGACTTGGCACACTGCCAAAAGTAATTACTGGTCTGATTTTCTGGGTTTTAATTGGCTGTAAACCATAATCATCAACAATAAAAGAAATAAATGGTTAAAATAGATCACTCTGTGTGTTATACATCTATATAAAATATGTTTCACATTTTGAACTGAATTAATAAAATAAAGTAGCTTTTCAATGATATTCTATAATGTGTGTCATACAAACGATAAATATACTTCTAGTGTTCTAATATTGCTGTAACCTATCGTTACACCACGACCCATTCAGAGAATGATGGGCATAATCATCTTTTATCATTTTTATCCCATCCATATCCCTGCCCTGCACATTTTAGTGCTCTCTCTGTTCAACATGCTCCCATTAATTCATGAAGGGCTTGTAGAGTAGCTGAATGGTGAAAAATGAAGGTTTAATTTTCCTTATTTTGCTCACACCTTTGTTTCTGAATTTGGACAGGATGCTCAAGATGTCTTTGGTCTGGTTGTCTGTCTTGCCTCTGCCTGTTCCCTCATTCCTCTTCAGCCTCAGAGAAGAGAAGAAGTTAAGCTTCCTGGGAGGCAGTGAGGCCATGTCATCTTTGGTGCCGCCTGGTGGCTTGGTTGTGGTGAGAGACACCTGCTCCAGCATGGTGGTAATCTCGCTCCTGCCCTTTAATCTGGATTGGCTTCCTTCAGTAGCTGCTCTGGATCGTTTTCTCTCATTATCGTCCTCCTCTTCCTCCTGAAACTGCGTGGAAGCACCGAACAGCGAGCTGAAGCTGAAGGATCCCTCAGACAGAGGCCTGGCTCTGGGAGGCCGGTTCCTCTTGATGACTTTGGGGTTGTTCACTGAGCTGGAGAAGGACCTCCTCAGGACATTAGCCCATATCTGGAAGAGTGGTGGGCTGCGTTCAGTATCGTTCTGAGGCTTCGGCTGGTCCTCGGTGCAGACCTGGCCGTTCTTCTCCGTTCTGTCTGTGGTCACGGCAGCTTGTGAGAACTGTGTGGGATTGGCCAGTTCCCAATTCAGCAGCTTCTCCCTCTCAGATGAGGACAGAGTGAGCTTCTTCTTAGGGCTCTGCTGGTTTGTGGAGTTATATGAGATCTCGTTCTGCTGCTCTACAGATGAGGTGCTGGGTTTAGGGGGGGATGAGATCCCATGAGTGCGATAGTGGGGAATCTCTGATTTAGCTGCCTGATCCTGCTTGTCCTGTAGAGGGCAGTGTGGGTCTTCAGGATGCTTTGAAGACTTTGCAGGAGAATCCTGTTGAGTTATAGAATAAACGGGAAAAAAGAGTTTTTAATATTTTGAATAATATATGATTCATGAACAATTCTACATCACTAATATAATAATACAAAATATTATGTGTACTATTATATGCATTATAAACATTATAAAGCATTATAAAAATGCATATGTGAAGCCATTATTTAGCTTTTGGCTGGCTGATTACATTTTTGGAATTATATAAAAGGAAATTAGTTACCCTATACTTGACCACACAAGTATATTATTTTGTTCATTACTAATCCTATGTAATATTTCATATTGTGTATTGTACACAAAGTTTGGGAGTATGGGTACAAGGAAAATGTAAAAAAAAAAATGCTTAAAATCTTATTTTCAAATATGTAAAATAATGTAAAAGAAAAAGTAAATTACAAAACATATTTTATTATATTATTATATTAAAATAAATTGTATGTACATATGAAACCACTGACACATATTTGATTAACGTCAAGACTATACAAATGCAACAAAATAAATAATAGTAAAATAAATAAAAAAATAATAAAGACATAAAAATATATGTATACGTTTATGGATACTTAAATCTCTTTTTAGCAGCTAGTGCATAGTACTGTCTTTTTTCAGTCATATTGCACACTTTCAACGTAAATTTTCACTTACACTGTATAGTATGTAGTATTGTATTTGTACTGTAATTGTAGTCTAGGTGGAAGTGCAGACTAAGCATTTATTCTATTACCAGTATTCTTGTTCTTCTGCTTGTTTCTCTGTGTTTATGATACTGACTTCTGGAATCTTGAATGAGCACCTAACTTGGTACTTCTACTCATCAGTAGATGTAGCATGGAATGTACTTTCTATTGAAAGGCAGCAGTCCCCCTGTCCCTGATTTTCCCCCTTTGCACCTCTCAAGCCCTTTGAGTTTGTCACTGATCATAACACAACATCAAATTGTCGCTAAAGACTTGTTTTTGTCAGCATTCTTTAAAATTTCTGCAGTGTCTCACAGGTGCATGTATCTCCTCAAAGTCGGAATCTTCTTCTATGAGCGCGTCGTCTTGTCCTCCTATTCGGCTACGGTCCAGCGTCTTAACCAGGATCAGTGGCAGAGCTTTTATATATATATAAAAAACAAAAACAAGAAATAACATAATTTAAACCAGGATGTCTGGATTGTAAAAATGCAATAATTATTTTATTCTTTTACTTTGATAGAGAGGTGGAACTATGAACAATATTTCTCCCAAATTCCAAATATAAATATCATAATTTAGTTTATTTGCAGAAAATGAGAAATGGCTAAAATAACAAAAAAAGATGCAGAGCTTTCAGACATCAAACAATGCAAAGAAAACAAGTTCATATTCATAAAGTTTTAAGAGTTCAGAAATCAATATTTGGTGGAAAAAAACTGTTTTTTAATCACAGTTTTAATGCATCTTGGCACCATGTTCTCCTCCACCAGTCTTACACACTGCTTTTGGATAACTTTATGCCTTTCCTCAAGCAGTTCAGTTTGGTTTGATGGCTTGTGATCTTCTATCTTCCTCTTGATTATATTGCAGGTTTTTAATTTGGTAAAATCAAAGAAACTCATCATTTTTAAGTGGTTAAGTGGTATTTTTTTCAGAGCTGTATAATATTTATGCAATGTATATACACTCACAGGTTTTTTTTTAATGAACAATGACTGAATATGGTGAAGAATAAGAGCCGTGTAAGCAAGTTAGTAAATGATTGACCAACAGCGCCATCTAGTGAACAGTAACAAGTATTTACAAAACCTTCAAACATTAATTGTACTGTCAAGTTTTACTTAGTATTATTCACTTTTTAATTGTAATCTTTTTTAAAGAATATTTGATTAGTCACATAGCTCCAACATGTGCATTGAAACACGTGTAGGATTATTGTAATGATGCCATACAGTCAGGTGTGACCTAAAGCTGTATTAAGTTCTATAAATAGAGTCTGTGCAACTTGACGTTATTAATCCAATTCGGATTATAATGAAAGCATGAATGAACACAAGCCATATGCTACTGCAGGTTCAGGCAAGAAGCAGAAGTGACCGAAGCCTCTATAAACCCTGAGAGCTTTCAGAAGGAATGATCAAGAATAACATTATGACCACATACTTTTTACACCCATCATCCATTTTCAGCTAAAATAAGCACACAAGATAAATCTGTAGCTCTATGTTTACAGAGAGTAGAAGTTGCGTGTAGAAACCAGGTGGTGGTTATAATGTTATGCTTGATCAGTGTAGATTAAGTGAGAGATTTATCTTACTGTTTCTGATCTTCTTCCTCCAGCTGATGTTTCTGTTTGTGATCCCACCTTTGGCATAGGAGCGCTCCACTTAAAAAAAACAACACACATAATACCCAAATCAGCATCACTGTCTGTATAAACAAGAACTCAGTGATGACTAAACATTATTTTAAGTATTATTATAGTATTACTATATAAGGAATAAAATAAACATACACTGACATGGCAGATATCATGGGAGAGGACTAGAATTTATTTGTCTCCTGTTCCATGCAATCTGACGTACACTATAATGCACGTGTTGGGCCTCAACAATTCTAGACAGGTTTCTTGCCACAATTATCATTTATTGAGCTGTCCACCTACAAAGGTATTGCCATCTACTAAGTATTTTTTATACACATAGCTGTGCATCAGAAATACAGCTGTGAAACCATTCATTTTTGTATAATTTTTCATTTTTTTTACTTTTATAGTTTTACTGAGTAAATAAATGCTAGTAATGAGCTATTTTATTTTTTCATGAGGAATAAACATTGTCTGAGTGCACATATACAGCTCTGGAAAAAAAATAAGAGACCACTTTAGTTTTTTAAAATCAGTTTCTCTGATTTTACTATTTATAGGTTTATGTTTGAGTAAAATTCTTTATTCTATAAACTACAGACAACATTTCTTCAAAATGCCAAATAACAATTTTGTCATTTAGAGCATTTATTTGCAGAAAACGAGAAATGGCTGAAATAACAAAAAAGATGCAGAGCTTTTTTAGAATATTTTGCATATTTAGAATAATGCAAAGTAAACAAGTTTATATTCAGAAAGTTTTAAGAGTTCAGAAATCAATATTTGGTGGAATAACCAGTTTTCATGCATCTTGTCATGTTTTCCTCCACCAGTCTTACACACTGCTTTTGGATAACTTTATGCTGCTTTACTCCTGGTGCAAAAATTCAAGCAGTTCAGTTTGGTTTGATGGTTTGTGGTCATCCATCTTCCTCTTGATTATATTCCAGACGTTTTCCCTTGGTAAAATCAAAGAAACTCATCACTTTTAAGTGGTCTCTTATTTTTTTATAGAGCGTTAACAGTTAAAGCTTAAGCAGCTGCTGTCTGTCTGAAAGAGAATCTGCCTCTGAACTCAATGTTCAGGCCAGCAGCGTCCCAGCCAAAACAAACACAGCCAGACTGAAGCTCTAGCCTCACTCCACTGCTCCCACACCCACTGATAAGAGAATTAGAGGGACGGAGGGGGAGAGAGCGAAAGAGAGGGAGAGTGAGAGGGAGAGAGGGAATCTCAGGCCTAGAGAGAGAGAGAATATGAACGCTCACCTTTGTTGAGCTGTGGAGAGTTTGGTTTGAGGGATTCAGACTCGGCAGGACTGTCCTGAACAGTGGAGTCCACAATCCTGCAGCAAAGCAAGAGAGAGGGTCATAAAATAAGACATTAGTTGAACATTTCCTACAAACATTTTTAACCTAATCTTTATTTTCTGCCTCTTTCACATACTGTAGTTCATTACTACATATTAAGAAAACAAAAACATCCTTTGCTGATATTGTTAGTTTTTTTTTTTTAAGGCTACATAGCTGTTTAGTCCCAATCCCTTGAGTTCCCTTCACACTGTGAATGCGGAAATGCTCTTACTTTCACTATTATACATATCCATGAGATCTAGTGGTTTTCTACAAATTGATTTCACCAAACCTTTAAGTGATTGCCAATCACAATCAACCAAGATTTTTTTTCAGACCACATTCCTTCCTCGAAAATGCTGTTTCCCCACAGTCCTTACACTTTTTAATAACGTAAATATAATTTTAGTAGTTTTAGAAATTTCCTTAGATGTTTTCTCTGTTAAATGCATGCCAATAATTTGACCCTTCTGCATCAGATTAACATATTTTCACATGGTTGTTTACATAACCTGGAATTGGACTCATCCCCTCTGAAAGGAGACCGCATCACACCCGCCCAGTTGAAAATGATTCTTCTGCATGCTCGGTGCAATTACCCATTCTCACCAGAATAAGAAGCTACTCACTGCATCAGTTAGGGTTAAATAACTTCGCAGTAATTTTCCAATGGGAGGCTCTTACCTATTTGCTTAGTTAAATGCAAGAGGTGACCTTTTATTTGGCCAGGCAGTGATTAATTTTCAGGTTACTACCTGATTACTGTGGATATTAGAAATGTTTAGGGAATTGCACAGTAACCTGAACTGTCACTACAGTGGAAAAATAAAATAAAAAACACTGTATTTAATTTTCTCAGTATTTTTCATTTTGTGCCAATGTAGTCCGGGTTGGTTTAACCCTCCAGTAGTGTGTACGTGTTTTAGCACTGCACCTTATTTCACTAATGGATTCAGCTCCTTAACACAGCAGGGAGCGAGTTAGTGCAACCTGCTGTTTGATTACATGCTGAAACAAACACTGCAGGCCTTTGGCACAGTTACTCAATTATCTACATCCTAAGCAAGCGCTCCTCAGACTCTCATATTCATATATTTCCTTATTTATCCATCATATAATCTCTTTCAGAGAAACCTATAGGATCATATGCAAGGGTCTTGCTGTTCCTCTAATCAAGGGTCTTCAATTAGGGGCACTTATGTCTCCAGGTTACAAATTTATGTAATAAGACATTTTAACTAGCTTTGAAATTAAGTGATGGAAATGGAAACAAACCTGGCAGTAACGAGCCGCTCTTCAGCAGGAGCCTCGGTCGCTATGCTGGGGTTCTGCAGACTGTTCTGGACCGGGCTGCGCAGCGTCACAGTGGATGATCGGACTCCTAACATGTCTATATATAAAAAATATATACATGTACACAAACTACAACTGAGAAAACAACCAAACCAGAGTCACTCATCATCTGTAGGAGCTGTAGAAAATGTTGTCTAGAACTTATTATATACATGGCTATAAGCTTAAGGTTTAAGGCTAATTAAAATACATTGTTAGACATCGTAGGAACATGGACACTGTGGATTATTATTTTTTTTCTAATGTGCTGAATAATAAAAAAAAATGTCTTTAGAATTCTTGAAAATGGCTCAGTGTATTTTTTACATTTATAATATGTAACAAGTGTTTGGGGAAAGTCATTGGAAAGCATGTTTATGATAATATAATATACAATATTATAAACACACAGACACAGAGGCAGAGGCTGTATCCACCGCTGAGACACGCAGCATTTTTAGCTTCCATGTGCTATTGATAAAGTCATGGGACAATACTTATCCCTCGTCTCATGAGATTTGGCATGTCGGTATATATTTTCTACATTGTCTGTGTTTTTACTGATTGTGCAGGCTAACTGCTCTGTTAGCTCTTTGGCTATCTTTCTCCCCAGCCATGCCTACCTCACTGTGCCAGATATATATTTTCTTCCTATAATTCAATGGTTAAAACCACACTGTACTTAACTTAAATAAAACCTAATATACATTTAATTTAACTAAAACTCAACAATTTATAAAACCTGGTATGATACGGAAATTGCAAATGCAAAAACACTGTTTTCAACATTTACTTTAACGTTTTGCATTGCAGGCAGTATGAACCCAAGATAATTTTTGTTTGGTCATCTTCATTTCATTTGTTAATATACATCCATCCTTGCATTTCAGACCTGCTATACAAGACAACATAATTGGAATAGGGGATTGTAGGGCATCTAATAAGGTTTAAAAAATATATAATAAAATAAAATAATTATGTGATTTTAAACATAATGTGATTAGAACTCATGATTTGATTTGACGATTAAAGCAATTTGGAGGAGTTTCAGTGGGTAGAGGGAAAGGGCACAAGCCTAAGCTGAACACCTGAAATTTCTGCCCTCTAAGATCATGGCACTGCATCAGGAACTGTCCTCCACCAACAGCTGATAGACCAGCTGAAGACATCTAGGATGGACCATCATGTAGCAAACACATGTGCTGTGGTCAAACACTTTTGTATTTTAGATGTTTTTTTGGAAGAACATTGCGCTCGGACAACCCCCGAAACAGTCAGTCAATCGCATGACACTGCAAAATGGTGAAAGTGTTGCAGGTCAGCAATGCAGGAAGAGAGAAACATGTATATTAACAAATAAAATTAAGTTGATCAGACAAAACATTAAATACCTTCGGTTCATACTATATGAAAAAGTGTAAAACAGTATATTGTTTTTTTTTTTTATCCATACAGTGCCAAATTATATAATACTATCTAATTTTGGTATGCATAATAACATTGTGTGTGTGTATAAATGTGTGGATTAAAGTATAATTTAAGCATTCAGCTTTAAGGTTAAGAAAAGGACAGAGAACAGGAAAGGCCACAGAGTGAAGTTTGCCCAAAAAGTTGCTGAGAGTCGCAGTGGGTCTGATGCAAGTATGCATTGTTTTTTGTTTTGGACCTGATGTTGAGTAAGAAGCCAACTGTACCATAAATTGTTGCGTTAAAGCTTTAATTAACTGACCACCAATAAACTGTATTAAATGTTTAGGGCCAAAGTGAAGAAAGTGCACTTTACTAAAAGAAGTATTAGAAGAAAAGTAAAAAATAAATAAATAAATAAATGTTACATGTGAGTGCGTGTGGAGTGGATGTGAATGGTGCATGAGTGGGTTATTGGGTTGTGACGGAGAAAAGAAAAAAAAAAAGCAGAGAGCTTTTTTTTGTTGCCTGATGAAGCCTTTGTGTTGTTAGTATTAATAATCTAAAATAATTATTCCATTGGCAAAAGTGGATACCTTGAATTCTCTAATACAGTACAGTACTTTTTAATACATGTAGCTTTTTGGTAAACAAAAGGCAGAAACGGAAATAGATTTGAAAAAAAATCAATTTATTTAATACTTACAGGCTTTAAATAATAAATAAAAACATTTTATTTTTCGCTGAGAAATGTACAAGCTTGAAGAAGGGGAATTATAAATAGAGCTAAAATTTACAAACATGAATCGAGAAACTGTGCAAAAAAAAAAGCTAAGATCTTCCTTTAAGTGGTGACCTCAGAGCAAGGTGGAGGTGTGGAGTGGGACGTGGATAGTAAAGCAGCCTCTGCAACAGGAAGTGACATATGGGGACAAAGAGGAGAAAGGAGAAGGGTGGGGTGGGAAGTGGTTATGTCATGTAAAATAAGAACAGTGCAAAAATTAAATAGTAGGTTATAAAGGCATCCAGTGCTCTCTTATAAGCAGCAGACCTGCAGGTATGTGTGGGTAGGGGGCACTAGTGCTAGGCACTTCAGTTAGTGAGTTAGTTCTGTTAGCTCAGGGGAAAAGGGGATGCTACTATGTGGTCTTGGTCAGGCACAGCGACTCTTATTACAAAACATGCTTAAAATAATGCATTTCATACAGAAGACCCAAAGCCACGTTCTCAACACTTTCAAAATGTGGTTAATGAGGGGTTATATGAAGCAGGAGAGGCAGCGGAACAAGAGGAAAGCAGAAGACAACACCCTGATCATCTGACTCATGCAGGCCAATCACCTTCCTGCTGCCACCATTCACCAGTCACAGTCATTCAGTCAGGGGTTGGAGCATTGGAAACTTGAAACAGACCAATGAATGAAGTGGAAGAGAATGGAAGAGAAATGTGGAATGAAGAGAAATAAAGGAAAAAAAGGAAGTTCTTAAGTGTGAATATATATATATATATATATATATATATATATATATATATATATATATATATATATATATATATATATATATATATATATATATATATATATATATATATATACACATATAGCACTTAGGAATACAAATATCATAGCGCGTCAAATATCATAGTACATACAGTTTCTTACAGTACTAGAAAATGCCATGTAAAACTTGAATACTGCAAATCTTCCTCATCATCATCAGTCTTTGTAAAGCATAAATACAAAACAAAAAAACAATACTGTTTGGCATTTCCATTGCACGCAACAAGGTCAGAAAAAAAAACACCATGCAGATTAGTTTGTTCTGCACGGCCCCTCGGAAGTAAAGTGCTCTTTATAGATTCGTTTTTGGTCACTGAGTTATTAGACACTGCAGTAAACACAAACCAAAACAGGGTTAATCACGTATTAATACATCATACAACGACCGGGGACTTCTTAAACCCTATAGAATGTGTGTAGAATGTATGAACGAATGTTTCCCATTCCTGAATTTGAGGGCTGAGCAAATGTAGAAGCAGGAAAAAGGTTAAACTTTTAGGGTTGGATTAAGCCTAGGCTAAGACTATACAGCATTTTTAAATAGATATTTTCCATTGAAAGGAAAATTCAAATCACTAGGCTTAATCCCGGTCTGAGAAGCTGTCCTTAAAAATAAAGAAGCTTTAAATGGTGCTTTGTGTGATACCATAGACCAGTGTCTCTCAATCCAAGTTCTGGAGGCACCTTGCCATGCACATTTTAGTGGTGTCTGTGCTTTAACACACTGACCAACGGCATTAAAGTGCTTGTTGACCAACTCATCAGTTGAATTTTTGTGTCTGAAATGCAAGAAATGCTGACTTGATGATGCCTTGCTGCCAATACGATCTCACTTAGAAGGCAGTTGACAATACACTGCTGGATATGAGAGATTAGCTGTGCTAACATTAGCTGTTAGCATTTTTAAAAAATAACACAGAAGCGAAGGATAACTAAACTTCATTTCAGACATTACAGGGTGCCTTCCTGCCTCAGAATCCAGCCTGAGCAGGCAGCATTTTTTGCATTTCAGATACATCCAATAAAACTGCAGCTCAGCATGCCACCAGGACTGGTTCTGTTTTGAGAAACACTGCTGAAAACAAACCACTTTTAGTTCCATAAAAAGCCACATTTGTAATATAGATGTAGAATGAATATGAAGAAAAAAAAGCAATAAAACATTCTTCACACTCCTACATATCTATTACAAACATGAAAAACTGGATCTGCTATGGCATCACTCAAAAAAAAGGACTTTTAAAGCACCTTTATTTATTAATTAATTAATTTATTAATTATGTGGTGTATTTAAGAGCCAATACTGGGAAACGCTGCTCTAGTGCATTAAAAAAGGGCGTGTCCTCTGTGATTAAAGACAGATCAGATCCAGCTGCTTAGAAAATAATATAATCTAACATGAAGCACAATTTAGAGTTTGCATTCAATCAAATACTTAAAGAAAATAAGATACCATTTTAGCATTTCAGCTTTAAACAGTATTATTCAATTTCTGCAAAAAACAGCCAAGACTACAGGGTTAAAGATGACCTCACAGGGCAGCAGACAGCCTCCTAGACCCATAGCCTTCCAAAGGCTGATTTATCTAGTACCATACTAACTCCATACGCTATGCTATGCTATGCTATACTAGGCTAAGCCTATCCCTGAGTGCTTCCCTCAAGGCTCATCTGGCCGGCTATCTCCTGCAGCATAAACAGCAGAGGGACTCCCAGGCTCACAAGCTCATAAAAGAAGGCATAGTCCTCCTGACGCTCTCTGAGGTGTTCCCCTACAGCCCGGGCCGCCCCATGCATCCGGCGGGCGAGCCAGCGGGGCGTACTGCTCAGACCGCGGCCCACATGCAGTGGCCACTGCAGGCTTTTCCTAAGGAGGAAACTCAGGGTACCTGAAGGCTGGCTGTGAAGGCTGCTAGTGGCTGAGTAACCATCGCTACCATCAACTAAGGACACACTGCCTCCAGGGAGCTGCAGGAAAAGGAAATAAAAACAGAGGATAAATAAATAGAATGGATGCATTGAGATAAATGGAGTGAGAAGTGAGCAAAATGAGAGCATAAAGTAGCAAGTTCCAAGCAAAGCACTGGAATTTACCTCTTTCTTTCTACTTCTATGGCTGGTCTTCCGCTGTGCAAAGTGGAGCTTGCAGTAAAACGTGCCTAAAAAAAAAAAAAAAAAAAAAAAAGCAGCATAAAACACACAGCAGTTCTAACTGCAGCAAAAGATGACATTCTGTTATTTCCTGTATATTTTTTTGGTCAGATATCTTTTTTTTCCTCCCCATTCAGAATTCAAACAATCGGAAAATGGCACGGTACTCACTGAAATTAAATTGTATTGACTACTAAAATATTAATAAATAAAATATTAATATAATAAATATTAATAAAGACATCAATTGAAAACGGGTAAAATATGATAATATAAACTGTACCAGTCTCATGCTATGTTTTATATTTTATTTAAAATTGCTACTGAAGTCATCCAGACAATGAAGAAACACAAACACAATTTTTTTATCTTCTTAATTTCTTAAAATATTTTTATCTTTACTAGTTTAGTAGTTCTGGTCATAATATGGATTAGAACATCAGTTTCACTCAGATTTCCTCTGGATGGATAGATTTATCTGGATAGCGTTAATTATTATTATTTTTTGAACGATGAGAAGTCGTAAAGAAAGAAAGCTGAAATGAAACAGGAGTAACGAGGCTATTTTTAAAATTTAAGGAGTAGAAAGTTCAGATAATTGTGTGAAAACGTAAAAATCGTCTGAATTATAATTACTCTAGTAAATTTCTACTTAAGTGAGTTAATGAAGTATTTGTACTTAGATACTTGACATCTCTGTTACCAAAATCACCAACAGTCTTTATGTAATTTTTTTTTATCACTCTTGTTAAAATAAGAAACTAAATGGGCGTACCCTGGTCAGAGTCGAAGGCATGTCCTCCCAGCCTCAGGGTGGCGCTGCATACATCACAGCGGAAACACTCGCGGTGAAAAAAATATCCCTCAGCACTCAGTCGCTCCATCACGTACACGCGCTTCTTACAGAAGTGACAGATGTCACTGCCACCCACGCCTGGAGCAAACTCTCTTCGTACGTTAGCCTGTCAAGGAAGCACAAACAGGACACTATAAAGACAGGAACAGTGTTTAAACAGACCGGGGGGTTCAGGGTGTTGTTGTCCTTACACACATGATGCTGGAACCAGAGTGTGAACAAGGAAAGCCAAGTCCAACCCACAACTGTACAATCTTAGAAATTTAGTGTTCATTTCTTAACCTGTCCATTGTGAGACGCGGTTAGCCATATTACTGACAAAGCAGGCAGTATTCCCACAGAGTAAATCAGGTGAAATCAAGCCCAAAACTCAAACAGGCATGCTCCCCAGAGGATTACCACAGCTCCTCACCCAATTAGACCTTAACGATTGCTGGTAAGCTTAAAAGCTATTTAGGCTGCCAGACGAAAAACAATGCATGGGAATTGTGTAGTGCTGTAATGTATATTACACAATCAACCACATAAAACCAGATTATGACAAATGGCAAGAACACTTAGGTTTGGTTTAGATTAAACATGCAAGGTAGCTGTTGCAAGCTATTAAGAATTAAAGCTGAATTATCCAGTTAATTCAGTGTGTTTACCGATCCAGCATCTTGGGCCCTTCTGGCTTCTGTCTGTAGACAAAGATTTAAATGAAATAAATACATCTGAACATAGATTTAACCCCCCTATCTCCTTTCAGTGGAAAAAGTAAGATGCAAATGTGCTGTTCCCACATCCATACTTCCAAACTGGATTTATTTAGGTAAACCAATGACTGTAGAAAAACATGGACACTGTGATTCCATTCCTTTCTGTTCAACAGAAATGAAATCAAATGTCTGCAATTTTGTTGAACATGCAATCGAAGTCTGAGCAGTAAAGACCAAAGGTAAATTTTGGTGGACCAAGCATCTCAGACCACCTTTATTGAGTGAACAGAGCAGCCTAAAAGACAAGAATCTTTTTCCCATATTTCTTTTACAGCAGCTTAATAAGCATAATGTTTATAATTAAACAATTTTCATCTCTGTTTGGTCAAATTGCCACTGAGAAGAACCAAATCCACCATAAAAGTTAAAATGGAATTTGCATTCAGTCAAGACAGAAAAAAGTAAAATGTGACCAACGCACTGACTGAGACCAGGCACAAATATCTCTGGTACTAGCTTATTTAAAAGCAGACCATTGCTAGCTGGCTGGCTAACAGCTAAGAAGCCAACAGACTTCACACAAAAAAAAATTAAAACAACAACAACAACAAAAAAAAACATATATAGTGCTTTTTAGAGATTGTCTGATTATGTGATCAACAGAACATCAACTGTAGGATTAGCTAGCTGCTGGTCGTGTCCACTACAACTCAGCTACTCCATGTAATGCAGACAGTCTGTTCAGCCAAAGATGCCCAACACTTTATTTTTATTATAGCAGAATATAGTTTTTAGGTTTTTTGGGAGAAAAAAAAACGTAGCACAGAGAGAAAACTAACTAATAGAACAGACCACGGCACTAGAGATTATAAGACTATTAGAGGAGATAAATGAAATGTGAGATGAGGCACTATCCATACTTTTCTACAGTCACTGAGGCAAACAAATGTCCTAAAAACAATAAACAGAACAGAAAAACAACTCATGACATGACCCAGGAGCAAATATCAACCAATGACTATCCCTTTATAAGAATAATCAAATGACCCGCCACAAGCAGCTAAACCAAACAATAAGCTCTTGAAATCTGCCCGACAGATCTTTGTAAACTGGGGCAAGAACATCAATTTTGCCCCGGGTGCAGTTGAGGCTGCTTACCAGCGAGAGGGTGACTGGGTTGTTGGGTCTGTGATCGGTTTCGTAAAGGATGGCCAGAGCAGCAGCTTTAACACCTATAGCAGAGGAGACCTTTCCAACTGTCCTCTAACCCAGAATGAGGAGAAGGATGAAGGAGGAGGAATGGAGGAGGAAGAAGGCAGAAACAGAAGACTAGATAATGGACAATAGGAAATGGACAGATGGAAAACAAGGGTATGGAATGAGATAAACAGTGTTTCTGCGTGCCACAAAAGTGTTAAAAAACTGTTATTCCTCAAAGTTCCTTTACTCCTGAAAAACAAACACATCATGCGTGTCCTAAAAAGGAGTGGCATGCCTGCAAAAACATCTGGGACTGACAAAGTGCGCCAGAAAATTAGCTTCCCATGAAAATGTTTTGGCACAGTAAGGTCCACCATAAGGTCAGTTAAGGTGGATAAGGAGTGAATTAAAATTAGAAAGAAACAGAAGGAAAAGTAAACGTAACGTTACTTTAAAATTGCTAAATGTGTGATGTGGATTATTTCATTTTAAATTTAATCAAATCAAAAAGTTGCAAAAATAGTTGCACCCAGAAGGAAGTGTTAAATTGCAATTCTATATATGAATTGCAATACTCTCATTCCTTTCAGTTGATTCCTTCTGAATACAACTACTTATAATGTGTATGTGTGTATTATTTTTATTACCATGTGCTAATAAAACCATGCACAGTCATGCCAAACCTCTAATAAATATTTATATAAATACCTGCTTAGAAGGATCAAGATTCTCTATGCGTTTGATTTCCGATCTATCTGTATTCCTTTGGTGATCGTTCTGCTGTGATTCTGAATCTTCATTACACTATAAAATCAACAGGAACAGCACTCTTATGCCTCTTATGGGTTTTATTCCCCTAATCTAGTTATACATTATATACAGCTCAGGGGGAAAAAAAAAACACTTAAAAATTACGATTTTCTTAGATTTTACCAAACTGAAAACCTCTGGAATATAATTAAGAGGAAGATGGATGATCACAAGCCATCAAACCAAGCTGAACTGCGTGAATGTTTGCACCAGGAGTAAAGGCATAAAGTTATCCAATAGCAGTGTGTAAGACTGGTGGAGGAGAACATGATGCAAAGATGCATGAACTGATTAAATTCTTGGCATTAGACATGGTTCCAATATGTTCAAGTTTATCTGCTCCAGAGAGTTTATCTGGTTCTATTCTATTGGCAACACTTCTCTACAGAGACTAGGTAAGCTCTATGTGTGCATTTGCATATCTGTAATTCTGAATATAGCTGAATTCTGTGAAGTCCAAAACTAGGCTTAATCCCTGTTTAGGAAACTAAACCGTGGTGTATTTTTAGGTCTAAGTGACTAAAACGGCACACGGACCGCCATCAGCGTTCCAGCGAAAACTTCTGCAGAAGATACCACAGTCCCTCTGGACGTGATCCACAGAGATTTATTTGGCCACATACACACCCAGTTAATTGAAGCACTCATGTACATCAGCACCATCAGTGTAATTACATCAATGCAAGCTCCATTTCACACCGTGGGCCATACATGGGCCACTGGGGTTTCAATGATTGTGGTTTGGGAGGAGGACTGACCAAACCCACACCCCATTCAAAAAGAGGAGAATTAAGGGAAATTTAGTTTACCCAATCCCAAGTCTGTTGTGCCTGAGCTTTTATTTCTACCATACAGATGAAACACAGCATGCTCAGTTAAAATAAGCAATAATATCTGTATAATAACTAGATAATGAATAGTTGGGCATTCCTCCTTTTTGTAGGACACTGTTTGTTTGGAAAATAGAAAATAGCAATTTTACCAAAGGGGGGAAAAAACCCATAACTTTCAAGTCAGTGTAAAAAGAAGTGATTTACCCACTATTTAGGAAACTTTGCTACAAAGTAAAGAACAACTGCAAGGTTCACATTATGCCCAAATGGGACAAACTGACGCAGTGTATGTACTTTTCTGGGTATTAAAATTTTTCCAAAACTCCAAAAATCCAGGCATAGAAATTGCTATGTTCAAATCCCATGACTTTTACAGATTTTTCATGACCGTACAGACCCTGGTAATAAGTCTTACAAATAAAAAAAACTAAAAATATTGGTCTCAACAGCAGTAATATCAATAAAACTGGATGTAACACACTCCTTTAACTTCTCACTGAGAGTCTGCTGTTACCTGCTTCTGTGGAGGTGGAGGAGGAGGAGGGGAGAGCAGACAGGAAAGAGCAGAACACGCAGGGAGAGAGTGGACTGACAGAGGTTTAGGAGGAGGAGAAGGAGCAGGAGGAGCAGGAGAGGATCCATCTACCTACAAATTGAAGTAATGGAAAAAAGAAAGACTGAGAAACATCCATCTATATCAGAAGTAGGGACATGGTTCATGTACAGTACACTGATCAAGCATCCATGCAGAAACTGGAATGAGGTAAGTACTGGCAGAAATCCAGTCAACATCATAACTACAGATCAGCTAAAATCAGGGGGTTTAGTGCCCCTTTAAGATCCAGGTGCAATCCTTTGTTTTGCTCAAGCAGAGCTTCCACTGTGATTCTCCAGGAGTTATTGCTGACATTATTCACCGCCTGTAGCATTGAGTAGTGTCTTAAGGTAAGGCTAATGACTCTGCAGAGCTGTCTATAGTAGTAGTAGTAGTAGTAGTAGTAGTAGTAGTAGTAGTAGTAGTAGTAGTAGTAGTAGTAATGGAAGCTTCTAGAGTTTAGGTCTTTGTGAGCCAGCACCTTGGTATTAAAGCAATCCTAAAGGACGTAATGAGAAATTAGTTCTTGAAGGTACTCAGATGCAAGCCTGTATTAAAGGGTTTATATGCCAATAAGAGAATTCTATATTCTAAGTACATTTCTTTTTCTCTTAATGTGTTTTAATGAGTTTATTGTGTTGTTAATCTCTTGACTTGCATTGCATTTGGGCAAAACCACTGGAACACCAACTAAAACTATAATTCTAGTAATTGTATTGAGGTGATGATTCACAAACAGAAACCAAAACTCAAAGAAAACAAACAGTGACCATGTTAGTCATCATGCTTGCAAACAAAACTCTCATCAGTCTGGCTAGATGTGAAACACGACAGGCTGAGGAGATTCAATAACACGACCCGTCTCCAACTTTCACCTGAGGCTGTTTCCCAGTAAAGAGGGAGCTCAGCACCTCTGCTCTCTCCCTTATACTCTTTCGGCTGAACTCTCGAGCACTTTGAGTCTGGGCTTTCTTCTGCAGGCAGTCAGAAAGACAAAGGGAAGGTAAACGAAAGAAAAAGTGTGACAGGAGTAAAATAGAAGGACTGATTATTCCTGACTGAGGCTACATATTTCAACCATGCAGTGTTGGGCCACACTAAGCTGCTGATGCTAAACACTTTTTGAGGGAAATAGTAATATTCAGCAACTAGTTTAGACAGCTACATTTCAGATTAATTAAAGCAGCATTATATGGTATTTTATGACTTTAAATAGCAGCTTAACTTTGATTGTGAAATCCTACTAATTGCATTATGAAATGCTGGTAAAGCAGGCAGTAAAATGCAGTAATTTTGCATAACAGAGTCAATATTTGTGTACGATCCTGTAATATTACTCTATGATGGCTCAATATCATTCAGCTTGTCCAGAAAGTCACGTGTATAGCATGTCCTTTAAATATGGCACAAAGTGTAAACTGCATTATATGACTCCTGAATCCAGGAGCAAGAATTGCTAATTGTCACATGCTGTGGATGACCAATTCACCTGATTCATTTGGTCTTCCACTTGCTGTAGCCGTGAGAACATGCCTCCCAGAGCAGCTGTGGAGGTGTGCAGAGTTTCTGAAGCACTAGAAACCAGTGAGTGCTCTCTGGACTCAAGGAGATGGCTCAGAGACACCAGCTGAGGAGCCAAAATGGGACTGCGTGGAGAACTGGGTCGAGGTTCAGGAGTTTGACAGTTAGAGTGGGGTTCAGGGGTTTTAGGGCAGGACCAAGTTTCTGTGGAATTGCAGCTGAGCAGGAGGTCTGGTGTTTGATAACCAGCATGATCGTCTAGGTGGTCAAAAAATGACTGGGTGTGCTGGTGAGGATGCTGGTTCTCCACACTGCCATGTTTGTAGCCAGGCTGCAGTTGAGACTCTAGGAGTCTTAAGTAGGGGGAGGGCTGGAAATGGGCACAAAGATGGGTATAGATGCAAAGCAGGAAAGGAAGAAAAGAAAGAAAAGGCAGGAAAGGTAGGAAACAACTGATGGGCTATGGTGTGTCACTTACAAAAAACAAAATCACCTACATATCATTTTCCCTAATAAAACGATTAATGCATGCAGGTGTATGTATGTACACTAGTCATTTTGTGTATGTGTGTATAAAGTGGTGATGGTTTAAAGCTGTTTATTGCATGGGTTAAGCCTACCTGCCACTTTGGCTTGGGTGGTGGAGAAGGGGGTGAGGGCTTAGGTTTAGCAAAGCGAGGGTTTTCCGTCATATCCAGAGTAACAAGCTTTTCCATAGAGGAGTTTAGCTCTAAATCTGACTGGTTAAAGAACCACAAGAAGGAAACAAAAGATTAAGAGTAGAAGAAATGGAGATTAAGAAAGAGAGACAAAGAGACACATTGGGGTTCCTTAATTCTGCTGTCTATCTGAGCACTATAACCAGTGGTGAAAGAAGTACGCAAGTCCCATACATAAGTAAAAGTAAAAATACTGCAGTTAGAAAATGCTTGAGTAAAAGCTGAAACAGTTTACTTTTTTGCTTGAGCAAAATAATGCAGGTGCGTGCACAAAAATATATTTATACAAAACAGCTTCTTATTCCTTGATTTTAAACAGTCCTAATATGTTTTCTATGCAAATGACCTACCAGCTCCATTCATTTTCTTTTGCACGTTCAAGTCTAGGGGTAGGGTGTATGATTCTTGTTGGGCGTAAAGGGGAGGGTTTTGTGTTAGAGCTACATGACCCTTCAAAGTGAGATTTTTCAGAGGGACACTTTTTAATCATTACGATAACCACTATATTGCCATAGTTTAATGTGTAATGTCAATGTTTTATAGTCAATTTCTTCATAACAAGCATACAAAAATGCTAGTAGTTCATCTCAATACCTAGCTATATTTCCTTTTTGACTTGTGTGGAACAGAACTGCTGTGTTTTTTATGTAGAGTTTGTGTCAGTGTGATAGTAAGAGGTTATCAGTCACATTAAACAGTTAAACTGATTACAATAGATCATTTTGAGAAGATTTAAAATCAGATTACAGAACTGAAGATCAGCCAAGTTAGTTTTTTCACACATGATTTTAAAATAATAAGTACAGCACAAGTAATTAGCATGATAAAAAAAACTGTGTGATCTAAAAAATAAAGTAACAGGTCTGTTGAACATGTATAGGGTATAAAGTACAGATGTTTCTCCAACTGTAGGAGGAATTGACAAACACTGAATATATAAGAAGTATCTGTACTTATGCTTTGTAACAGTGCCAGAGGTGGCAAATCATGAACCTGATTCAGCTAATGAAGGATTTAATCTATGTTAGAAGAAGGATCACTGCAGTACTCTAAACATTGCAATACCCTGTATAAAAGACAAACTAAGTGAGTCAACTGAGATTCCTGAAGGTCATATATGGGGCACTTCACTGCTGTGTTTGACCCAAATCCTATAATCCCCCAACAGGAGGTCAAGCAACCTCACATGACCACTGCTAATCTCAGGGTTCAAGATACCATAACAAACACTGTTTGGCCTGGGTTAGAGATTTAATGAGAACTAAGAGCCTACTAAGAACTACTGTTACTAGTCTATAACTTATTAAAAGTTCCCTAACTGACCACTTCACACACCAACAAAACCAGTTCAATAGCATAACAGTTTTTTTTCCAATAGACAAACACGAGTCACAAAACAGCTGTGGATCAGCCCACATTCCAGTCATGACTGAACATCAAGTGCACAGCTCCCATTTGGTCGAGGCTATAGAACTTCACAGCAAGACCTCCAAAAAAAAATCTAAAATCACACACATGACCCATGTTTAATGAAATAAACAGTTATTTCCAGTACATGATCACATACATACAGTTCTTATGGGGTCAATCAATCACTGTGCAGACATTAATCTGAGAATTAAACCTTTTAACAGGAGCTTTAATTCCTGCATATAGAATATACTGTAAAACACTCCTTAGGAATGGCTTTGAGCACAAAGCATGCAGTAGACTCTTAAAGCTCACCTTCCGTCGTTTTTTCTTTCATTTTAAAATGTCTAGTTGTGGTCTCTAGTATGAATGAATGACATGTGAGCCGTTTTTGTAAAAAAAAAGTGCTCAGGTGTCTCTGTATAGCTCTTTTTTAATGGACAGTTTTAGGGGTATGTCCAAAATGACCGGATTCCAGCTTTGCTCATGAATATTCATACATGCAAACAGCATGCAAATATCTCTCCTCTGATTGGCTAGGAGCACTGCGACGCCCCTCCGCCGCTCTGCCGCTCACTGCCTCCCACCTCCTAACTGATGAGCGGTGATGTTGCGTCGCTTCAGCTCCGACTCTGGGAGTTTCTCGAGCCAAGGTGGGCTGGTCTGTGAGTTTCTGCCTACGTAGGCAGAAAGATAATTCAAAATTCACCCGTTTTTCGGAGGGGGGGAGGGGGGATTTCTTTGCTTAGCTCCTGCAGACAATGGGGGCTGCAAAACAGTTTAATGTGCAGGTGTACACATTCAACTCGGAGAGACCT
The DNA here is from genome assembly GCF_023375975.1 of Astyanax mexicanus. NCBI lineage: Eukaryota > Metazoa > Chordata > Actinopteri > Characiformes > Acestrorhamphidae > Astyanax > Astyanax mexicanus. Next base: position 4,962,949 of record NC_064417.1, read on the forward strand.
ACTGTATTCCACAAAAAACAAGAAAAATCGGATTTTCGCGGAAGGTGAGCTTTAAGCAGAAGGTGAGTGTAGGACAGAACTGGTGGATTTGCGAGGTCTTTAAGAAATCCCACTACACAAAGACAGGCATTCAAACAGGATTAAAGCAACAGTTAAAAGAGATTCATGCTTCTCATTCCTTTGCCTGAAGGTAGAACTAAGGAACATCTATTCAACAACCACTGACTTAGAAACAGCTGCTCAACATCTACTGCAGAGTTTAGATTCTCTACATAGATTTCCAATCACTTTCCTCAGGCCCTGTCGGGTCAGGCTCAAGAAAATGGTCTGTGACATAGGCCTACGTTTGTTTAATTCCTTTTTTTTATATAAAGCGATGCCATAATAACCACAATATAGCAAAGTAACAAATCACATTGTGATTACAAAAAAAAAAATAATAAATTGCGCAACTTAGAAATGTTATAAAATCACACAGCACTGGCAGGCACAGTGCACACACACGCAAGCTTCTCCACTTGTCCACATTGGTTTATACCAGACACTTTCCGGCATAAACAAATATAAGCATAAACACATCTTCATCAAGAGCACATGTGGACAGTATAAACCAGCCTTTACACTTGACCTACAGCCTTGTATCTAACAGTGCTCTTTAATAATAGGCCTGTACTTCTTCTGTGTTGCACTGTTCATTAACATCATTCTGAACCGATTTCACTCATTTAACACCTCCGAATTGTATTTAAAAATGCCAGTTTTAATGATCTAATTACTAAATTTCTTGGGCCTGATCTAAGTTCCAACCTACTGTACAAAAACTGGCTCAAGAGAAGTTCCTTAATAATTACTGACTCAAACTCTACAAATTCAGCTACTATTAAGCTACCCATCAACCCCTGACTCAGGGAAAGTTCCTAAAGACAGTCTTAAAATCTACAAATTCAGATATATTTCAGCTACTTATCAACCCCTGACTCAGGAACTGTTCCTCAATACGGAGTCAATATCTATAAATTCAGCTATAATTCAGCAACTGATGACTCAGAAACAAATTCAGCCACTCATCCACCCCTGAATCATGAATAGTACCTCAATAAAATACTGACTCAAAATCTACAAATTCAGCTACAATTCAGCTACTCATCAAACCCTGACTCAGGAACTATTTAGGCACTGATTCAGAATCTGTTGAAGAACTGACTCAGAAACAGTTACCTGTCGACGTAGGGCACAGCTGGGGGCGTTCTCCTCAAACTTGGCCAGAAGCTGAGTTGCCATAGAGCGCACCTTATTCTCCTTCTGCTCCAGGCCCTCCCCTGCAGTTAAGGCATCCCGGCCAGACAGCTGTAATAAATACAGATAAAATGATTAGCAGAACCCGGATATCATGCAAGAAACATCAAGATATAAAAACGTCACAACGAATGGATGAATGGAAAATACATAAAAAAACAAATTCCAAAACATTACACTGATTTTTATTGGAAGTTAGGAATATATTTATGTTGCCTTCTCTTGTGTAAAGCTCTTGTGAATTTTGTGTAACAGCACAAACAAACTGCATAAACTATGCATAAGCACACCTCTTCTAGGTAGTTGTAGCCTTTCCGTCTTTTCTTGTTCGGGTCATTGTCGTCCAACTTCTTATCATCCTTTAAAAACAACAAAACATGCCCTTGTTTTATTACTGGTACAGATGGGAAATGGGACCAGAACACAGTCTGCTGGTTCATGCATAGTATGGCACACAACTGAATGACATAAATACACTCAAAGGCCTGTGAAAAAAAGAAGCAGTGTAGTGCTTGTTTAGAAAAACAAGGAGAACATACCTTTGGAACTCGTTTCCTGGGCTGTGATACGTTCATTAAGTTGTAAACAGAGTTAGTGGACTTTGATGAATAGTCCTCATTGTTCTCGTCTGTCTGTCTTGGCGCACCTGCAAGAAAAGAGCATATGCTAAACGTCTGGTGTACAGTCTACTGTAGATAATTCAATAGTAGTGCTTTAATTATGGGTGGATATTCAAGACAATGCTAACTGTCTATACATATACAGCTCTGGAAAAAATAAAGAGAGCACTTCAGTTTTGGAATCAGTTTTGGAATCAGTTTCTCTGATTTTGCTATTTATAGGTTTATGTTGGAGTAAAACGAACATTGTTGTTTTATTCTATAAACTACAGACAACAAATTAAAGAATATAAAGCATGTATTTGCAAAAAATGAGAAATGGCTGAAATAACAAAAAAAGATGAAGAGCTTTCAGACCTCAAATAATGCAAACAAAACAAGTTCATAATCATAAAGATTTAAGAGTTAATATTTGGTGAAATAACCCTGGTTTTTAATCACACTGTTTATGCATCTTGGCATGTTCTCCTCCACCAGTCTTACACACTGCTTTTGGATAACTTTATGCCTTTACTCCTGGTGCAAAAATTCAAGCAGTTCAGCTTGGTTTGATTGCTGTGATTATCCATCTTCCTCTTGATTATATTCCAGAGGTTTTCAATTTGGTAAAATCAAAATAAAATAATTTTTAAGTGGTCGTTTCCCCCCCCCCCCCAAGAGCTGTACATGTATATCAAGACATATATATTACAGACTGCATTTGCACAGAGTTGGGTTGTGAAAATAATAATATAAACCCTGCCCACCGTCAGTGAATGACAGAGCTAGAATTTGCCCACAAACTAATTTTTGTTTGATTTGATCAGTGGAATAAACCTTGAAGATAGCCACCTTGTTTAAATGTTAAGTCAATGGCCAAAGCTTGTTCATGGGTAAACTGCAACTCTGCCATCAACTAATTTGTGTTATATTTGTATATTGGTGCCTGGAAACCCCCAATCTTGTTCAACTGTGCACTACCTGCTGTGCAGTCTGACTCGAATATGTAGCACTGTTCATATGTAATGCATCTGAAGCCATTTTAACAGTGTGAAATTTTCAGGTCTTGCAAAACAAGTTAAAAGCCTTTGCCTTCAAGGTGAGATCCTGTGTCACTGGGTGTGATGTTGCACAAAAACATGTAATTTAATCCTCTTCTCCAGATGAAAAACATAAATCAGAGCTTATGGCTCAGTGTAACATATAGCACTGTCAGGATGTCAATTAATACCTTTACACCCTATGTAATGCTGTATGTGGAAAACACGGGTAGTTGCATCATTTTAAAATCTCAGAGAGTCTCAATTTCAGGTAAATGGTAGTACCAGAGACCAATATTTAACAACTTTCTTGTGCTTTTAGTTACAGTTTGGAAATGCTGCAGTTTATGGGGTGTCATCTAAGGACAAGTGAATGCAGAGGCAGGTAGTATAGAAAGAACTCAAAGCTTAAACGTTCAGTCTGTAGATGGTAAAATAACAATAACAACAATAAAAACAATAGATTGCTGGGAAACAGTATAGAAAACTACTATGGCATTAAAAATACACAATAACAACAATAAAAACAATAGATTGCTGGGAAACAGTATAGAAAACTACTATGGCATTAAAAATACAGTGTCTCAAACTGCTTTCTAACTCTGGATGCAACAATTCAGTGGTTGTGCTAGCATATATCATTTCTAGAGCCACAGAGTTGTGTGTACCGGAAAAACACCATACAAGGCGTTATCACCCACAGCAGACAGGGCAGTGGGCATCCATGGGGACTTAATGATTGTCAATGGTGAGAACTAGCTAGAACCATCCATGTGAACAGATAATTTAACTGAAAAGCACATGTACATTCAATGCATGAGGCCTCATACATGTGTCCTACAAATCCTACATCTCTCCAGAGATTCTCTCATGGAATCAATGCCATGTTGACTACCGTACCATGACTTTTGTCATGCCAGAAAATAACCCACTAATGTACAATTTATTACCACTAAAAATCAATAAGACAAAAAACATATTAAATAATAGGATTTATAGCAGACGTTTCAAAAGTAGACTTTTCTTTTTTACCTGTGACAGGTAAAGAAGAGTTGCGGAACTTTTCGTAGAACTTTGAAAGGTAAAGCACCATCACCAGCTTGTCCGGCTCCTGCTCAGCCACCATCTCCTTCCCCGTGATGAGTGGCTGAATCCCAAAAGCCCTCTCTGCCACCTCAAATGCCAGCTGATTGTTCTTAGCGCAGTCTGCCTCGTTCAGAGAGTCAAAGTCACTGAGAGAAAAGAGAGATAAACATTGTACGTAAGTCATTAAATGAGCATTGAGTGAGTAATCAAACGGGGTATCTATATATTTAACCAATAAAAGCCCAGACCTATTTCTGAATATTGATACCAATTTCAAAATTGAATCTGATAACAAAATTCACAAATTTAGTAAGCAGCTCATTCATGTTTGTTTCTTATTGTGGGCACATAACTGTACACATTTTTTAATTTAAAATCATATTATATCACATTTAGTTCAGATCCTGCAATGTGATTGGCTGAAAGACGTTTTATGAGTGACATTATCAGCCAGTAATGGACTAACCAAACAGAAATAATGGAACTGTGGTATAATCACAATAATACACTTGAGTTTCGTGCTATAATGTGTAAAATTGGTAACTCCAATGGAACATTAATGTACAGCTCAACATGCTTGGAGGAGACCCTTAACAGCCTGTTATCAGCAAACATGTGACAGAAACATCCTGTAGGGTTTTTATTTTTGTAAATTACAACAACTGTGGCCAAATCTGTAGAAAACACCAGAGTTTCTTAAAACTTTTTGGTAAACCTTTTGGTCGTTTTATATCAATGATTTATGGTTGTGTTGTTTTTAAAGTAAACGCAAAAAGAAAGAGCTATTGCTGTGGACACACAGGCTACTTATCACTTATCATTATTTAGAGCTATATTTATATCTAATGTTTCCGTAAGTTAGACCATTTATAGAATATAACTTGCAATTTCATGATTATAAGCTACCTCACTCTAACCTGTCCCTGTGTGTGTGTGTTTCTGGGTAAGTTGTATCCATAGATACGATGAACACAAATACAGCCCTGGTGGTCTTCCTCTGTGTACTGTGATAATGTGCTGGAGAAGATTAATAGAGTTACATCTCCCTGTGATCCAGTGACACACTGAGCTAAAGTGATGAGCTGACTGCACGGTCATAATTTCCAACAAACACATTCATTCACACTCACACACACATACATTCAGTAAGTGTAATGAGAAGGCATAGCATGATTCACTGCAGCAATACATCCTGTGTTAAGGCGACTAATGCAGCAGATGTACTGCCACACAACTGTGATGAGATAGGTGTTCGACAGTCATATAATAAACCTTTCACCCTTTAAACTCTAATTTTAACTACTAAAGAGGGGATGTGAAAGAAGATAAATTGATCCTATTGTTCAATTTTTAAAACAAACAACTTGTGACATTAATCCCGAGGCGGTTTGTGAGCAGATGCCCGAGAGTGGTGAGGGTGCTGATGGGAAAGATAACAGATCATTAGTGCTCTTGTGTGTAAGGTTTGTATGAGGACAAGAGGTTTAATGTTTTGTCTATTTGAGTGTTTATGTCTATGTGTTTATTCTAATCAGTGTTTTGTTGTTAGTGTTCATAGCTACTGCAATAAACCACTATTATTTTATCAAGCCATTAAAAGCACATTACACATGTATGTATTGTCAATTTTGTGTTATTATCAGGAACAAAGCTTAAATACTACACACATGAATTGTAAAGCTATTTATCTGGGAAAAAAGCATAACACAAACATTAAAATAAACCCAAATTAACAACAAACAGTTTCACAACAGTTAAACAAAAGCCCTGACTACTGACTTTATATAAAACATTAGAATAAACCCAAACAAATAAATTAAGTGGTCCGTGAGTGCATCTACCCGTTTTACACTTAGTGGCCACTGACCATGTTTATTTGGGTTTATGTTAACATTACATAGCGTTTTACAGGTAGACACCCTCACTGACTACTCGATTTTTGTATATAACATTAGAACATACCTAAATAAATGTCTAAAATATAGAATCAACCCACATATTGTCTTAAAATGGTAAGCACATTTACTGACCACTGACTTGGTTTTTGTTTATTTGTACTTTAAAATGTTAGATGGGATTTTGCTTGTAAAAACAATTATTAGACATATAAAAGGAGTTGAATAAAATTTTCACAGCCAGACCCAACCAGTTCGGTGGTCCAACAGGACAATGACTCAAAACACCAACAGAATGGCTTAAGGAAAACTAATTCTGCCTTTTAGAGTGGCCAAGTCAGAGCTCAAATCTCAGATACTATGGATTGACTGAAGAGAGACATACACTTGAGGCATCCAAGGACTACAGCAGAGCTATAGCAGTTGTGACCCTGAATGATGTGTGGGTATAACCCACAGCTACAGGAAGTGCGTTGATAAGATTATTTCTATTTTAGGTACATTATATTTGTCAAGACCCTTAATGGGGATAAAAACTTTCATCAAAAAAAAATCATGAAATTTCAATTTCATGGTCCATATAATTTTTCTTGCCACTGTATGTGTGTGTGTGTGTGTGTGTGTGTGTGTGTACACAAGTGCATTAGACTCTCACATGAGGTCAGGACGTTGGCGGTGGATGAGTGCACACAAGGCCAGGCCGCTCCTCCAGGACGTGGTGAGGTCAGTGACGTCCACCCCTCGGTATCCCTGAGTCTGCTTCTGACACCACAGCAGCAACCGGCTCGGCCGCACCTCTGACTCTGAGACACCAAAACACAGAGAGGCTCTTCCAATCAGCATATATCAGTGATGGAGACATAACATCACTATGGATTGTAAGATAATAAACACAAAAACAAGGTATATTGCAAAGAAATAAGTCATATTGCCTTGTTGCCCTTGTAAAACTGAATGTGTTAAATAAATAAATGCTCAGATTCAGTGTAGTGCCTCTGTCTGAGCTATTAAGAACAACACCTGAGACTGCTTCTTAAGGTCAGACTTGATAAGAACGAGATAAGAAGGTCAGATGTGGTTAAAGAGACACTACACACTTTCAGTGAGTCTTTCTGACGCTGCATCATAACACAGGCTCTGTGAGTAAACTGAGGGTGTGGAAGTCTGATAAGCCATTGATTATTTTCTACTGTGTACAAGTGCGGCACGCTGCCACACATAAACGCTATACAGTACAGTATAAAGTATTTTACGGACTATAAGGCGCACTGTACTATAAGGGGCACTACCAATAAACGACTATTTTCTGGTCTATTTTCATACATAAGGTGCAATGGATTATAAGGCACATTTAAGCGACACTAGTAGGGACGGTGGTGTCACCATATTTCCCTTCTAATGGGGAAGTGCCTAAGTAAACAAAACTAATACTTAAACATTTTTTAATAATTTCTATCAAAGTCAAATGCTAATGAACTTTAATGCTAATCTACACAGATTTCTTTCTGGAAAACTGTTAATTTGGGTGAGTAAAGGCCTTTCGTTTATTTACAGTAAGCTTAGATTTCTAATATTTAAATACTAGCACCAGCGCAAGTAAATGCCAGCCGACAGCACTATACTGTGGAACCCTGAGTGTTCCGGTAACCCAGGGCGCTATCAGCTAGCGGTATAAAAAAAAAAAATAAAATAAAAAAAAAAGCTTAGCACGTTTAGCGACTAATGCTAATACTACTCCAGCCTTGGTGCTGGAGCAACTTCACTGAAAATGCCAACTTATAGCACTGTACTTTAGTAAAGTGGCTTTACTGCATTTTACAACCTGACTAGTAAAATTCATATTTAAGATGCAGTGTATTATACGCCATACTGACAATTTTTTTTGGAAAATTAAAGGATTTTAAGTGCACAAAAATACTGTACTTCTAACATTTGCACATACAAAAACTTTAAAAATGTAAAATATCTGATCTCTGTATCAAAACATGTTATTTTTTTGTTTTGTCTTTAACAATCCCTTCCCATATTGTTTGCAGATAAATCAAACAGGTGCACAGAATAGCACACAAACCGACTATAACTCACCTCTCCTGGAGATATTGACAGACCTGCGCGTAGGTCCGCCATGTTCCAGCATACAGGAGTTCTGCTCTCCATTAATGAACAGATGACGAACCTTACAGAGAGACTTATTTATGAATTAATATATTATGGTTTCTCTGCTCAGGTAAATATTTACAATATAATTGAATAGTAAAAAATATATGTGAAAATGTATTAGATGCATTAGTTAGTGAGCTTACCTGATGTGGTCGTACACAGCTGGAGTTAAGGTTGGGGTAGCGGGTTGCTGGGTCTATTGTGTATTGCTCAAAGTTCTTTGTGATGTTTTCTGCAGTGGTCTGAGGCAGCAATCTGTAGATACTCTCCCTATAGCAAGATCAAGAAGATCAGGATGATGATTTATTATGATGATTGCACATTATGATGATCATAAAGGTGTCCCAGTGCTCTTCTGTAAGATCCTGTAAGATTCTGACTGGTACCTTATATATGTTCTTATTACTTTGTATAAAATGTTGAGGATAAATACACATTAAAATTCTGTGATATTAAGTGAAACCCGACTCATTTGAAAAAATGATTATGTTATTATGTAAATGCATATAATCTAGTGTTTATACTGTTTTTTTTGTACCATTTGATTAGAGCAAAAAAAAATTAAAAGTCAATTTATTTTAGTAATTCAGTTGTATTACAAAAAGTGATCTATTTTATGTTTTTATTTCTTTTATTGTTGATTATGGCTCAGGAAATTTTAATATATTAAGACCTTTCAATAAAGTATATACTTTGTACTTTTGGCAGTGTGCCATGTCCTGCTGGAAAATGAAATCTGCATCTCCATAAAAGTTGTCAGCAGAGAGAAGCATGAAGTGCTGTAAGATTTCCCAGGAAAACACTGCACTGACTTTAGACTTGATATAACACAAAGTTGCTTGAGGTCTAGTGTGTAGTTTCTACTATCAGAGATGGTTTCAGAGAGCTGTAAGACATAATCATCAACAATAAAAGAAATAAACGTTAAAAAAAAACATCTATATAATATGAGTTTTACTAGTATTTTGAGGTGAGCACATGAAGTTAAAGCAGAACCTGGTGAACTCTGTTACTGTTGAATCTGTAAATGTTTTCAATATAGACTTACTATTCCTGAGAAAAAAAACAATTATCAGCTGGAATAGTCTGTATTACTGACCTCTCACACAGGACCTCCAGAGGGGATTTGCCCTGAGCCCAACCCTGCACCATCCACACAGTGTCAAACGCAGCCAGGAAGCCTCGAGCACATCCTGTTCCCATTGGCCAAAAGGGCTGAGGAACAGAAAACAGTATTTTAACATTTTCTGCAGTCAAAACACAAATCTCTCCAATGGGTAGATTAAAACAACCACATTTGAAGCCAGAGTGAACATTAAAATACTGAGTTAGCTCTATGTGGGGACCACAGATCAAACACACAGACAATCATCTGACAAACCAGGGAATTTTATCTTTTCCTGCATAGATCCTCTGATGATGAACATGAAGCAGCATGTTTTGGAGCAGGCTTTAAACTGCCTGCACGCTGGAGAAGAATATCATCACTGAAAGGTACTAAAGGAAGAGATCAAACTGCATTCAATGTAGCTTCAGTAACCAGCATAATTTATCCTAAATACACTTTCCAGTTTAATTTCCTCTACAACTGTGACTTTTAAAGAACTGTATGCATTCATTCACTTTACCAGCTTTACGTTTTTATTATTCTTTTTTTTTTTAGTAATTTAACAGTATAAATAACTGTCATTCCCTCTTTAATTCCACCCACTATCGCACTATTGTCTTGTGTCTTTTGTCTTAGGTATGTCTATACCTGTGACCTTGTTGTATTGTACATTTTAGTGTCTCTCATTCTTTTATATTTATAATTTTATTTTGCTGTAACTTTGGGAAAGAGAGTATTGTAATTTCAATCTTCTGTATGTCTTGTACACATGCAGTATTTACAATAAAACTACTGGACTTAAATGGCTTTCACACATGAAAAAATATGGCATAATTAAGCTTAATAGCATTAAATAAGCATAATTTAACTATAAGGGATTAAAGCTAGATGATACTAAAAAATGCAAAGAAAAAAAAGTCCACCTCCAGCAGGCTGTCTCCAACCAGAGCCACCAGCAGCTGATGGCCGTTCTTCTCTCTGATCAGCGCTGCGTTCTCCGAGGCATACATGCACGTGAAGTCAAACATGGCAACATCAGGCTGCCCATAGTGGTTAATGGCATAGTCCAGCGAGGGCAGCTGATAATTGGTGCCGAAGTCAGCGGCCTCCCGAGCATACGAGAGTAAAGCCTCCTGGTTCACGTTGTCACTGTGAAGAAGTCTCTCAGTCTCTATGTAATCCTAGTAAAAGAAAGAGAAAGGGCAGGAAACATTAAAAGCTACCTGGCTTTCTGCACACAGAACAGAAAATGTATTGCGATTTTAAAACCTTACACTGTTACAAGCTACAGTGATTTACCACATGTTAAGGGACAGCAGAACTTAACCTGGCAATGAAATGTTGCCTCCCATACATGTATATGTTGTTTTAAGATATTATCTTGTTAGTGAGGTTCAAGATTAAACTTTTCTGAAGTTGTGTAGACATTTAACATTCATAAATAAACAGTGTGATCTGCTGGTGTTGGTCTACTGTGTTATACAGGCCCAAAGACAGCACTTCATGCTTCCTTCTGCTAAAAAACTTTTATGGAGATGTGCATTTCATTTTCCAGCAGGACTTGGCACACTGCCCACACTGCCAAAAGTACCAACTGGTCTTATATAATATTTTAATTTTATGAGATACTGATTTTTGCCTTAATCATAAACAATAAATGAAAAAAACCCTTAACAGAGATCACATTGTGTGTAATACATCTCTATAATGTACGACTTTGACATTTTGAACTGAAGTACTGAAATAAAGTAACTTTTCAAATGATATTACATTTTTTTGAGATGCACCTGTATATGGTTTATGCTGGTATGTTAAGGCATTCTTGAGCTGAGAAAACAACAAGGTGAGATTGTCAAACGTGGTATTAAAATAACAAACATGGGCGCTGAGTAGTCCAGCGGTCTAAAGCGCTGCTACTATGATCGGGAAATCGTTGGTTTGAATCCCGGTCATGCAGCTTGCCATTAGCTGCCGGAGCCCCGAGAAAGCACAGTTGGTCTTGCTTTCTCTGGTTGGGTAGATGGCACCCTTTCCCATCATCACGTATCGGAACAGATTTGCCGCGCTTGCTACTCGGCAAGCTTACACTAACAACAGACCATTCTTTAGCCCTCTATTCAGAAGCATTATACTGAGCTTAGTCAGGGATGGTGTGTAGTTGTGTATGCCTTCAAAATCTCCAGGGCTTCACACATCCTGGGAACTGGGAACATGACATGAGACAGCTGAGGGCTTTTGCTTGAGCTCTGGAGTATCGCTAGACTTCCCGATAGGGTTCATTTAATAATAAAACTCCCTCAACATTCTGTATCTGCTCTGAGAGCAAAACATCCTGCAGACCAGACAAAAAGCTGGGGCCGGTTTTACCCACACGAGTGTAGTGAATGATGGCGTTCTCAGGGGGAGACAGACAGAATGTGGCTGTGGCCATGGCTGCTATTATTTAAATCCCCCCTACACACACACAGTTGGACCAGTACCAAGAAATAAAATGCCATGCCTAACTTTACTTAGCAACCATTCTACACACGTAACTTTTCACACTTGCTTTTGTTTTCACCTCTCAGTAGTGCTCAGGCATTCACAGCTCTCTATACTTAGAAAGGACAGACTGAACTGTAGTCACTGAAGTGTGAACTTAAAGGCATCCCACTACTTACGTGAATAATAACACCCTTGTCCAACAAACTCTGTTTCTTTGCAGTCATCACGAAATAGTGCGTGTTGTCCTTATAATATACAATGTTCTCCAAGTCGACCCCTGTAAAAATAAGGAAATATGAACACATATCTGTGTTGATAACATGCATTTAAATTAATGATGGGGAACTGTCAGGGAACACACACACACACAGCAGCTGTCTTATTAACTTTGATGTGGTTGTGGTGGTAAATTGTGTAAACACAGGATATGAACATACAGTCAATCTTGTGGTAAGACAGGAACTCCCCACTTTAGCACTTCCCATCTAATTTCCTACGTGTGTCAGCTATAAAATAACTAATAATAAAGTCAAAGATATTACATTATCAAATTAAATATAAATTGCAATTTGTCATGCAACAAAAGTAATGTAATAAAGCGGTGGTCATGTAAAAAAAAGATGGTGTTTTCATGGAAGGGAAAATAAAAATGCGTTCATAAATGCTAGTATAATCATTGTAAAATGGTATGATATGTGACTTCAGCTTAATTTATTCTATTAATTTGGTCAGTGGTTATGCACGGAATACATTTATATTCAAAACGAGGTGAAATGCAGCGCAGCAGAGCTAGCTAATAAGTTAATTGTCCTGTCTTTCTGCCCATGGACTGAGACGAAAAACACTAAAAACACAATATACAATACAAAAACGACAGAAAGAAGATACACAATACATAGTGTTTTAATATACTGATTTCACACCCTCAAAGTCACTTCCCTTAATAAGTACAAATGCTATAAAAAAAAAAAAAAAAAAAAAAATTGAACATTTTAGAGCTTAGATTGGGTCCAAAGAATACAGCCCGACCCGGACTAAGCCTGTGCACGTTCTGCCCGAGCTCGACCCGACCCCCCCCGCCCCGCCCGAGCTGACCCGCCCCGCCCTGCCCGAGCTGACCCACCCCGCCCGAGCTAGACCCGCCCCACCCCATAAACTCATAATTGTTATAACCCGATTAAAAGATGACTGTTTAGAATTATGTTAATTAACATTTCAAGACTGAAGACCTATTATTTAAGAAAAAATGTTTATTAATAACAGCTATACCCAGCGGGGAGGAGCTCAGTGTGCACCCTAGAGCTGCGCGATTATAACATTCTAACTTGTCGTCCAAATCTCACTTCGAACCGGCTCCCGTTCGGGTCGAGCATTGGGTTGGGCTCGGGCAGAGAATCTAAACACTAGCACATTTAGTTTACAAGGCAGTTTATTAGCACAAGTATCAATAAGTATTTGAAACAATATAAGATGGTGAGACTACTGAGATTGAGATTTTATGCTTACCAGTTTCTTCCTTCAGCTCCAGGAAAAACTTCTGGTTGAAGATGAAGGCCACTCCGCTGATCTCTTCTACTTTAGCCTCTGCTGTTGTGTTGCGGTTCACAAAGTTGGCTGTAATGGCGATGGCCAGCTTTCCTCTGAACTCCTTCCTCTTAAAACCTACAATCAATAAACACACAAAAATACATAAAGACTTATTTACTTATTTATAGAAAATATAGTCAACAATCTGTAGCTTTTTTGTCAAAGATTACATACTAATAAGAACCAATCAAAGTTGCATGGCTTTATTATTATTTTTTTTTTTACAACCTTTTCTTCACATGCAGCCTTTGCATAAATGTATGCAGCCGTAAAGCAAAATAAACTACAAATCATGTTATCTAATAATAAGCAGTTATAATTTTTTAAGATAAGATAATGGGAGTAATGGGATAAGTAATAGGATAATAAGGCTGACATTTTGAGCAGACGTTCGAAGTGCACGAGGTGACACTTGTACTAATTAACTCTGCTTACTAAGTAATCTGAGTAGTATGAATATAAAACCAGGATCTTCTCCTTTAATGGAGATGATTACACACCTAGCAGACAACACCACTCCCTGCCCCTCAGCTGCACAACAAGTTTTATACAGTAGTTTAGACATCCATTAACCAGCACAGATGGCAAATGTATCGAGTCCAGTTATTGCACTACAATCAGCTTTGGCAGAAAAACTGAATAGTGAACTTCAAATAAGCAAAGATAATCAAGCAATTAAGTAAAATTGCCAAAATATTATGGTGTTAAATAAAATAAATACATTCATTAAAATGTATACATTAATACATTTTTGGCTTACTTTGATATTTACTGTACTCAGATGACTCATGTAAACAAAATGGGTCACTTTAAGTGTGAATTATAACACTCCCCATTCAGACAACCGGTTTCATGAGAGAAGAAGAGACAGGAGTTTCTGCTCAATTAAAACGTGAGTGAAAGTGGCCTGAGCATATCTGTGTCAACAGGAAGCACGGGACACACTAAAAGGAGCACCACGCTGGCCTGGACACGACTGGCAGACACACTTCTTCCCACAAACAAAGAGAGGAATGGGGGTTTGACAGTCAAATGTGGGACAGATCATTTGGATGACTAAGGGCCACTAGGTCATCCGTTCTTGCTGAGTCGGGAGTAAAAACTCTCAGGAAGGGTTTGACTGGTTTTGACAAAACTTTAGGTGATAGAAGTGTGTTAATGTTTTAGACCAATTAATTTTACACAATTTCTACCTACCCAAAGTATAAAAAAAAAAAAAAAAAAAAAACTTTAAATTGCCCATATGAGCCACTGCTACGAGGGCATTTATAGTACAAATCTAACATTTGGACACACCATAAATTCAGAGTTAATCATTATTTTAAAAAGGCCTGCATTGTATATTAATACTAAAGTCATCCAAACTATGAGGAAAACCATATGGAATTGTGTTAAACAAAGCAAAATGTTTTATATTTTAGATTATTCAAAGTAGCACACCTTGCTTAGATGACAACTTTGCACATCTAGGCTGGATTTTCTCAGCTTTATGAAGTAGAGTCACCTGGAATTCAGGCTTTCAGTTAACAGCTGTGCTGAACTCAAGAGTTAATTACTTAAAATTATTGCCTTTTAGTGTGTTAAAGTTGTGAAGAGGCAGTGTTACAGGTAAACAGTGAATAGACTGAGTTGATTTGAGTAATATTCTAATCCATATCATTGTTTGAATTTCTTAGTACTAAGTAAAGAAAAAAATACTTTAAGAATTGAAGGTCAGTCAATATGAAAAATTTCAAGAACTTTAAAGGTATTCTCAAGTGCAGTCGACAAAACTGGCACTCATCAGGACTGCCCCAGGAAAGGAAGAACAAGAGTCCCCTCTGTTGCTTCTGCTTTCTGTCCCTCTGCTCCTATTGGTCTTTTGCTCCCTTACAGAGCAGATAAATTTGGCCACAAGCTCAAGAGAACATAAAAGAACACTTTAAAATAAAATAAAGTCACATTTAGAGCGGCTGTATTTAAAGCAAACTTCTTTTCCATGGACAAACATGCTTTTTTCAATAAGGCATTGCAAAACCACATGCTGCAAACATCAAATCTATTCCAAAAAAGGTTCTTCACAGAATCAAGCTGTTTCTTCTATAGTTTTGCTCTCTTTTCTTTTCTTTCCTTTCAAGAATTTAAGGCATAAATGAGAAACATCTTGGAACAGATACATCCCCAGCAAATTCTACAATGCTGATGTATACATTCTGATGTTTGTAGTTCCTGGAACACTCTGTAATTACACTAGAATAGTCTTCAGGCAGGAAACTCAGGGCTCCATCCATTTCTACTTCAGAAGGAAACACACATTTGGAATGGGAGGGTTTATTTTACTTGGGAACATCCAAAAATAAATCTTCTGTATGTCCAGCTGGAACCAGTTCATTTACTAGGGCTGTTTCCTGTATTTCTCAATACACTGAACTACCACAGTATGTACAGTATGACCAGGTTACAATGTGGAGTTCACATTACTGCAGCTACAGTCCTGTATTTTGTCCACTGTTAAAGACTTGATGTCAAAGTACACTGACCGAGTGACCAGAGTCAGGCACCCTCAGAGTGATAAGGTCAAGAATGTGCGAGTGTGTGCAATGTTGTTTTCTACGAAGTTCATTAAAACTACTGTACTTTTAAGGAACTTTATGTGAGCTGCTATTAATCAGCTTCTGTCTTTTGACAATTTCAAATAAAACAATTAACCACTATATATGCCACACAATGAGACACATCCTAAAGAGACTTATGGATTAATAAAAGTTCTAACTAGTGCCGTGAAAAGTTAACATATTTTGTGCATTTCAATAAATGTGTGTATTACTGAAAACAATTGCTGATCATCAGTAAATTTTGCATTTCATTTGTAAATTAAAAGCAGCAGAGTCTGGAGGAAGAGTGGAGAGACACACAGTCTAAACTGCTTGAGGTCTAGAGTGAAGTTTCTACAATCAGTGATGGTTTGGAGAGACATGTCTGTCATCTGCTGGTGTTGATCCACTGTGTTTTATTATCAAGTCTAAAGTCAGTGCAGTTTTGTTTTCCCACAAAATCTTACAGCACTTCATGCTTTCCTCTACTGACAACTTCCATGGAGACGGATTTCATTTTCCAGCAGGACTTGGCACACTGCCCACACTGCCGAAAGTACCAATTGGTCTTATAAAATATTGGTCTTATATAAAATTCTAATATTCTAAGATAGTGATTTTTGGGTTTTCATTAGCTGTAAGCTATAATCATCAACGATAAAATAAATTAAGGCTTAAAATACAGTAAAGCTCACCGTCTAGAGTGCTTCTCCGTCCATCTGCTCCTATTAACACATCAAACTCGTAGTCGGCAAGGGGATGACCATCAGGGCGGATTTCTGCCCTCCATCCAATCCCTGCAACACACATTTACATGGACACACACATTCAGACAAGGATACAGTACAAGTTATTATCACCAAAATAAAAAAAAACAAACAAAATAAATATATTTTAACATCCCTGTTAAGATGCAGATTAAATTGACCCATTTCCTCTAGGCTAAAGTAGTACAATAAACATGTAAACAAAAAATGACCAATTTAATGTATTTTTAGCTCCACCCGCCCCAACATATATATATATATATAGATGATCAATTTAAACAAAAATCAAATGTGTTCAATGTCTAGTTTTAGTCTTTTTCTTATTTTTTTTTTAGTGAGGTACCCTGATCTATCTACGTGCAAAACACATCACATGAAGGAAGTCCAGAATTGCATGGAAAGCAAACAGGGAACATTCAGCATGGGGAACTATCACAGTAGCATCAGCTTACTGGAAAATACAGGCTCAGTGTTCCACTGCTGCGCATCACCTTTGTAATGCGACATAAGCTGGACGGGGCGTCGTTGTTGGGAGCTGCATAACTAAAGAGGTGCTATATGGACCCTGATGGCCTACGCTCTATATATAGAGCCGAGTTGAAAGCTTATCAACTCTACAATGAGCAGGCAGTGAGTGGCAATGACGCGCAAGAGCAACGGAAACCTTCTAGGTATCAAGCTTCACCATGTAGCAGGTGTATGCAGGAACGCAAGATCAACATTACATTAGGCTGCCATTAAATTACAGAGCTTAGATAGGTCGCAAAATAAGCACGCACTATTTTTTTATGGAAAATATATCCAAGACATGTTTGTGCATATCTCTGCGCTGCAGCATTTGAATACAAACCACTGAAATGTGCAATTCTGACTCGAACTTCAGGTACCTTCAGGTGACTTCAGAATCAGATATTACGAGACAAATTGAAAAATGCATACAAATTGATGAATGTATTTAGTGTTTTTGCTCAATAGACTTTGAAGCAGAAATTCTGCAAAGAGTGTTTATTTTAAAACTACAGCTACAGAAAATGGAGTTTGATTACAATTTTCAGCAGGACTTCACACTCGAATGTTGTTTTTATAATTCATTTGCACACAAGCTATAAAAATATCAACTTGGTTCAGCAAATCGTGCTACAAACTGTGTCCTCCTACAGGTAATAACTGCCAGTGTTAATTTGGAGATAATGTTAACGAAAAGCTTATGAACTTCCTACCATCATTGCCCTGATCTTCAGGCGGCTCCAGGAGATTGACAAACTCAACATTGACGTGCACCTCCACCCCCATAATCAGACTGACCTTCAGCAGGATCAATTGCAGCTGACGAATACCTGAAGACCACAGAAGAACAAGACTATAATTAAAAAACAAAACACCACAACAGACATCCTAAAAAAAGATTCACCTCAACAACAGATGGGGTATATTCTTAATCTAAATAAGCTATGTGACACCAGGCCTTCTGGAAGCACAAGAACAAATCTTTCATCTTGGTCCTGTGTGGACCACTGTGTGGTCAGCAGCAAGACTATTGGTTTGTTGTCACTGGTTTAGGGTACAATTTCATGTGATGCCAGATCACCATTGGTCTTAAATCCCAACGATAGGTTAATAATGTCTTGCAACTATTTTATTTAAACACACACTTTGGTGCACTATATTAACAGAACAATTGTCACCCAAATATTGCTGCTGTTTCAGAGATGTATTGAAGACACCTCTACAAATCCATACAAAAATATCCAATTCATACATCCACATTACTTCTGGACAGTATTTATTGAGATACATGCACAGATACATTTTCAAAAGGTCCATATGCCTGGCAATTTTTACCTTCTTTCTGAATAGCACTGCAATCCAACACTTCTGGGCATAAATATTTTATTATCAATGATGATCGACACTTACTGATATGGTCTATGGCTCCTGCACAGAACTTCCCATAGAACTTCTTGGCTCCAAGGTTCCTGAGGTCATGAATGGTGAAAGGCCAAAGGTGGAGAACATTATTCCTAGAGAAGGTGTCTCTCTTCTCAATTACCACAACCTTGGCTCCAAGCAGGGCAAGCTCTATGGCTGTACGCAACCCACATGGACCTCCACCAATGATCAGACACTGTGGATAAAAGAAGGGAAGCATGAACACTGGGATAAGACTGGAGAACATAAAATAAAATAAAACCTCCACTATGCTCTTACTGGAGACCTTCCCAGACACAGAGAAAAAGATGACTATGAATTAGTTTAGCCCAGATACAGGATGCGCTTCACATTAGAAGGTTACATCAGGTTAGTTTGGGTGCGTGCTTGTGTGCTTATACACACACCTACACACACTTCCCAACACTCTGAATGAGTTCATTCACCTTTGGACTGATCTTCGTCAACACTGCAGTGGCAGCCAAATAATTTCTCAAGTTTATCACTTGTAGTTCTAATCTGGGCAAATCCAAACAAGTTCACAGTATCACCTTAACCCTTCTCAAGAGGATAGAAGTCTTGCATGCAAGCTTTAAATGGTCCATGAGGGCCAAACAAGACTCACCAGACTGACTGTTTGCTCATAGAGCTCTGTGCATAGAGCAGACAGTCTAACAGCTGCAGGGAAGTGGTCTGGATTAAGTGATCAGAGGGATCTCTGAACTGCACACAATAAAAGATGAGTCATTGATATTGTCATAAGTGGTGTTTACCCGTTACAATACACCAGCTGCTGAGTCCGTAAAAGGCTTGAACTGAACCGCATGTGTTTCAGACTGTGGGATGCATGATCATTCTTTATTAGAGGAAGTCTGATTAGATAGGCTGGCAATTCTAGTAAGGTGTATCACTGAAAAGCCAAAAAAGGAAGTGTTGAGATCAAGGTGTAAAACACATGAGTGCTGATTGGATTGTACCTGGCATATTAACCATTTAGGTCCATATACGGTTAGGTGAATAAATTATGACACTTGGCTTAACACTATAAATATTTGACCTTCATTTAACCATTATTAAAAGATGGAGCCAATATATAAACACATAAAACTGAAGAACTAGGCCTGTCAATTTAACTTGTGATGGAAAAATATCCTGATATAGGCAACTTTATATCATGATAATGATACACATCAAACTAAAAGCACACTTCTATAAATTCAGCATATATAAAAAAAAAAACACAAAACACCTACTTCTTGTTATATGTTGAATTACACTTGAGTGACACGTTCTTATATTTTATTATATTTCTCAGTTTATTAAAAAAAGTTGTTAAACATAATAGTTTCACTTTTTAACTGAAATTGTACAATTAGGAGGCAAACAGCATGAGTTAAACAACTTTTATATCAAAATTTCTTAATCATGGTCTTGTGCCCACATACCCTAGAGCATTGAGAACAAATAAATAGCATTTATTTTCTTTATTTTATAAATTAAATAAATATAAATTTAAATTATAAATACATATATTTTATAAAATAGATTTTATAACACATTTCCAGATGTTTAAACATGCTAAAACAGAGCAAAGTTCAAGATAACTTTAATCTGTGTCCTAAACCTATTTGTGGGTCCTGCAAGCTACAGCATATCTTAGTACTGCAGAACTGCACTGGAACCTAAGATGTCAGCACCATGTTGGTATCTGCATTGGCATGATGTGGTGGGCTTCCTGTGTGAGTCTGCCCTGGTTTCCTTCACAGCGCTGGGCACCCACGCTGGAGGAAGCACCCCTCCCCTCTAAAGGCCATGAATGTTTGTTTTTCTGCAGTCTGGATGACATTAAGGAGAGTGCTTAAGCACAGAAAAGCTAACAGAGACTCTGTGTGACCCACAGAGGCAGGCTAAAGGATTAGGCTAAGCTGCTTCAGGCCTGTGAGACTACCAGGTGTTCAGCGACTGAGGAAAGAGCCAAGACCACAATCTGGGTGATGGAATTTAGACTGTAATGGTTTTTAAGAAACTGGGATCTGATGTTTGCTGAAATCACACTTTTAATTAGGCTAAGGTAACTGTATTTAAAATATCCGGTGACTTCTTTAATATTTGAACTGGGCAAGACAACCTAAATCAATATCAGAATAAATGTAACATTTTACCTTAATTACGATTCATCAAGAAAAAAAAAAAAAAAAAAAAAAAAGATAAATGTCATGTCATTGATACAGTAGGATACCAGGTTTCTGTAGCAGACAGAATACAAGAACATGCACCCTGAGTCTGTTTGCACTGATAATTCAAGTCAGACGTCACCTGTCACAATCACCACCAACCATCATCTCAATTGCTCTGATAATTCACATGGGCTTGCCTGTTCAACCTCACTCACAAGATAACACCTCACAAGTTACACAGGAGAGGGATTTCCCAAGTTTCTAAGCCATTCGAGGTAACATTTCATGAACGTTTCATCAATTTACTTACTGCTATTGCTTGCCATTTGGCATATGTAAGTGTATGTGGGTCCCCATTACAGCCAAATGTGCAATAAAGTGATCGAAGCTGTTATTTTAGGAACAATTGCTACAGAAATTTAGCTTTAAATTGAAAAAAGGCTAAATAAGGAACACTGTTCTGAACAACAATGATAAACTGCTAATTTTCTTTATGTACATTATTAAATAACTTTTGGAAATAGGATATTTCCAAAAAATTATAACCGAACAATTCCTAGTGATTTCTAAAAGCATGGTAATCAATGTGTAGTATACCTGAGCCAAGCTGAACTTTAACTAAACTTAGCATTGACTTATATTGACATAAGATCTCCATTCTGTTTGCTTGAACAAGGTTAAACATGTCCACTCCACAGATAAACAGACAGGCATGAACATGTATGAATTCAGGTATCCTGTTAGAAGGAACAAAACGTAAGAACTAGTCTATGTACACAGATAAAACAACCACGCTTGAGGTCATTCATAAGACTGATGAGGTAAACACTGACTTACTGCTGTACTACTTACTGTAGGTAACACATTAAACTGCTGTATTCACTATGGAACAATAAAGCTACACTGTGCACTTCTCTCGTAGTAGCCTCGCCGTGCTTTTCTCTGTTTATGGCCTCCTATCAGCTCCTTATCAAAGGCCTGGGGAAGAAATGAAGTCATACCAACAGCGCACCACAGAACCTCAGTGCTTACATTCTACAGCCAACGGATTTACACTCGCGTAAGCAAAGTTAGGTGATGATAAAGTTATAATTTATGTAAATACAGAGTAGCTAGTTGTTGACTGTCCAAACAGTTGATTCACCACAGTTTTAATATTTGTACTACATGTTCTCAAAGCGAGCATCCCAATCCTAATCCTGATTATTCATCACTGCACAATTTGGTGATGTGCCTGCACCAACAGCTCCTCATATCTGTCAGCTCAGCTAATTAACAACCCTCTCATTAGTTACAGCAAGGGACACACTGTTAATAGGGCAGCTTCACTGGGGATTTAGTCAAATAAACACAAAATATTAGCCCCTTAAAATAGGGCTCTGTATTGGCAGGAACCTGCGTATATGTATCACAATACTATTGGATATTGTATGTAGGGGAGATATTGCAATTTTACTTTTTATCCAGTCTGAACAGATGAATATGAAAACCAAGTACAACACGGCTATTTAACTCTTGGGGTTTAAACACAACAGCTAAATGAACCATAGTCTGACACCAGTCTTTACATGTAAATTAATAATTGTAACCCTATACTGTGTTTTTAAAAAATCAATACAGCAAACAAAATATTGGGATGCTTCAATATGAAATCTATGGTGCTTCAAAAAAGAGGAGTAAAATTACTAATCTCCAAATCATCGTTGATCAGTACATTTTACATTTCATTTGTAAATCAAGGGATCAGAGTCTGGAGGAAGAGTGGAGAGACACACAGTCCAAACTGCTCGAGGTCTAGTGTGAAGTTTCCACCAATCAGTGATGGTTTGGAGAGACATGTCATCTGCTGGTGTTGATCCACTGTGTTTTATTATTAATCTAAAGTCAGTGCAGTTTTGTTTTCCCACAAAATCTTACAGCACTTCATGCTTCCCTCTGCTACTGACAAATTTTATGGAGATGCGAATTTCATTTTCCAGCAGGACCTGGCACACTGCCCACACTGCCAAAAGTATCAAATGTTCTTATATAATATTCTAATTTTCTGAGAAACTGATTTTTGAGTTTTCATTGGTTGTAAGCCATAATCATCAACAATAAAATAAATAAAGGCTTAAAATAGATCACTCTGTGTGTAATACATCTATATAATATATGAGTTTCACATTTTAAACTGAATTGCTAAGATAAAGTATCATTTTTCAATGATATTCTAATTTTTTGAGATGTACTAGTACATGTAATATATCTCCTGGTGTGTTAAAAACTCTTCATCGGCCACAGATACACTGTGAGGCTTGCAAAAGCATCTTCACTCATAACAGACCCTCTGTCCAGTTCAAGGGTCACTTTAGTGACAATGGCAGTCAAAGTGAACTCACTGATAACAGAATTTCCATTTCCTATACAGGACTAAAGTAGAACACACACAAAAAACAGAAGAGCTGAGACAGACATAACACTCGTCAGTATCACATGCAGATCAGCTGAATCCTGCCAAACTGATTTGATTAACAAAAGACATGTAAATGAGCTCAAATTTGACTACAGCCTCTCTTATCGAACTTACTTTTCCTGTTGTTAGTATTTCACATTGTTAATTTCAGAACTGAGAAATGGTTAAAAATCACAATGCTTCCTTCTCTAATCACACAAGTATTATTACATTAGTTATTCTGTGAAATGATGGTCATTTGTATCTCAACCATATTAAAAGATGCATTTAATTACAAGAAAAATAACCAAAGTGTGTTTAAGAACAAATGTCATTCAAGTGTAGGTATGAGAAAATATAATTTTTAACTTTTTTTTTGTAATTTCTCATTAGTACATTTAGCCATTTTCACAAGTGTTGAACATCACAACATTGCATCTAAAATATTCCCAAACTATATATTTTTTAAGCAAACTTCTATTATAATCAGGATTGTATGTGATCCTGTTTTATACTTATTCAAAATAAAAATATTATTTGAAAAAAACTGCATGCTAAATAGAGAGAGTCGATAGACAAGAATCCCATGTCAAACCTCCGTTTGATAGAGAGGAAAATTTACATTTTAAAATATGCAGGAATTCCAGTACACAAAATGCAGTTCTCATCAACATTATTCAGAATGTAGGCCATGCCTGCATAGTGCGGTTTGAAACGGAATGGCATGAGTTTCCCACTCTGGGGAAAGTTGTTGTGATGAGGGTTTGTGATGAGGTCAGAGGGATTGGATGACAGGAGGTCAGATTACAGTGCACTCACCTCACGTAGAAGAAAATTTGAAGAACACGTATTTACAGGAGTTTGAAGCTAACTATAGCTTGCATTTTCTATATTCTATCTGGGCTACCCCACACATGTGGATGGTGAATGAATGTAAACACGCAAAAATGTAGTCAAAGATCAAAATGTCTAGAAAAACGTTCTCTGGATAAGCAAAGTTAATGATTGTGATCAACGGCACATGGCTAAAATTGCAAAACTCATGACACACAATACAAGTTCCTGTGCCATGACTTTTGAAATGTCAGTGCATATTAAGCATTCTCTTCCTTAAAAAAAAAAAAAAAAAAAAAAGCATCAGCGACATACCCGAGTGTCTGGACATGCGTTGCCTTTCTTGTACTCCTTGTGGCTGGCCCTTTTGTCCAGCTTGGCCCAGAGGGCCTTGGCTTTCCAGGAGGTGACGGCTGCTTTGAGACTGCTGTAGAAGTCTTGGTGGTCAGCAGGGTCCAGCTCCAGCTGTCTGCACAGGACACTGAAGGCCTGAAGAGTGCCTTTACATGTGGATGCTTGCACAAAGTTCTCAAAAAGCTGGCTGGCCTGAGAGTTCCTCTCATCCTCAGTCTCCCCCATCCCTCCTCTCCTCCCTCGCTTTCTCTCCCTCCGTCACACAGGGGACGAGTTCAGCGAAAGGCTGCGGCTGGCATTCTGGGCAAATGCTGGAAGAGAACAAGACAAAGTGGTTGTTTTATTTGACCTTAGGAACACGGACATAACAGGACGAGAGTAACACAAGTCTAGTATTTTAGGTTTTAGTTTGAGTTTTCATAAGAAATGTAAGTATTTTTGTATAATAGAGTAGTGCCACATTCCATTTAAAATCTGATGCAGAAATGTATTAGCTCCAAGAAGACATTTTTACTTGAATGTCCCCTCAGGTTGTAGATACGTTAGCTAGAAGGCTAAACACTACAGCATAGACTGTGTTCCAGTCAAAGTGTCAAAGGTATTCACATAGGTAGAAGTATAGATATCAGGGTTTTAAAATACTTCTGTCAACTAAAACGTTTTACTCAAGTAAAAGTGTAAAAGGGCTGGTTTCAAAACTACTTAAAATGTTAAAGCAAAAGTAGTGTAGGAGGAAACAAATGCCACAGTGGTCTATAGTGCACTGTGAAATTGTAAAGAGTAGAAGTAAAAAGACTGAAAATTAATTACTCCAGTAAAGTATAGATAAGCAAACTTTCTACTTAAGTAAGGTAACAAAATATTTGTATTTACACCTCTGATTCCAAAAATCACACAAAGCATAAAATCAACACTGGATATAAACTTGAAATCTGTTTAGATTTTAGTTGGTGAGTTCAGGCCTTCAGTATCTGACCTGTTGGACTTCAGAATGGATTTGTGGAGGGTGCTATATCAGTTAAAGAGTTGGACACTCAGGTCTGCTCCAGATTTCTCAAACACAACAGAACGGATGCCAGCTTAGCATGTGGGTAAAAATAGGTCACAGAAAGCATTTCTTTGGAGAAACCGGTCACATCAACTTAGTGGCATGGAGTGCTGATAGGATTACTGCATGCAGTGAAAAGTACAGGAACCAGAACAAAGGAATTTTTGACCCAGGAGTGAAGGAGAGTGGAGGTTTTGCCGAGAGAGTGTGAAGACTGGGAGACAAAAACAGAGACATGTATTACACATAGACTGGTCATGATGCAGATTTTTGGGTTTTTAAAATATAAATTTAAAGATGGAATAACTGGAGTATAAAAAAACAAAACTTTTAAAACAAAGAATAAGACCGTAAATACAGAAAGTAAAGTAGTAAATATAAAAATATATATATTTGTATATTTTACTAAAAGTACACAATGTAGAAATTATAGTTACAGCCAACTGTGTAAAATGTATACGTCTGTTCTAGCAGGTAGCTAACTAGCTAAGCAAGCTAATCACCCTCTGCATTGATATTTCCATTAGTAAATTTACCTTAGCATGTATTTAAATCGTAAATTTTTAGTCACATGTAGCTCCCTAGCTAACCTAACACACTTGAATTCTACAGAGACACACTCAGTTGTTTGGTAAAGTTAACTCCACAATAGATAAATAATTTTATAGATGTACAGCTTGTATTTTTTTGGCTGGAAAACAGCCAGTTTATGTTGAGGTATTAAACTGACAGCGCATGATAAGTGATTGCTCAGTATAAATGATTTGTCTTGGTGTTTTTACCATTTATTGTTGCCAAATATTCAGTGATTCGTGATTATGGCCAATGTTTTTTAATTTTGATACAATAAGTTGAAATGCCTACAGGCCTACTGTATTTTTAAATAATAATAAGGAAAACTACATTTATAAAAGACACAACTGAAGTAAAGGGTCTTAATTAGAACCAATTTTAATTCTGAATAAAATAAAATAATAAATAAAATTAAAAAAATAAATGACAAAGAAAGTTTAAGATCCGAGTTAAAAAAGTTTATGCTTTCTGTCAGGGTCACCCTAATGAATCCATCCTGGCTAACTGCCCTCTCACAGCCCCTGCAGAGAACAGGATGCATGCCTGGGTTTGAAACAGGAGCTCATGGATATGCGTGTCATTTGGATGGGTGTATCCAAAGAGATGAGTATAATAAATACTTTTAGAGATAATAAGCTCAGCAGCAGTGCTCAGTTTGCTGCAGTGGGATTGCGGAGGGTTTGCTACTTGATCAATTTTGGCACCTAGCATCACCATCTCATCTAACAGCCAATGTTCAAACAGCTGCACTCGTCCACCTCCAGCACTGTTGGACAGACTCACATTATCCTTTAATCTAGTTTTCTCCTTTTCTCTCTCCTTTGAATCATAAACTCAACCTGACCCAAATCCCTTGACCTGGAATTCACACAGGACTGATGGACACAAACTCAGAAATGACCAGGATCAGTGCGGCCTGGGAAAGTATTCTCTGCTATATTTAACCATGCACTGAAAATGGCAGTGTGGGACTTTGTCTAAAGCAGCCAGAACCACAAGGCAAGATTACAGCCACAATCTGTCTCTGAGTGCTGCACATAAGGCTGTACTTAAGAAAGACAACACTAGAAGCCATAAGCGGTAGTCTACACACTGGAAACCTGCATTTTCCACTAACACATTCTACCAGAATGTAGGCCTATTTAGGGGAATGTTGGGAATAGTGCAAAAATATGCTTTGGTAGAAAAAAAAAAAGAAAAAATAGTCTACCAGATTGAGATTTTCTTTAGTCAGATGGATTCTAGTTGTTTCTACACTGCAATAAAGGTGTCTTGGCAAAGGCAGCATCTTGAGTAGCCTGTCCCCTAAATTTGTTGTTACATTTGCTGCAGCATAGTTTCCACAAACTTCTTGGGAGAATCAAGTATTTTCATTCAAAATAGAAAATTTCATCTTCCAGGACATGAACTCCTACCATTTATAATCCTTCTTCCTTCTTTTCCTGTGAATATTCTCACTGTCAACACACCAAACTCAAAAATGACCTCTGGACAAAAAGTCCTTGGCAGCTCCATTTGATAGCCCAGCAGTGTTTCACTGTTCTTTATGATCTCTCTTTTTAATATAGCAGCCTGTGTTTGGAGGTTTTGACAAAACTCTGTGGAATTCCAGTGGAAAGAGCAATAGATATGGCCAAAAGTCCAGACCAGCCTGGGAACTAACATGAGCCAACCCGGTGACCTTAAAACACAGAATTTATACCTCACCGTTAGCCAACAAATAATACAAGTTGTCAGCAAGATGGGTCTGACTGAATTAATTGTAAGGCTGGGAGTGCAAAAGACAGGAATATTACCCAAAGTAAATGGACTTAACCTGAGAAGATCATGTCCAAGTTTTATGTTTTAAAAGCCAGAGTGTCAGATTACATTAACATAGTCTACTCCTGGTAACAGGCAACATTTTCCATCAGCAAGACCTAAAGAAATCATACTTATAATGTCTTTTAATTTTATCATTAATGTTGAGACCATAAAAAAGCAATGCAGAATTCAGCACACTCTAATGTATGTCTGAAGTACAGTAGACCAGGTTTCTTGTTCATGACAAAAAAAAGTAGCTGGCTGATACACAGCCTAGATGGTGGACGATCAGTCAAAATGATCACCCTGCTTCTCTTAGAGTAATGATACACCCCCCCTCTCAAAGTTCAAAATCTTATCATAAAGTCATTTTTAGCAGTTGACAATCCCTAAGCAAAAATGGCCTCCGAGAGTCATTTAAATATATGCCTGATGCATAAATGTATTTTATGTATATGAGTTTTGTAGCAATGTAGGGTGTGCATTCTTTTTTTTTATCAATGAGTGTATTGTAAAAGTTTTACCTCTGATGGAATACTACATTTAACACATCTCATTTAGAATAATCTTCAAGGAACTACTCATTAAAAGTTTCTTTAAAGATTCATCTTCAATAGTAGTAGTTCACCCCAGTCTCCCAACATACTGGATACAAATATTGAACTAATTACCAAGCCCGTCCTGAGGTGAACTGGACATGCTGGCACACGGAAATCACTCCAACATGCTGGGCAGCAGTACCCCAAGACCATTGTTCTTGCCATTTCTCCAAATATTCCTTTTTGACACTGTTATTTTTAAAGAGTGAAAGTTGGCATGTCTTTTGCATTTAAAATTTTAAGACTGAAGGTCACAGAACATTGAAAATATCAGGGCAATCAGAAGCAGGTCTTTCAAATAAAGCCAGTCATTTGAAACGCTGCATTACTCTGCAAAATGTGCACAGCTGCCCAGAAAACGAGACAGAGGAAGGAAGGAGAAGAATGCGAAACAGAAAGTTCTCCCAGCGTGAAAGGAGGAATGCTGACAAGTGCTGGAGTGGTGCGCCAGGAACACCTGAGAAAAACAGGAATATCAAAAGAGGCACCCAGCATCCCTATAGTAAAACGTCCTTTGGGTGCTTTATGACACACAATGCAGTCTTTATGTCTATTTTCGGCAGGATTCATAACTGAATTGAGAACAAAAACAGAAAAAAGGGGTGAAAAACAGTACAGAAACTAGTATTGTGCCCAGTGACTTTTGCCATATCCATGAAAGCTGAAGAACACAGTACTGACCTGAAGATAACGTATGTAGGGCCTCCTGCATTGAACATGGGTTGCTTGAGTCGCTTGTCTGTTTGCACAGACGCCAGACGCCAAAAATATGGAGATCAGGTAAATTGGATATTCTAAATTGGCCAGAAAAAACAATTACTCTAAATTGATCTGGTGTGTGTGTGTGTAAAGTGTGTGGTACGTATGTAAGTTTGTGTGAGTGTAAATGTGTGTATGACGTATGACTGTGCTCAGGTACTAATTGGCACTCGGTCCTGGGTAAATGCTATAGTGTCCGATGCAGTCCTCCTGTTGGCCGGTTGTTTCCAGTTGGGAGTACGCTGTGCGCTATTGGCTGCCGCTTCTCACTGGTGTTTGGATGAGTGCTGAGTATGAATGGTTGGGTTTAATACGTGTAAAATGGAAAAGTGTCCTTAAGTGTCCAAATAAGTTGTGCACTAGGGGTGGGTGATATGGCCATAAAATAATCACAATATTTCAGGTTACTTTTATGATTACGATATTCATGAAATATTAATATATATTTAAAAAAATCAAGAATACATTTCTATTATTGCATACAATATGATATGGCATATCCCTAATTGAGATTTTCACCAGATTGTCAATGATTCAACGTATAATACTCATAATGAACTAATATAAATGACACTAGACAGATATAATCTGTCTCCAGTAGATATTTATTGGGAAATGAGAACAGTGTGATTATTTCTTTCAAAGCAAGCAGCAAAAACGTTGGACCATGATAGCCCATATGGCCCTTAAATTATATTACAATATGCCAGGGGATTTTTGCGATAACAGTATAAAAAGAAATTGCAGACATTATTGTGTATGATACAATATGGCACACCCATAGTGTACACAAAATTCAAAGTTCAGTTCCAATAGAAGTTTGGACATCATTGATGGGCATCAATACAATGACCCATATACCGGTGTACTCATACCGAACACTTAAAGGGGGGACAAACAAGACTACAGTTACCAGCTGTACTCCTAAAAATCACTGCAGTTCCACAAATCCAGGTGAAATATATGCTAGTGAAATATTTACCATAATACCACAGACTGCATGCTCCGCACCATGACATTTGTACTGTAAGGGTTTGGTAAGAATACTCATACTATTACACACTGAAAGGCCAGTCACTCCATATTTGTGTGCTTCAGAGCTTCTAGGATATAAAGGAATTCAAAATATTCTGGGTGCTTCATTACAAACAAGAATTATAAACCCTGAAAAAAATGTTCATGCATCACCACGTTCTGTACTCCCAGTTCATCAGAGGAATCTAAAAGATCCAAACAATGCTAAGTCCTAAGGCTGGTCAACAGAGGCTCACAGTCCCGCTTTCACAGTTGCCTAGAGTGGCATCTACTCTCACCATTCCACACAAACACTACAGCATGATCCCTCATATGTTAAACTTAATGAGGGTGGAATGTGGGTCATTCTTAGGTTTGTAACTGCCCATAATGACTTCCATATAACAGAATCTTCTGCAAGGATCTGCTCTAGAAACAGTTAAACTGGACAACACCCATATTTTACAAAAATTTCCTTTGGCCTCCCAAAGGAAGCCCAACGGTCAGCTTCCCGGAGAGCCTGGGGGCAGAACAGGACTATGAGGAAGTGCATCTTTTAAGTTTGCACATGACCGTTATGGTGGTTATCTCTATGGAAGATAAAGAGCACACACTGAAGCTTCAAGGGAACTTCTGAAACTTTGGGAGGACTCTGTGACTGTTTAATGTGACATCTTAAGCTTGCCATTACCACATGACGATAGAGCAGCACAACAATACAATATTAATATATATTGCAAATCGAATGGGGCTGGAGCCTATCCCAGCTGGCATTTGGTCATCATATCGATATACCAGCCAGCCTTACATGATTATTATTAATATTTTTTATTATTTATTTAATTACGGTTTCCAGTAAGACAGTATCAAATTCCAGAATTATACTAGTAAATCTTCATAGGATGTGCTGTTTTTTTTCAGTAATAAACACTGCTCTAATCCCAGTGCTGTCTGATCACATTTATACACTAATCTCTCTTGATATGGCATTCAATATACAAACTAGCCTCCAGCAAGTCTTAGTTCTGAATCCTCAGTTCAGAGAGTCTGACTTGTCCAGGAGTGTTCAGATAGTTTCCCGGCTCAGAATAGCCAGGTTTCACATTTCAGCTTCCAGGAGGGTGTGATCGTATAGCCTACAGTACAGCAGGTGAGAGCCACACTAGTGAAGGCTTATACTATATGATCACAGAAAACATGGTTTATGACAAAACAACCACTTATTATACTGTATTACTAACAAATCAACCAGGATTATCACGCAAACCTTTTTTGGACAACATATTGTCTCAACCGGAAAATAAAAGCACTGCTGGTTCTTTCACTGCCCTGTTCACATCACAGTCAACTTAGACACTCAGAAAGGTCAGTGCTCATTGGCTTCCTCATGGTTTTCAGATTGCTTCCCACTGGGAAGTGTTAAACAAAGACAACCACTTTCAATAATAGCTTCCCCAATATGGGAACTTTATTTTCAGACCTTTTTTTGCCTGAGAATTAACTGTAATAAACAATATTGTTAAAGAACATTTATGTCATTATATCAATGACAATGCAGTAGCATAATAATGCAGTTCGCATTACAATAACAATGGAATGGAATAGTATTACAAAAATATTCTACATACCAGTTTATTGTGCTAACTGCCTCCTTTTTACTAAGCAAACATAATGGGTAACATTATAGTGGTCCAGTGCTGCCACTATGATCAGGAGAACGCTGGTTTGAATCCCAGTCATTCAGCTTGCCATCAGCTGACAGATGGAACTCTTTCCCCACATCAAGGCCTCTGTGAGCTGATGTATAGGAACCGAGTCACTGTGCTTTCTTCCGAGTGCACTGTGATGCCATTTGGCAAAGCTACATCAGCAGCAGTTTGAAAAGAGTCAATATGCTGTTTTGTGGTCAATTTTTGTTGTCACATTACATTACATTTCATACAAAAGCAGGTCTTGGAAAGTTGCTGTTTAAAACATAGACATTTACATTTACAGATTTTTTTTGTTTCTAATGAATGTATAACTGAAAAAAAACAGCACTCAGTCAATCAATAAGTTAACCAAATTAACTGGAATTATTAGGATAGCAATAAACTATATGGGGGCTAGCAGTCATTCAGTACAATTTAGATGTAGATGTACAGTATATTTCAGTCCTGAATCCATGTTCCATTTCAGTTCTATTCATATTTTTAGTGTTTAACTGTTATATATACCCCTCTAAAAAGCTCTCTTTGTGCCAAAAGCAGATCAGAGCTGTACAGTATGTGACAGAGTGAGCCACAGCTCACAGTGGCTGTAACCAAAATGGATCCTCACTCCCTCATACGTGAACCAAACAGTTTTTACTCAGATTTTAACAGTAATTTAAAATACGTTGTTGGAAAAAGACAACTCAATACATTTTGAATGAAGACTGGGGTGATGTATTGGCAAAAATGTGGCAATTTAATAGACATCACAATACAGGGGTTACGATTCAACATAGAGTCATACTGCAGAACTGTAAAGGTACTGGCAATATACTGTGATTTTATAAAAAAAATACTTCAGATAAACTGTCATATAAAAGCACATCATGTCCATAAAATCTGATTAAAAGAATAAATATCATTAAATTCAGTCAGAAAAGTTGAATCTGAAGACAGAGCACAACACTGCTATCTAGTGGTTGGGGTTTAAACACAACACAACATGAACCACTGTCTTTACACACACAGAAACTATTCACTATTCACAAAGTCCACAGTGTGTTTAAATATCAATTTGATGTATGAAAACACAGACATATGTCAAACAGATTTCAATACACTATTCCATCTATACTGTATATGAATCACTGAGGGACTAAGAAACCTGGCTGAGAGCTGAATGGCTTTATCCACCATTATCCTTTTGAAAGGCTACAGGGCTCCCACAGGAGCTTATAGCTTTCTACAGCGGGCTAATATTCTAATTGCGGCCTTCAACACAGAGCCAAAGCGCTCCCTCAGCGTGTTCCTGTTAGTCGCTCCTCAAGGCTGTGGTAAAATGCTGCTACAGGTCTGACAGATCTACACTGGACGTGACAGCGAGGCCACTCGGCTAGTGTATTTTTGTCATCTTGTCTACCAACACTCAGGACAGCCCTTATAAGTCAGCAGCACAGCACTGTTCTTCACTCCACAGGGAAGGGAAGAAAACAGTATTTCCCCCCCCCCCAAAAAAAAAAATAGGGCAGAGACGGAAAATGTTCTTGATATAGCTCAGAAATGACACAGATAAGGCAACACAACAGCTTAACTTAAGGAGGAACTTAACCCATGACTCACAAACTTCATTTCATTTGTAAATATACATCTATACATTTCAGGCCTGCAAAACATTCCAGGTGTTATTTTGTCAAATTATTGAATTTCTTGCTGATAACTGTCTGGATGGTTCTTTTTATTTTTGGTGTGAAGCTCATGTTGCCCATTTCCTCCAAAAAAGACCTGTCATCACAGATTCCTCAAAGCTCAGAAATGTCAACAAAGTTACCCAGGGTTAACAATGGGTTTTTGTACCAAATCATAATTACAATTATTTATTGATGATATCACCAGTCACATTATTTAGTTTTGTTTTGTTTTTACCTCCTTACTATCCCTTTCCATACTGGCCAACCTTTTCTTGATTTGTGGTTACAATTCTCATGCCTTCATTTGGTTTGATTTAACTTGTTTTACAAGAACAAGAAAACCTATATAAATAGCCCTTACTTCTTCTAAACCTCTTGCCTGGAAACAGTATAAATGGCAACAGATAAGATCTGCACTATTTCACTAGAAAGTCCCCTTGTTTGTATTCATTGCACAACACCAAATTTCATCTAGATGAACCCAGCTATTGGGAGTTAAATGCCTCAAGGGGAGAACATTCAATTCCAGATCAGCTGCATCCAGTGGCCTTATCATTTGATCCACAATGGATTACAACAACAGCCAGAACAATAAACAGCTACAGTAATCCTGCACTGTAGAGCCAATAAGCTGCCAATGACTAACTGTGTCTAATGGAGGCACCTGACAAGCAGCATGCAGCTTACTCTGTGTGGTGTGTAAAACTACACCCAATTAATTAAAACCTTAATTAGACGTACATTAAAAGGTAACTAGAAAGACAACATGGCAATAACGCTGGCTGCAGATCTTATCCAAAGTGACTTGCATGTACAATACTCAGTATCTGCATCAGTCCAATACTGGCCTAAATCCCTATTGAAAGAAAATTAAAAAGGAGGGATGCACATGATATCAGAATTATATAGCTATCAGAAAATAATGCCTTTTTTTAAGAATCATCTGAATTGGGTTGATGTGTAGATTTGATCTTTATAGTGTGCCCAAATAGGACCAAGCCACACTGGCCGTGCTGCTCCAACTGGTCAATGCTAATTGATTTAAGCACATTTTAGGAGAGGGGAATAAAGGAATCTAATATCCCAATCTGCAGATACTCAAAGTTGCAGTATTGTGTCACCCCTACATGTTGCACACCTTGAAGAATGTAGAGTTAGAGTTTTGCCAAAGACTCACAAACAACTTTAAAATCTTAAAAAAGAACCACTTCCAAAAAATGTCTTACACAACTGCAGTGGAACTTCTTAGAACACCTAGTACTTAGTTTAGTTTGACTTTACCTTTAGTAATTCACTTGGTCTGAAATAAAATGCTGGAGCTCCAAAGAGATGGGTGTGATTACAAGAAGAGTACTGCAGGTGCAGAGCCAACTAAACACTATGAAATTACACCCAAGAAAACTAATAGAGAGATAGCAGATAATACTGTATTATATCACAGGCTACTACTGTATAATGCAGGTGAAGACACTGAAATACAATGAAATAAAAAAAAGAAAAAAGGATTATGATTTGAGAGTATTTTTAAATACAGAAACTCATCAAAAACCCCTCAGTTAATGTACTTCATACCATACACACCAATGGAAATGGATAACAGATATACCACCACACTTGCATTCATGCTAAAAAAAAGTTTGAACAATTGAACAATTATCTGAAAAGTCCTAAAAGTAGATAAAAATGAGACAGGATAGTTATCCAAGATTACCTAGATGTGAGAGAATAAAGTATGTAAGAAATTGCTTCATAAACTGGTATGTCCCCACTTGTTTAGAAACACCTGCAACTAAACTAGGCGTGTGTGTGAATGGCAGACAAAATGGTATGTCAAATTTACCGTATGGAGAAATACTAAACATTCTAAAACGTTTCCAAACTTTCACTACTGCACCTCCACAGTTACTCTACACCAAAACTAAATAAGAATAGCCAGCAGCCTGACCTCATTAATTAAGGCAGCCCAGGTGAAAACATTAAAATACAATGAACACAAAAAGGAACTAGGATCAAACTGGTAACCTAGATGTACCACTACAATTATGACACTGTATTGGCCAATACCGTCAAAAGTTTGGACACACTTTCTCATGTGACTGATTTTATACATGGTATATTCATATTAAAGACATGAAAACAATTAAGAGACACATATGGATTTGCTGAGAAAATAGAAAAAAGTGTTTGTCCTCCACAATCCAATGACTTAAACCTGAAAAGCACATCCTATGTTCTACAGAGGGACTGTAGAAAATATCCTGAGCACCTGCATTACCGTCTGGTTTGGGAACTGCAACACCTCAGATTGCAAGACCCTACAGCGGATAGTGAGGACCGCTGAGAAAATCATCAGAGTCTCTCTTCCCTCCATCACCGAGATCTACACCACACGCTGCATCCGCAAAGCAACCAGCAATGTGGACGACCCCACCCATCCCTCACACTGACTCTTCGCTCTGATGCCGTCTGGCAGAAGATACAGGAGCATCTGAGCCTCCACTACTAGACTCTGCAACAGCTTCTTCCACCAATCAGTCAGACTCCTCAACGCACAGAGACAGAGCTGATCTCCCCCTCCCCAACACACTCACACAAACAGAACTTGACTTGGTGAACAGAGGTGGACTACTCCACAAAAGTTTGCACCCCAAGTCCATTTCACACTGGAGTTTTTCTTTAACAATGCAGATGCTTTAATTAAAGTTTTAGATACTATAAAACTAATTTAGACCATTTCTAAAAGAAAATGTTGCATGTTACATGAAGAAAAACAATAACAAGAAAGAAAACACACTGAATAAGAGGAGTTGTGTCCAATTTTTTGACTTGTTCTGTATATCCAACAACTTACCACAGCAAAAAGAAACTTCTTAACTAAGCAAATTTGTCTGAAAGCTAAAAATAATCCAAGTGAAAATCCAGCAGCCACAAGCTGTGCTGAAATATTTAACACTGCACTTGATACTCAGCCCTACAATATGGAACAGGACACCTGACTCAGATATGCGATATGCTACCACACGACTCAGTGCTCAGTTTTCATTATCATAGACCTGTTTGAAGATAATAAGTTTTATACAGATATGTTTGCTGAAAATTAGCTTTAATAAAAGAACAGAAATAAACAGTTAAAAGTCCTGTAAACTTACCTCAGTCTGTCTGGCTCGTTAGTGAGTGTAGTTAGTTAATTCCCTGCGACAGCTGCTCCTCAAACCCGCACACAGCCTCTCCTCCGCCTGCTGTCGTGTATTTATATATCCGTGAACTGTTTCCAACCTCTAACGTGTGTTTTAAACTAATATAAACTGAAAATAACCAATATTTACTTTCTCAAAACAATTCTCTCTCTCTTTCCTCTCAGCGGTTGCTAGTTAACTAACACGCTCGCGCCCTGCTTACACAGAACTTATAGTGGAGGGCGGGGCTTAGCAGGAGCGATGACCAATCAGGAGCGCGGATAGTGTAAAAAGGTGTGTCCTAGGGTTTATTGAGTTTACAGTGCAGCGGTACAGCAATGTACAATATGTAGCTAAATATACATATAAATACATCTCTTCAGCTTCAGTTTCTGAATCAGTTTATCTGTTTTTGCTTTTTATATGTTTATGTTTGTGTAAAATGAACATTGTTGTTTTATTCTATAAACTACGGACAATTTTAGAGCATGTATTTGCAGAAAATAAGAAATGGCTAAAATAACAAAAAATATGCAGAACTTTCAGACGTCAAATAATGCAAAGAAAACAAGTTCATATTCATACATTTTTAAGAGTTCAGAAATCAATATTTGGTAGAATAACCTTGAAATTTAATTACAGCTTTTATTAATTTTGGCATGTTCTCCTCCACCAGTCTTACACACTGCTTTTGGATAACTTTATGCCACTCCTGGTGTGAACATTCAGGCAGTTCAGTTTGGTTTGATGGCTTGTGATCATCCATCTTCCTCTTGATTATATTCCAGAGTTTTTTTTTTATTTGGTAAAATCATTTCTAAATGGTCCCTTATTTTTTTCCATTTTTTTATTATTTAAAATTATTTATATAATATTTAAACTGCAGTCAAAAGGGCAGAGTAAGTCATTTTTTTAAATATTTTTTAGACATATTCAACATTAATCCCATGATATTCCATGATATATATAGTTTTTATTATTATTATTATTATTATTATTATTATTATTATTATTATTATTGTGACATAATAATTTAAATAAAATAAAAAAGACTTAAACAAAAAATTGTTTTAGCAGCTTATAGAACTGCATTTGGCCTTTTCAGTACACCCAACATCTATCCATAACATATAATGTACATAGCAGAATTAAATAAAATAAAAAAATAAATAGAATAAAACCATTGAGACTAAATACGGCATGAATTTGAGTTAGCTTATAGCTTTTTACAGTATTAGCTAACATTTAATGCAGTATTTATTTTTTATATTTTTATGCTTAAAATGTGCATTTTTACACTGATTAAAAATATTGTATACTGATCATAAATAAAGGTGAAACAGACGCATACTACAGTAAGTAGCACATTGTGTAACACACACACACACACATCCACACACACAAACAAACAAGTAAGGGGGTGTCCTCTTCAGCTCAGGTTTTATTGCTACGCACCAGCTGTCATTGGAGAGCTTCGGGTTCCAGAGTCACGTCCCTGTGAGAAAGGACACTGGGCCTACCTTAGATCTAGGCCTAAGTCCCCTTAAATTAAAGCTTATCTATAATTACCTTCCATTACATTAGAACCCCTACACCTCTCTACTTCCCCTCATTCCTCTAGTGAGAAGCTTCACCTACAGTATAGGCCACATATAATGTGTGCTTCACTCTTTTATCTAGTTTTCTGCTTGTCCTCGGCAGTGTGGGTCTTCACTGTAGGGGTCATGGCAGGAATAAACCCCTTCATAGGCCACCAGTTCAAGCACATGCATTATTGGCATGTTTAAGCTCATGCATTTGTTTTTTGTTTTTTTGAGCCATTCAGAGGTGGACTTGCTGGTGCGCTTCAGATCATTGTCCTGCGGCAGAACCCAAATACGCCTGAGATTAAGGTCAGAAACTGATGAGCAGACATTATAGTATAACAATAACTATAAATCTTAATATATTCACTATAAATAATTATAAAAAATACTACAGATAAAAACATTTCACTTATTACAAAGAGAGTGCAAGAATATAAACAAGAAAATATTTCTACACATATACACTAACACTGTAGTCTTGCATGATTTGTCTTGTCCCATTCATCAATCAATCAATAATCAATTTGATGAGCTTTTTTTTGCCATTATTTTTATTAGAACAGAGTATCATTCATAACATAACTGAAGAATCTACACAGTCAATGACCTTTTTGGAGAGGATTTAACTGTAGTGTGAAAAGAACGTGTACTCTAGCTCCATCTACAGGACAAGAAGAAGAAGTGCAGACTTATTTAAAATAATATTTTGAGGTTAAGAAATTTGAATTAAGATCTCCAGGGATTAAATAATTTATATATATCACAGGAGGAAATATGAAGCAGTTTGATGTGTATTTCAGTAATTAATTATCTGCATATCCAAAGATAAGATAATGAAAATAAAGGGCACTCAGGTACATGTATTTTTTATGTTTGAAATATTGTATAATGTATTTCAGGATTAACTGCATTTATACAAAATGTATTTTAAAATGTATTATATAAAAATATATGGATAGATTTGAGGCATATCTTAAAGTTAAGTTTTCGTAAATACATTTAACATGACAAAAACAAAACTAATGAATAAAAATCTAACATAAAGATACATGTGGGAAATAAATTATACTGACATGTATTTTTGCACATATGAAATGCATAGCTCTTCCTTTCCTTGGGGGTCCTGATGAGAGCCAATTTCATCATAATGTTCATCATAACTTAATATATGCCAAACTTATGTTTAAAAATATTTAAATATATAAAAAGTTAATTATTTAATTACATAAAATATATTATTTGTTAAGCTGATATTAAAATACATTTATTTTTATATATTTAAATGTATATTTAAT
Source organism: Astyanax mexicanus (assembly GCF_023375975.1). Taxonomy (NCBI): domain Eukaryota; kingdom Metazoa; phylum Chordata; class Actinopteri; order Characiformes; family Acestrorhamphidae; genus Astyanax; species Astyanax mexicanus. The sequence goes on from NC_064417.1 coordinate 5,002,504, forward strand.
AAAAAACCTGTTCATTGGCCAATTTAATATACTGAAAATATATGCAAAAAATTCAAATGTAAAAAAACTATAAATAAATCAATATATTTATCATATACAGGTTTGACCATTTTTTTATAAATTGCAAAAATATAATCAGGGTTGTTTTAAGACATTTGGGTGCCCAAAGCAAATGGAAGCAACTAGTGTTTATTCTGATATCAGAGGAGTTGTACTTTTTTGTATTGACCGTCACAGTATTTAAAGAGGCGCTCACACAGTTCATCATTGTATTTAATTCATAACAACTCAATGTCATGGAGCCCCTGGCAAGCCCTGGTTTGCTTGTCTTGTTTGCAACGGGCGTGAATATACTTGATAAATACATTTTAAATATGTTGTAACAGTCACAACATCATTAATGTGAGCTCAAAGCATGAAACACATATAATTAACAATGATGAAAAAAAAAAATGAAATGCTTCTCTGGTGAGATTTTGTTTACATTGCTCTCCTGTCTCTCTGTGGCGCTCTGCGTGACTTTAGTTTCCACCCGTTCTTGTTTTTCCGCCCATTCTTGGGCTCCCTATCTCCTTATAAGGGCTTTTTTTTTCAGCTGTGTTCCAATTCACTAGCCAGGGCAGCGATAGTGTATTGGATCGCGCCCCTGTCGACAGGGTTTGATCCTGTTTGAGGAGGATTCATTTTTCGGTTTACCTGCTTTGAGATCAACTGTTCTGCAATTGGGTTCAACAACCCTCTGGGCTGGAGAGCTACTAGTCTGTAGCACTCCATCCCATTACACTTCATTTTCCAAAACAGTTTTCTTGTGGCCCGCCACGTAATGGCTTGAAAAATGTTTGGCCTGCAGTCAAACTTAATTGCTGCCCCCTGCACTAGGAAATATTTAGCTTTTAATACATTTAATAAAGCTTTTGTATGTATTGTATTTTTGTTGTTTGGTGGGGAGAGAAATCCAGCATGTGCTCTGTCTCTTTAAAAGCAGAACTGAAGCTGTGAGCCAGAAGTTTTTTTTCCGCTCTGGGTTTTTTTCCCCCTCTTTAGTGAGTTTGAGTGCAGACTGAGTCAGAGAGTCAGAGTCTGAGTGAGAGACTGAGGGCAGGATGGAAAGACTCGGTACAGACGCTATGCTCCTCAGCTGCCTCTCGCTCTGTCTGCTCTGGGGGGCAGTTCAGAGGGGTCAGGCTGGCCCTCTGGAGCCGGGGGTCAGTGTGGCCCGGGGCCAAATCTCCTTAAACGATATGCTGAAGGAAGTGGAGCAGCTGATGGAGGACACGCAGCACAAGCTGGAGGAGGCAGTTCATCAGGTAGGAGGAGGATAATGCACTGATACTCTTTAACATTTAAAAAATAATAAAATCAAGAATCACAATATTCATTAATTATTATTTTTTGTAAATTTTCATATTTGCAAAATGTATTAATGTACTAATTCTAAACCTACATGTATTCTATCTTAAATAAGGATCTGAACAATAGAAAACCAAATATTATTCAATAAAAGATTTAAAACTGTGGATGTATATTAGTGGTGTCAATCAATAAAAAAATATAATCACAATATAATTCTGTGATTAATCACGATTAATCACACATTTTCTTCCTTAAGACTATGCTTTTGAAAATGGGGTTTTGAATGTGAATAAAAAAATCAGTATTTGAAACACTTTTGTACACTTTTTTGAAACAGATTTGTATTATGGGGTCAATCCCTTAAAATATATTTAATTGTATTAATCAAAACAATATTCTCTGACTAATTCCTGGATAAAATCATGATTACATTTTTTAAAATACTGGTACTTAACTGTATGTTTGAAAAGGGGACAGTAATAATAGTGTGCTGTTTTTTAAACTTGGGAAAATAGATCCTTTTTACTGTATCATAATATCTCAGGGTAGGTTTACTGTATTATAATACTTTAGGGAAGTTTTGATGCTTTTTTTTTAAGAACTGGAATATTGTAATGCGCTGAGTTGCTGAGTTTGACTGAGAGTTTTAATAGGGAAAATAAATGCAAGTGTAGCTCCATATTCCACACTCAACAGCTTAAGAAGTAAAAAAACGTGCCATCAGCTGTGTGTGCTTGTGTGCGCATGACCAAGCAAGTTTGAGAGAATAAAAAAAGGTAATCTTCCTTCTGAACTACGTATCTTAACTGCATGCATTAACATGTTAATGTTGACAGCCCTAGTATTAATACAGATGTGTTTTTTAGGTCTTTTCTGCACTTATCTTTTAAACAATTGTGGGAAAATATTGTTTAACTGTTATATTTTCATTTACAACAGTAGTTTTACATTTTATTTATGGAATAGGTACAATCAAAAATAGATTTATGTAATTAAACATAGCATGTGAAAAAGTTATTTTAATGCAGGTAATAATAAATAAGTTGTAAATAAATTATTTTTTTGTTTTGATCATTTTGTTCATATATAAAATTTGTTCAAAAATGAAGAGTGCAGCTGCATCCAAGAAACCTACCAGACCAGGTATGTTTTAATGGGTATATAAAAAGGTGCTGGGATGGTTGTGCCCTGACACTGATATCTTTCTAATTAGAATATTTTGGCCCATTTTAAATCAAGAACACTATTTTTATTATGTTTTGTTGTTTAAAAGAAAAACATATTTTGTACTGTGCTGCTTTAAATTAAAAACTACGGCTTTCTTTTCACCATATTCAGATGCAGAATGAGACATCCAGGGATTTGTATGGATACAGTCTGCCTTCCATCTTTCAGAACCAGAACCTGAACACAACCAAAACCTTGGTGGGTAGGCTTTTTACACTGACACGCTGAGACAGAATTGAGGTGATTACCATTGTGTCAGACTTTGTGGGTTTTTGTGTCTTTGTGTTGGGGTGGGTTAAGGTTAAAGTCGGTCGTGTGCTCCATAAACATATAATGACATCTCCTTCTCTGCTGATTAACTCCAGTGTAATTCAGCTTGAGGCCTGAGAGTAGATGTCTCAGTCATGGCGGCTCATATAGTTCATAACAGACATCTGCAAGTCATTATCAGTGAGGCTTCAGCTTTGCTTTCTTTGCTGATAGCACCTGCTTTTGTCCTCTCAAGGAAACAGACGGCCCGACCGGAGATTCACCCTTCAGCAAGAGCATCTTTGAGGATGGACGATGGAACGAGGTGGATCACGTGAGTTTTTGTTTTTTTTCTACAATTTTTTTTAGAGAATAACATGGATAACAGACCTTCTCAGCAGCAGCTGCTCGCCTATAAAAAATAATCCGTTTTAGATATGAGTTTAATGTTCTGTTAAACAGCCAGTAAATAACAGGGCTTCTTTTACATTGACATTAAAATGATATGTAGTATTTATTTACTTTTTAGACACATCAAGATGGAAATTTATGTTCATCACATCATTTTGACCTGCAGACACAATGTAGAACACTGATTTTTACTTAGAGTTATGTTAGAGGACTAATTACAGTACACTGATTACAGTACTTCTAATGAAACATGTTGCACCAACAATATCCACAGTGCCCTAAACAGCACATTGTGTATCAGAATAAATAAATATATCATATGGTTTTGTATGTCATTTTGCTCAACTGGCTGCTGGTCTTGCTGGTCCAACATGGTCTTGCTGTTTGGACATGCTGGTCAACTAGCTTGGTCTTTCTGCTCCAACATGGTCTTGCTGGCCCAACATGGTCTTGCTGGTTGGTCATGCTGGTCAACTAGCTTGGTCTCCCTGGTCCAACATGGTCTTGCTGGTCATATTGGTCAACCAGCTTGTTCTTGCTGGTCAAGCATGGTCTTGCTGGTTGGTCGTGCTGGTCAATTAGCTTGGTCTTTCTGGTCCAACATGGTCTGGCTGGTCTTGCTGGTCAAGCATGGTCTTGCTGGTTGGTCGTGCTGGTCAATTAGCTTGGTCTTTCTGGTCCAACATGGTCTGGCTGGTCTTGCTGGTCAACTAGCTTGGTCTTGCTGGTCCAACATGGTCTTGCTGGTCAACTAGCTTGGTCTTGCTGGTCCAACATGGTCTTGCTGGTCCAACATGGTCTTGCTGGTCATGCTGGTCATCTAGCTTGGTCTTGCTGGTCCAACATGTTTTTTGCTGGTCTTGCTGGTCAACAGACAGGCATAGACAAGCTTGTCATGCTGGTTAACCAAATTAGTCTTTCTGGTCCAGCTTGGTTTTGCTTGTGTTTCTGCTCAACTGGCTACTGGTCATTCTGGTCCAACAGCTTGGTCTTTCTGTTCATTTTGGTTGACCAGCCTGATATTGCTTTTCATGCTGGTGGAGCAGTTTGGTTGTGCTAATCGTACTGGTCTACCAGATTTCTTCAGCTTGTCACACTAGTAAATTAGACTGATCTTGCTTGTTAATGCTGGTCAAAACCTCCTAACTCCATTCATAAATTTAAAATGAATGGGCAAATAGGAATGGCTTGAAGTTACATTGAATTGAAGCAGATTTTAAAGAATTATGAAGAATTCTCCTGCAGAGTTATGGAACTATTTGTAAGGTTCTTATTTGATAGTGATGAAATGTGTCGTGAGTGAGCGTGTCAGGCTGACATATGTGTTGAATGTGTGTGTGTGGTAGCGCAGTCCGTCATCTGCTAATGCTTGCTAATAAAACTGTGTGTACGTGCTGTGAAAAGCTGTGTAGAGCTGTGTAGAGCTGTGGAGCTCTGCACTGAACCGCTGAAGGGCAGATGGTTGATGTCCGGCCTTTTAGCTCGGTGATGTCAGCACTCTAAAAACTTTCCAAACATGAGTCACATGCTGCTTCATGATTCGAGTTTACTTGCATCTCCTTGCTGAGGGCTGTGTCTTTGCTTGTAAAGTGTAAGTGAGGTTATTAGAGTCTGGAACATATTTTTAGAGTACAGGGGGCAATTTTACTGCCGTGGCTTTAAAAGTTAGTGTAAAGTCTTATTTGTTTCTGCGAGTCCTGACACTTCTACACAGTCCGTTCTGTATCAGAAATAAGAAGTAAAAAGTTTCCAACCGGTTTCTCAACTGGATCATACATTTCATGTGTAAAATGTGATACAGGGAAGGAGACAGTAACATGATGCTGTAAGCAGCCAGCGAGCACAGGAGCACATTGGTTTTATTCCACAGCCGGCAGTGCCATTAGCGCTGTTAGCGGCCGTGTTGCGGCCTGTCAGCTGGCGGCGGCACACAGGCTGGTGGGATTAGACACACTGGAAGGAATGCATGGAAAACTCACCCAGTGCCTGTGGTTGGGACTCGTGGCACTAATAACTGTGCTGTGATGCCATTCTCATAAAAAAATCTGCCAGTGTTGCACTGTGCAGCAGCATTGTTTTACCTTTTTATTTTGTTTATTATTTTGATCTGCGTTTACTGCATTTCTTTTACCACTATTGCAGCATGAGTTGCGTATGGTTGGGTGATTGAATTCTGGGCAGCTAGTGTAGATCCCAAATGTGTCTAGACACCCATTTTAATAGTGAATACAGTAACTGAACTAGGCATTTATAATCTCCACATAAAAGCATTGAATAGCAATAGAATTTTTTATGCCATAAATGAGCATAAATCATTGTGACAAAAGCCAAACACTAATAGAAAAGCAATAGGTATAGAATTACCATAAAAAAATTAATAACTTAAAAACTTTAAAATACATATAAAGAAAAAATAGTAATACATTTCTTTTTGTGGCAAGTTTGTATGGTAGTACAATTATATGTTTTTTAGGATCTTATTCAATTTGTATTGTAGTAAATTACAGAATTTTATTTTTTTTACTTAGTAAAAATATTGCTATAATAAAATAGCTAAAAAAAAACTGTCCAAATTAGCCCAGTGCGGCCTATGGAGATAATTTAGTATAAATTAGTGTTTCTTTTAAGGCTCATTTGACTTGTTCTTTTTAATCTTGATCCTTTAGAACTAACTGACCTGGAAGCTGTTGTTGTAGTAGTTTTAGTTGAAGAGGTTTTGTAAGTGGCTGTTTCGTCCGTTCTGTAAGCAGGGTGTGATTTATGACGTCGGGATGTGTAGGAAACATTCGCCAGACTGCAGTTTTTGTATGAAGTGACTCATTTGGAAAAGCCTCCCACACCAGTCTAGACGCTGCAGCTCTGGAGGCTGCTTTGATCTGAGCTGCACGGTGACATGATCTCTCTCTGTAAAAAGCTCTCAAACTGCATGAAATAAATCAGATACAGGAAAAACAAACTATATCCCATAATGTTTCAGCTCTGGCAGTGCTCGAGTTCTTCCAGCGGATCTGGTAGACCCTCCACACAGCCGCTAAAGCAGAAAGGAAACGGGCTGAAACCACTACCGACTGGGTAATGTGGTATTCATTTAGATTAGCCAGGATAAAGACCTATACAGCTGTGAAAACAATGGGAAAACAGTTTAGGCCCACCTGGTTCAACTTATTAAAGTGAGGAGTTGGATCAGGTGAGCTGGCTTTGGGATATTAAAGCATAATAAGTTCATAAAGAGTTGAAGAGTTTAGTTACATTCATATCCAGCACATATCCAGATGGCTTTGATCAGATGTTTCCTTGTTTTATTATGATTATAAGTAACTTTAGTGTTGTTAGATAAGATCCAGGTTCAGATAATATGCACTGTCAACATTGTGTTAAAGTGTAGTATCAGATAAAAGATTTATAATTTATAACAGACACTGTCAGTGCTTTTAACTGCACATAGTGTGGTTTAAATTTATTTAAATTGACGTGCGGCAAACATTTCTTAAAGATTACTGTATTAAGTGCAGCAATATTTTTATCATATCATCCTACACTCTAAAAAACAGAGGTACGATATGAGTACTTTTTTGTACTCAATGGTACACTCTTCATAATTGTACCCTCAAGGGTACAATATTGGTCTTTACAGGGTCAGATTTGTTCCCTCTGAAGTACAAAGTCATTTCTAACAGCAATAAGTACAAATTTGTACCATTTAACCTGCAGCCAAAGGGTACATTTTTTTATTTGAAAGCCAAACAATTTTGGATCATCAAGTTTTTGAGCCATAATTATATTTAATGTTTATAATTTTTATAATCTTTACTGGCACAAAAACCATGGGTACAAAAAAGGACTTTCACTGAAAGGTACTTTTTTGTACCTCAGTATAAGGTACAGCCCCAGCGACAAGCTTTGTACTCTTTTAAGTACAAATCTGTACTTACTTTTCTTAGTGTGTTCCTAGGGTTGGACGATGTGGCCAAAATTGATTTCACAGATTTCCAACACACAGATTTCAAGGCCCATTTTTAAGTTTTTCCAGCACCTTTCAGCTGTGGGACATTAATAATAACGGTGATTTCAATATAAAATATAATCAATATATCGCAAAACTATTCTCCACACTTCACAGCGACTATGCTACTGAGAAACAAAATACTTTTAAGTAAGTAAATAGCAGGAATTATGGATTTATTGGTGTCAGTTTCACGCTATTTAAATACCAATGTTCTTCACCGCATGTTTACACTATTCATTTAATTGAGCAGTTACTGTAATATGTCAAACATGGGGTGAGTGGGGTGAAAGCATTTATACAAGCATATACTCAAAATTACTGATTTGCTTTTAGTCACATTGCAAGAGATGGTATTATGTTTATGTGAACACAACCAGACTTGTGTTTGGTAATAGCAGAAGGAGATTAAAATATGATTGTAAATGTATTTGTAGAGTATCCAACTTGATTGGGTCAATAATGAAACTATGACACAAAAGATCACTAGGAAAAAAACCTTCAATCATTTTTTTTACTGAAAATGTCCCCTGGGATCGCCTCGTTCCACCACAGCGCTGACGCCGGGCAAACAGCCCCAGAGACCGGCTCGGTCCACAGCGCTGACGCCGGGCAAACAGCCCCAGAGACCGGCTCGGTCCACAGCGCTGACGCCTGGCAAACAGCCCCAGAGACCGGCTCGGTCCACAGCGCTGATGCCGGGCAAACAGCCCCAGAGACCGGCTCGGTCCACAGTGCTGATGCCGGGCAAACAGCCCCAGAGACCGGCTCGGTCCACAGCGCTGACGCCTGGCAAACAGCCCCAGAGACCGGCTCGGTCCACAGCGCTGATGCCGGGCAAACAGCCCCAGAGACCGGCTCGGTCCACAGTGCTGATGCCGGGCAAACAGCCCCAGAGACCGGCTCGGTCCACAGTGCTGACGCCTGGCAAACAGCCCCAGAGACCGGCTCGGTCCACAGCGCTGACGCCGGGGGCCCCAAGCAATTGCGTGGTTTGCGTGGTAGTAAAATCCGCCCCTGGCTGCGTTTTCTTAATGTAGTTGCGTTGTCATCTTTTCATTTGCTTTGTAAATGCTGTTGTAATATGCCCGTCTGGGCCCCCGTATAATAGGGAGAACACATATACACAATAAAAAACACATACACACACATACAGTACCAGTCATAACTCTGGACTCACCTTAAATTCAGTGTTTTTTGTGTCTCTGCAGGAGTGTCTTATTGATGAAGACTGTGAGCAGGACAGCTATTGTCTGTACAACATTAGCAGCTCTAACTGCGTTCCCTGCAAGTTCACTAACATGGTGAGTAATTTTCCACACCCCAAACACACAGCGCTCCTTCTCATGGAATTTACCCGGCCTCTGCCCACATGTGTGTGTGTGTTTACAGGAGTGTGTGAAGGATGAGGAGTGTTGTGGAGAGCAGCTGTGTGTGTGGGGGCTCTGCGTGCAGAACAAAACCAGAGGACAGTCTGGGACAATCTGCCAGGCCCAGAGCGACTGCAGCCCGCAGCACTGCTGCGCCTTTCACAAAGGTAACACCAACTGTTTAGATATATCCTTGTGGTTTTGTGTGAGCATGTCTAGAGGTAGGGACTCCTGATTCTTGTTAAGCTGGAGTGGTCAGGGGAGTGTTGGGGCTACATGAGAGAGGCTCACTTAAACAAGCGACAAATAAGACCCTCAAATTAAAATATTTTTCTTGTGAAAAAAAGATTTACACAATATTACAATATTTTAATGTCATTTCAATGTTTTATGGCCATTTAATTTATAATAAGCATAAAAAAACACTTCACATGTGTCGGAGGAGGCATGTGCTAGTCTTTACCCTCCATGTGTTGTGGCATCACCAGGGATGGGGGATATACTGTTAAGTAGCAGCTGAAAGGGTGGAATAATTGGCCTAGCTAAATTAACCCTTGTGTGGTGTTCGGGTCTGTGGGACCCGTGTTCATTTTTCATCAAATGAAACTAAAAAAATATTTTTTCTAACTCAAACTCATTGGCATTGGCTCATTTTTTGTGAAAAACATCTCAAACATATCAAAACACATTTTCGACGATAAACACACACTGTACACCCCCCCCCCCCCCGCCCCACCATTTATATTACATACAGTATGTTTGGCCAAGGGCTAATAAACATTGCTTCATTTGTAAATTTGAAACTAAACAAATGTTCTACTCATATCTTGAGTTTAATTCATTTTCTTTTACATTTTATTAAAAAAAACTAATAAAAAAAAGAGTAGCACTTTTTTAAAGAAATGTAACATAAGAAAGGTAAAGGGCAAATATTAACCATGTAAGCTGTTTATATTGCTTGCAATTTAGGTGAAGCAAGCATGTGTAAAGCATTTTAATGTAGAATTGCTTAATTTTGCTGAATTAAATACAATAACACAGTAAACGAGTAACAAAAATATGAACACCACACAAGGGTTAAAACATAAAAAAAGATAAAAGGTGCTATCTTCTAAACAGGGTATCGGATTAAATTTTTTCAGATAAAAGCTGATTTTGACAATGCCAATAGAAGCCTCTTAACTTGACTAAAGGCAGACTAGTTGTTTGATTTGTGAGTTGGACATCTTGTTGAAATTGTTTTACATATTTTAGGTGTTTTTTGAAGAACCTTTTTGAGAACCTTCTTAATGTGGAAAGAAATTGATGTAGAGTTTCCATTTTTTTTAACAAAAATGTATGTAAAGTTTCTTTACTAATTTACTAACACAATTAATGTAAAGTTTCTTTACTATTTTACTAACAAAAATGTAGTTTTACTATGGCTTCTTGCAATGAATCATACAGAGCCATTTGTTTTTAAAAGCACAGTCATGGCAAAATGCCAAGTGTTGCTGCTGCTGTTGTTCTCTATAGGATGAGGAAAGTGTTTTTATGTTAATGGTGGTGGTTTCTGTTAAAGTGAGGTGTGAGTCCCTAAAGAGTTTGTTTAAGTGGAGAAATGCTAGTTTGGAATTTCCTCACTTGGGAGCGTAATAGTACGGTGGCCCAGAAAGACACATCAGAACAACATTTACAAAGCAAAGAAAATGATGACAACACAACTACATTAAGAAAAGGCAGCATTTCCCAGTATTTTCCAGCTCTGGACATGGAGAACCTTCTGTGCTGCATGTTTTTAGGGTTTTCTCCAATTTCAGCAAATCTGATTCAACTAATCTGCCCATAAACAAGCGTCCATTTCCTGTCTGGAAGTAGGTGTGCTGGCGTAGGGAATAGCTGAAATATGCAGAGACAGGGTCGAGAACGGGGAACATGTGGTATAAAACACTGTAATTTGATTCGTCCCTCTGCAGTATTACTGTGACAGATGAAGTTTGACATGCTAAAAGCAGCCAAACGTCATTTAAACTGGTCAGAGATTTTTTTTCTTGTTGTTGTCTGGGGAGGAGAACAGGAATGCTCTGCTGTTTCTCATTCCGTGTCCATTGCTGTACACATTTGCTTTTCATTCGCCAGCTGTAGCATTTCCTCTTGACAGATATGCAAATTTAAAACCACTGTGCAGAGTGTGTGTACGGCTATTGGACTCGCCCTGTGGCCACGAAACCACACACAGATAGCTCCAGATCTCTGGAGGTTCCTCAGCGTCTGCTCTCTCCTCGCCTTTCCAGAATTCCTGTTCTTTTCTTTATTTCATTTCATTCCTTTCTGTGTGATTTTCCTCCCCCTCATTTCTCTAAGATACACTTCATATCCCCGTCTGCAGCCTCTTGGCTTTGGAACATCTACGCTCCTCTTCTGGTGTGTGTGTGTGTGTGTGTGTTCTCTCTATCTTCTTACAGTGCTCAAAACATCTACCTAATTAATACCCTGATCCACTAAACTCAGAGGTGTCAATTAATGAAGTACAAAAAAAGTTATTATTTTTTTTAGTCGACTTTTTACTTCTACTTCTTACCTTTACACCCAATTATCTGAACCTTCTACCCCTTACATTAAAAAAAAAAATAGCCTCGTTACTCCTATTTCACTTCAGCTTGATTTTATTCCAGCTTCTCATCATTTCATAATCCCTATCCAAATTTCATAATTTTAAATAATTTTTAATAAATAATAATTTTATTTAAATTATTATTTATTTAAATTTATAATTTATAATTTATAATTATTTATTATTTATAAATGTATTATTTATAATTTATTATTTATTATTACATTATTATTTATTTAAATGTATTGTAATTATTTATTTAAATTAGTATTATTTCAATTATTTAAATTAAATTATTTACATTTTATTTAAATTATTATTATTTCAATTATTTTATTTTATTAAAAAATAATTTTAAATAAATTTAATAAATTTCATCATTTCATAATCCCTATCCAGATAAATCTCTCCATCCAGATACAGTGAATCAGATTGTGGTTGGATGTAGAGAAGTATGTTATGATAATTACTTATATAATTATTCATTCATTGTACTATATATGTACATAGGGCTGTGAAATATGATAAACATATTGTATTACAATATTTAAAGACACTTTTATAATACACAATATTTATATATCATCATAGTTTTACTGGCAGACTAAAAGACACACATTTAATTTACAAATTATGTACAGCTATTTTAAATACAAAATGCTGCACCTCCAGTATCCATTTATAGGACTATACAGGACTATACTTTATATTTTCATTACTTTCTGTAAGGAAATATGCAGTTGGTCAGTGTGATTTTTTAAGCAGTAATGAAATCCACAATATACTAAGACAGATTTTTTTTACTAAGAAATATATTTTTTTTAAAATAGCAAATTTTTCACAGTATTGTCATATTACCCAGCATTATATGACCTTTAATACATTTTACTGACCTCAACATTGATCAGTAAATTACTGTAATGTGTTTACTTAATGAAAGAGCCCAGGAATATGTGGTTAACCTAAAACAGTGGTTTTGTTTTATTTATGTTTTATTTATTTAAAATGTTTTTATACATATTTCTTTCTAAAAAAAAAAAAAAATATATATATATATATATATATATATATATATATATATATATATATATATATATATATGTATGTGATTTTTTATAGTCCCATATAAATATGTTTAATAGCTAAACGTTTATTGCTCTTTAAAAGAGAGTAATTACATTATTATGCTATTATATTAACAGTATATCTGTGGTATAAAATGGCTTAAAATGATAACAATATAATTATTATTTTTTATTTAAAATCCAGGGTTATTTTGACAGGTATATTCAGTGTTCCTGGATCATGGCAGGTTATACAAAACCCTCTGATTTATTAGTCCACCAGATGGCGCCATAAGCACAGGGGTCTCTAACCCTAATCTTCACCATCCTGCATATGTGCTAGTGCTCTAAAAGCACGTGACCTAATTTATGAACTCATGATCTCAATCAGAAATAAAGTGTTTTTTTTTTATAAGGCTGATGCAGAAACACACTTGGCTAATGTAAGTGAGCGGAGTGTAAATACCCTCCATAAACTGCACACAGTTAATCCAGATGTTATAGGATGTGGTGTTGCCTTTACAGGTTTGTCACACTCACAAGTATCAGGCCTGACTCTGTAAACAATCATTTTTAAAATATATATTGTCCCAGAAATAATTAAACAATAATAAAAAAATATTGTTATTCTAAGACAAATTTAAGCCATGGATGTAATGATTACACAGTTATGAAGGACAAAAAAGGACATAAGCATAAATAAAGAAATGCACACATAAATAATTGTACAAATAAATAAATAAATAAATAAATTAATTAATACATTTTGTCATGTACACACGTTTTCATATTCCCATGCATGAACCATGAATATAATAAATAAATAAATAAATAAATAAATAAATAAATGCAGAAATTCAATAACAGCCCCAAATAAAGGGTTTATGCATGAAAATTTGGAAATAGTTTCCTGATATCATTTTAAGCATGTATTTTTTCATGACAAAATATATTTATTCATGTATGTATTTATCTTTACAATTATTTATGCGTGCATATATTTATTTATTCATATATTTATTTAGTTAATCATTTATATGTGCATTTATTTATTTATACTATGATATTATGTTTATTTTATCGTCCTCCATGCACAGTTGCATAATAATGCAATAATTACATTCTTTTAAAGAGCAGTGAACTTTTAATTATTAAGGATATTTAGACATTTGAATTGGCATATAAAAATATAGAATAATACTACATAAATAAAACTTAAATAAAATAAAACCAGTGTTTTCTGTTTCACGATACTCAGCTCTTCTCGTTAAGTACACAATTGGCAATATTGAGTTGATATTTATATTTTGAAGGACAAGTGGATAGTAAAAGTTGAGAACGTTTGTGGAGCTTCTTATGATTTTCTTTTTTTTTACATTTACTGGTTTGTTACCAGGGAACCTAACAAAAAACGAAGTTTTTCCATCATCTTCACTCTTTCTCTCTCTCTTTAGCTCTGCTGTTTCCTGTGTGTCGGCCCAGGCCTCAGCAGGGTCAGGGCTGTCGTGAGCAGCAGAACCAGCTGCTGGAGCTGATGCTGTGGGACGATGAAGCTCCTCGTGAACACTGCCCGTGCACTACAGGCCTGGAGTGCCAACCTGTGGGGTATGTTTTTCACTAGTGCATCTCAAAAAAAAAAAAACCAAGTCTATTTCTCACTGGAGTTCTCCTTTAAGGTTGTGTAGTGTGAACCTGGCATCACTAAATACAATGGTCGGACAATGAAACTGAAACACCTGGTTTTAGAGCACAATAATTTATTGTGGTGACGGACAGTTCTGGTGGAAACAGGAGAGTTGAGGTGCACATTGAATTCTGCTGTGATTTGATCAGCTGTTGTTTTATTGTTTTTTGGATACAATCCGGGTTAGCACCCGAACATCCCTTTCAGACAGCTTCCTCTTACAGCGTCCACAGTTAATCCTGTTGGATGTGGTTGGTCCTTCTTGGTGGGATGCTGACATTACCCTGGATACCGTGGCTCTTGATGCATCACAAAGACTTGCTGTCTTGGTCACAGATGCGCCGGCAAGACGTGCACCAACAATTTGTCCTCTTTTGAACTCTGGTATTTTATCCATGATGTTGTGTGCATTGCAATATTTAGAGCAAAACTCTGCTCTTAACCTGCTAATTGAACCTTCACACTCTGCTCTTACTGGTGCAATGTGCAATTAATGAAGATTGGCCACCAGGCTGCTTCAATTCAGCCATGAATCCTAAAATCCCACACTAAAATGATAGGTGTTTCAGTTTCATTGTCCAACCCCTGTATGTATGCAGTATATATTGTATGTTTATGTGTTTAAAATGCATTGAATGTGTACTGAACATTTTATTACATTTTTTATATATTTTTTTTAGGCAGGAGTCACTGTGCATGAAGAACAAAAGCTCGCTCAAGAATGGACCATGAAGAATAACCACTGCTCCCATCTCTGGATTTAAACTCTACATTCAGTGGGATTTTAATTTTAAGGTTTAATAATTCTCACTGTTCTGTCCCATGAACCAAAACCATGGATCTCTATTTTATAGTATTTTCTCAAATAATGTAAAATGTTATATTGTTTGTTTTTTTTTAAAGAATGAATGGACCAATAGAAAAGCTCCAGTATCACCTAGGATAGTAATTGGCCTTCCCCTGTAATAATTCTATTATGGAGATGCATGGTTTTGCTTAGACAGTTTTTTTTGTGTTTGTTGTTGTTTATTATTGTTGTCAGTTTGACGAATAATATTATTAAATTAATATTACAATTGTTTTAACAGTATGTTTTTAATAAATATTTAAAAATATTGGACCCATATACACTGTAATATTTTATTATAAAAATAATACTTTTAAATGCATTCTGTGTACATTTTGGTAAAACTTAAACTCACTTACTAACACTGACTGAACACTAGATGGCAATACTCTACTATTTACAGTGGCTTGCAAAAGCATTCATACCCCTTTAACTTTTTCAAATTGTCCCCTTACAACAACAAATTATTTATTTTTAAGTTTTTCGGTGATAAATCAACAAACACAAAGTAGCAGATCATTGTAAAGTGGAAGGGAAATTATACATGATTTTGTAATTTTTAATCAAATAAAAATCTGAAAAGTGTGACATGCAAAAGTATTCACCCCACCTATATCAATGCTTATTGGAGCCACCAATTTCTGCAATTACAGCTGTAATTCTTTTGGGGTTTGTCTCTACCAGCTTTGCACATCTAGAGACTTTGTCCATTCTTTGCAAAAAAGCTCAAACTCAGTCAGGTTGGATGGAGAGCATCTGTGAACAGCAGTTTTTATATCTTGCCACAGAAGCTCAATCGGATGTAGGTCAGAACTTTGACTGGACCATTCTAACACATGAATATTCTTTAATGTAAACCACTTTATTACTCTATTCCACTGTAGCTCTGGCTGTATGTTTAGGGTCATTGTCTTGCTGGAAGGTAAACCTCCTTCCCAGTTTCAAGTCTTTTGCAGCCTCCAACAGATTTTTTTCCAGGATTGCCCTGTCTTTAACTCCATCCATCTTCCTATTAACTCCTTCCTATTAACCAACTTCCTTGTCCTGCTAAAGAAAAACATCTGCATAGCATGATGCTGCCACCATCATGTTTAACAGTGGGGATGGTGTGTTGTGATTGAGTGATGAGAAGAGTTCCTTTTCTGCTACACATAGCGTTTTGCATTTAGACCAAAAAGTTGGTTCCACTTTATAATGAGTGTCCCTAAGTACTTTGTTGTTACATGGTAATAATTCATGTAACTACAGTGTAACTACTGATGAAGTACACATTGTTACAGATTAACTACAGCGGTACAGGTTGTGTAATTACACACGTGTATTAAGGTTAATTTTGACTTGTGTAAGTACACATGTGTACCAGGGTACCATAGATAGAGCAAGTGTAATTACACATATGTAACAATGTGTGTGCACTTACACACGTGTAATAGTGCGTGTGATAAGTTGAGTATAACGCATATGTAAGTACACTCGCTCTATTACATGTGTAAGTACACTCACCCTGGTACACAAGTGTACTTACACAAGTCAAAATTAACCTCAATACACATATGTAATTACATAAGCTGTACCTCTGTGGTTAATCTGTAATAATGTGTACTTCATCAGTAGTTACACTGTAGTTACATGGATTATTACTGTGTAACTACATAGTACTTAGGGACACCTGACCACACAGTCTCCTACATGGCTTGTTTCAAACTGTGAACAGCACTTCTTATGTCTTTCTTTTTTTTTTTTTTAACAGTGGCTTTCATCTTGACAATCTTTCATAAAGGTCAGATTTGTGGAGTGCAAAAATTGTAGTTATAATTACAGTAGAGATTCTCCTACCTGAGCTGTGGATCTCTGAGTTCCTTACATTTTATGAAACTACAGAGAAAGCATATTTAATGTATTGTATTGTTTTTTTTTAACATTTTGTTTTTTAAGTATATTAAATTGAAAATGTATTCTTAGCATTCTTTAACTAATTTGAACATTCTTTCAATGCCCTTAAGTATAATTAAGAGTATAGAAAGGAGCAAAAAAATATATACTTAATGCACGAACACAAAGTAGCACATAATTATGAAGTGGAACAAAAATGACATGGTTTAAAAAAAAAAAAAAAAAATCTGAAAAGTGTGACATGCAAAAGTATTCAGCCCCTTCACTCTGAAACCTCTAAATAAAAGCCTGCACAATCAAAGGTCTCAGAAGTCACTTCAAGGGATCACTCAAAATCTCAAGAAAATACGTTTTTGTGGTTGCAAGGCGACAAAATGTGACAAAGTTCAAGGGGTATGTATACTTTTGCAAGCCACTGTACATATGCTGTACACGGAGCGCGCAGTAGGTGGGCGAGCACATGGCAGAGTCTTTGCCTTGGACTGAATCCCAGTAAGGCACGAGGCATGTGACCTTACTAAACCTTACTGAGTGACTCATCAGAAGTGTTTATTCTAGACTAGCTTTACTGTATTCAATCAGTTTCTCACACTGCAGTCTAGAACCTGTAGAGCCTTTAGAGTACTACAATACATCTTACATTTCCAGAACCTAAAAAGACAAAGAGAGTGGCAGAATCTGTTTTTTTAATTTCACATAGTTTTACTTTATTCTTTATTTTTCGGTTTACAACCACAAGGCACCCATTGATTTTCCTATTGACATTGACTGTGGCAATGAATGCTCTCAGTAATACTTCATAGAGCCTGGTAAAGATCCTTTTTTTTTTGTTTTGTTTGGGAACACGACCCACGACTGACTTATTCCATGATATTAATCATCATAATCATCATAATCATCATCATCATCACCACCACCACTAAGGGGAACCACATGAACTCAAGATAAGGCAGACAAACAGTGGAAAAGGACGATGACTTTGCATTGGCTTTATCAAGGCCTCAGCATCTGATCACATCTGCTCTAAGCAGTAGGACAAAAAACCCTGGGAATCATCGCAGCTGTGAAATGCCCTTTGTAGTGAGGACACGGTCAGTGACACCACGACTCCGAAAGCAACATTCGACAGTGTGTTAAAGGAAGCATACGCATGGAATGAGTTCGGAAGAAGCACAGAAAACTTCTCACTAGTTACACAAGAGGAGTTCCACCCAAAACTCGATTCTAAAACAAAAATAAATACAAAACTGATATTGTAAAATAAGGTTTACATGAGCTGGTTTTACAAATGGGTACAAACTGTCCTCAAATATATGTCTTCCTCCAGTGAGATAAGCTGGCATGTAAATATTTAGCCAAGCTGGAGCTGGAGCTGGTGGAGGAGAAGAGACGCAGAGGACTCAGTTTTCTATACAGCAGGAGTCAGACACACTAGACTGGAAAACTATTTTATAACACTACTGTACTACAATTAATAAATTAGTTTCTCTGATTCTGCTATTTATAGGTATATGTTAAAAAAAATGAACATTTTTTTTATTCTATAAACTATAGACAACCTTTCTCCCGAATTATAATAAAATAAAAATATTGTCATTTAGAGCATTAGTTTGCAGAAAATAAGAATTGGCTGAAATAGCAAAAACATGCAGAGCTCAAATAATCTCAAATAATGCAAAGAAAACAAGTTCATATTCATAAAGTTTTTTAGAGTTCAGAAATCAATATTCTGAATAATATGGTGAAATAAATCTGGTTTTTAAATCACAGTTTTCATGAATCTTGGCATCATGTTCTCCTCCACCAGTCTTACACACTGCTTTTGGATAACTTTACGCCACCCCTGGTGCCTGGAGGTTTTCAATTTGGTAACATTAAAAAAAAAAAAAAAATTTAAGTGGTCTCTTATTTTTTTCCAGAGCTGTATGCTCGCCATATTGCCCAGCCTTAAGTCAGGATTTGATGTTTATGGACCTTTTGCTTGCTGGAGCCTCATACACCCTCTGCTAGCTGTTCTTGGTAGAGTGCTGGCTGTTCCTGACTGAGAAAATGAAGCATAAATCAATGTTCAAAGTTTATATAATTTATAATATTCTGACAAAACAGACTCTCTCATTTATCTCTCTGGACGACGAGAGCACCTTCAAATACAGGAAAATACCATTGCTAGTTCTGATGCATTTCATTATACCATCACTGACAACCAAAAAAATTAAATTGAGGCATCTCAATTTTTGCAGTTAGTCAATTTCTCTTGTAATGTAGATCTATCTGTCTGTTCTTTACATATTAACAACATTTTATGACATGTCGACTAATAGAAAGGCTCCACATGACTTACATATTAACATAAATTATATATATAAAGTTATCTGCCTACAGCACATGAAGCTTTGGTATTCATTTTTTAGTTTTTTTTGTATTAAATGTTCAGCTTGTACAGCTTTCAATCCCAACTGATCTCTTTTTTCCATATTAACCCTTTTAGATCCGAATTATGTTCCAGTGATGGAAAAATATGAGAGTGCCAGAAGACCCTAATAATTTGATATTTAATCTGTATCAACTAAAATATTTAATAGCTTTTTTTAATGTCAGGTGCATTGGAAGCTTGTGTTTAATTTTTCCTTTTTTTTCCAACCTTTTTATTTCACAAACCCTTAACCCTTAAACAGTAAAATAAAGATGATTAAAGGTGTTCTAAACCATTACATAACATTAATAAAAATAAGCTGTTATTGTGACCTTACTTAATATTTGGATTTAAAGCTGCCATGCCCTAATGTCTGTGCAGTGGGCGGGGCTAAGCTGTAGTATTATTGGCTTGTAAACCTTTCATTGGCCGATTCATGATATATTCTGATGGACAACACGTCTCATCATATCTGCTGTAATAGGCGCAGGGTCTGAAAGGGTTAAAGTAGTTGTTCCTGAATATCTGCATGCCAATTATTGTGTTTCTCCACTGAAAATTTATGGGGGGGAAAGAATCTGTATTTGGCTGGAACTCCTCTTTCAGTAGAAACCCTGAATTTGCAGAACAAAGAAGAACACTAGTTTCTCTCACATTTTAACAGACATCCCACAAAAAGCAGTAACATTATCACCATCATTATCATCAGTATTGACAGAGATTATCAGAGAGGACAGGTCGCTCCATCCGTTTACTAGATGGAAAAACTACACCCATCAATAGCACTTGCAAGTGTTAGTGATATTTTACGCTGTTGTCTAGGCTGGTGTAACAGACATTCACATTCAGAGAAACACGAGCACAGTACAAACGACTGACAACAGTAACAGGATGCGTTACAGTGCGACTGTAGGAGGATAAAATACATTATGCATCGTCTCCTAAAGTCTAGATTACTTAAATAAATAGCCTCTTTGTAATTAGTAAAGCATGAAAATGTTCAGTAATGAAACAGCAATATGAATGTTTTTATGTTTTATGTAATCAAAATCTTTGTACACAAATAGATTACAAAAAAAAAAACTGTGATTGTATTTTTTTTTCTTTCTAAAAGCAAAAATTATCAACATTCAGGCACGGCTTTAAAAAAAAAAAAACCCACAGTGCTCTGAACCTGTATTATGAGATGCTGCTATGATAGGAACAAAACCTCTATTGGCTGCTGGACACTCTTTTAACTCTAACATTTTTACACTCATCAACTATAGAAAAAAACTATAGTTGCACCTGAAAGAAGGTGTCCGATTGGGTGTCGGATTGCAATGCTATTCAGAGTAAAGATAAAAGTTACCAGAACAAATAAATTATTCAAATTTAAGCTGAAACAGGCAATATTTATTATTAAGTTACACACACAGATGTCTCGGCTTGAAGTTCCTTATAGCAGAGGTTCCTAATGATGTCCCTAGGCCTGTCACAATAATTACATTATCAACTTTTTTTTGTTCCAGATCTTGCTTTCTTGCTTCCAAATAGCACTGCAATCGAACAACTATTGTTTTCATGAAGAGTGTATATATTAGGGCTGCACAATATTGGAAAAAATGGACACTGTATTTTTTTTCTCTTCTATATGTATTGCAATATGAAAATAATAAAGGGATTTTTTTTTAATTTAAAAACTATCAAGGTTTTTTTGTTTTTTTTTTACAATATCACCCTGCCCTAGCCTGAACTACATCAACTCAAGGTTCCTAAAACCTTTAAAAGGTTATTCCTATGCACATATTAATGGAACCAACAGTTCCATAAAGTTCCTCTATGGTAGGAGAGCGCAACTCCTCCAAGTCTCCAAGTAAGTAGCCTACTTAAACACATTTGATTTAAATCATCTGTTAATTACCATTTAAAGTGAAAGTGCTTGAGTAGGGCAACTACCAAACTTTCCTAAAGACTGCTGTTGTGCTTGTTCTATGTCATCGCTCCAAAAAAAAAAAAAAAACGAAAATTAACAACTACTTTAAAACATCTTTTTTTTTTAACAAAAGAGTGAATGTTCACACTTCCTAGTGACATGACATGAGGCAGTAAAGAGGTCAGAATCGCTAACTAATCTCCTTCACAGCTGAGCTCAGAAAAGAAAAAAAACATGAAGACAAAAATAGAACTTTTAGAAAAGAAACATCGAGCAATTAGAACCAACGGATTACCACTCTCTCACTCACAAAATACCAAACTATAACGATACAGTAACATCAAGAAAAGGTCATTAGTTTCGAGAAGGCAATAGAATATATGTAGAAGGAAGGAAAAGAAAAAAAAACAAAAAACAAAGAAAAAAGTTCCTATAGGCTGCTGTTCCCCAGGAGTGACCGAGAACTTATGTACTTATGACCCACAAAATAAAAGACCTTAGAAGAAGAAGCGCGTCACAGAATTTCATCCTCAGCTACGTTATACAGCTGGATCATAAGTGACGACACAAAACACCTTTGACAAAGTCAAAGTTAGTGTGTTAATCAAACTGTAACATGTGGAAAGGCTCTAAACAACTCAACATGACCTAAATAACCCAGAAACTGTTAGCACAACAATCGTGTAACAATGGCTGTATAACAATCATAGTGGTAACAAAAAAATAATAATCATAAATCAACACAAGGAAGAAAACTGAAAGAAAAACAAGGAAAAGAACAGAAATAGGGAAAAAAAAAAAAAAAAGAATGGCTAGTGTTCTGGAAAAGAACGAGTGCATCTTTCCCAAAATAAATTTTAATTAGTAATCTGATTGGTAGGCACAGAGCAGGCCATCACATCCCCTCTCTAATCTCCTAATCTCCCACCTTGTGCTTGACTGAGTGTAAGGCTGGGAAACTAACGACTGTAAACTGTGTTCACGGAGAACCGCTGGCCAGGTAAGTGCTCACACAGGCTCGAGGGGGAGGGGGGGGAATGTTCCGGCGTAAAAACCTAAAAAGGCCTCGCGCACCTCCAGCCCAGACGCTTGATGCTTTCTACAAAGCAGTTGGATGCAGCGGCCCCCAGCCACAGCCAGGGCGAAGCTGCAGCCCAGAGCTTTGCAGCGCTGTAGCATATGCATAGCTATTACAGGAAAGAGAGAGAGGAGAGAGGGAGGGAGGGAGAACTTGGGGGAGGAGAAAAAGATTAAAGGATTAAATTAGGGTTAAAAGGAGAGATTCAGTATCTCAAGGTGCTGGATGCCCTGAAGTAGGAGAGGAACT
Source organism: Astyanax mexicanus (assembly GCF_023375975.1). NCBI lineage: Eukaryota > Metazoa > Chordata > Actinopteri > Characiformes > Acestrorhamphidae > Astyanax > Astyanax mexicanus. Next base: position 5,024,853 of record NC_064417.1, read on the forward strand.
TGAAGCACAGGCTGACCACGAAGTACCAGATGTTGCGCGCCATCTGAGAGCGGGCGATGAAGATGCGCCAGATCAGGATGACCAGGACTGTGTTGAAGGTGTAGCGGATATTCCGCAGCCTGCGAGAAAGAGAAAATATATAAATAAATAAATAAGTGGCTTGTGCATTTCTCTCATAGCGCCATAACACTAGAGGCGCTGCGGTGCGCTGTGTAGAACAGCACCACCAAAGAAGCACATGCAGCCCTGTGGAGTCAAACCACAGTCAAACACTAACAAATCTAGTGATGTCCTCCCTGGAGAGAAATGAGAACAGCTCTTGCTGCCATTTGTACTGTATGAGTTTTTTTATCTGAGTAAAATAGAGCAGTAACTACAGCCCTTTTAAATATATTAATATTGTAGCTTAAAGGATGATTTGAATGTATTTGTTAACTGGAGAAAAAAGGGAATTGTAGCTGATTTAAATACTGTAATGCCTTTAATGGCTTCAGAATAACATTGTAAATTGATATTAAACTTGTATCTTACTTGTGCAATAGAGCTTTTGAAAAACATGTCTTTGAATACTTATACTTGAGTATTTTTGGACCATTTATAGTGTTTATGGAATTATTTAATATATTTAGTTGTTGGTGTATCTCTTTTTAAGGTCTTTTCATTGTTTACATTCTTTAGCTGTTTTTCTGCTAATGAAGCCTAACTCCTCCATTTATTGTGCATATCAATTTGTGGAAAAGGTAAATCCACCAGTAATCAAAGCCTTAATTTAAAGCCTTGGTGTTTAATGTTATATGTAATCCTAACACTAGAGTAACTCCTATATTAAAGCCCAGTTATGCAAAAAAAAAAAAAAAAATAATAATAAAATAAAAATAAATAAATAAAAACAAATAAATAAAAATACTGTGAAATCGTCAGAATCTTGAAAAATACCGTGATATGCATTTTTGGCCATACCGCCCAGCCCTACATCATAAAAAGCATTGCTGCCCACAGGATATGATGGTGACCGGTGGCTTCTGGCTAGCGAAGCACACATTCAATGCAGGAGACCCCACCTGCATATCCAGGCAGGTTATTCTTTTTCTTTTTCTGTTGTTTTCAATTCTTTCAGTGTCGCTGGACTCTTCGTCAAGACAATTCTATCCGGATGCCGCCAGTCACGATAACGGTCACCCACTGCTCTTTGCTGCCTTATGTGCACACCTAATATATGTGTTATTCTCAGTAGCAGTGGTACATCAGGGGCTGCTTACTTGTTTAGATGTTTGCGTGCTGCTGGAAGACCCGAAAGCTCCTCGTTCAGCACATATTTCTTGGTACCCATGCAGTAATTCTCCATGTATTCAGCCCAGTGCAACTGCCTGACATCAAAGTTAAACACCTGCAAAGAAAGAAAAAAAATATATACATTTTCACAGTTTTAAGCATCAATATCTATAGTCTGATGAATGTAAGCAATGTTTTAAAACATGTAATTCACTCCCTAGTCAGTACATGATGACTAATAAGCTACAAAAACAGCAGATTCTACATGTAATAAGAGCTAATCGGTCCATCTGTCTTTCCAGAACTACCGGTATTTAAACAAATAAATAATGATCTTAATTACGATTAATCGCAGAATTATTGTTTTTTTTAAGTGCATATTTAAATGGAAATCATTTAGAACTTGTTTATTTTGTAATAAGAATCGGATGTTTTGATACAGTTTATTCAATAATAATAAAAAAACTAATAATAAAAAAGAAAAAAGACAACTTGTATGTGTTGTTTATTATATATCCAAGTATTGGATCGGAATTGAGTATCGGCACATACTCAAAAATCTAAAAGATATGAACTAGGAGGGAAAAAAAAAGAAAGAAAATGTGATCAGGACATCCCAAATCTTAAATACTGACAAATAAAATGATGAATTCCTGAATTCAATTCAACATTATCTACAGATACAGTGCCGATAGTGGTCTATGAGGCGGGACACTGCGATATTAGAATTCCAAGCATGGCATCCAAGATCTTTCTACATAAAGAGTCTATTCACAAGTCATTAAACCACAGACATTCAGCCTTACAATCATACACTGTACAAACGCACACACACAGGCTGCCACTGGCGTGCCGTGTGCAGTGGAATGAATCGGGCCTGTGACTGACTCATGACTGATTGTGTGTGTGAGGTGCAGCACACACCTTCCTGTCCTCGGCTCCCAGCTGGTTCAGTAGCATGGTGACGTTGTCTGTGTTCCAAACCCACGAGTGGCTGGTGAAGTACTCCAGCACCATCATGGCCTTGTGGAGCCGTGTGATCGTCTTCATCATCCTGCGTCGCCACGGAAACGGTGGCAGTGACAGAAGCCAGCATGGGAGAGGCAGAGATAAAGAGAGAGAGAGCAGTATTAGAGGGCGATCAAATATGCATGTAGGAGCTTTTTTTCTTTTTTTTTTAAACCCACCCACAAACTTCTCGCCAACGTGGCACATCAGATAACCCATACCACATATAACCAGTACCCTGAGTTAGTGGTTAAAAAAACAAAAAAAAAACACCAAAAAAACCCAAAAAAAAAAAACAAATGGAGCAGCAAAAAGCACTTTGAAATGGTGAGTAAACATATCAATTACTTTAGTAAAAAGAAAATTACTCTTTATAGCGAGCCTGAATAAACTACTGTAGCTACCAATTAATGAATACTTTAATCTAATCCGTTTAAGTAGCTTAATAAAGAAAGAGGTTAGATTAAAAGGATGTATATCATGAAATAATGAAAATAAAGGAGATTGATGTAGTTTGTGAACAATATTTTAAAATCGTATTTACTGACCCAGCCCATACATGAAAATTAAGGCAATAAGGGTCTTAAATACTATTTTTTATTTTTATTGAATGTGACATTTTCATTGTGGTATTAAAATTCAAACAATGAGGATTAAGCAGAACAACCAGATTGAAGCTTGTGCGACTTTTACGTAAAAGAGAAGGTAAAAAGGCAGTGAGGACAATAAAAAAATGTTAATAAGGAGAAGAGAAAATAGTATGACAGCAGTGAGGATTTCAGTGGCAAGACAGTGAGACAATTTAAGTGATGTCTCTGTTTAAACTAAGTTAGAAGGCTTGTGCCATAGCGATTTCTAATAAAATGGTCAAACGCTGCTATAGGAGGGCATTGTAGCATGATAAATGTAAATAAAAAGTTTAATTGATCATTAGGGATTATATTTTCTGTAGTAACTCATTACAAATGTACTTATTTTCTTGCACTATTTAAAAGTCAAATGTAATGCTTTTTAAGATAATTTTAGACCGCAATAAATATAATTTAAGACCCAAAAAGGTAGTCATATTATCTTCGGTAGAAAATAATTGGTTGTACTGGAAATTAAAATTTAACGTAGTTAACTCACCGCTAATGTTACTATGTTATCTAGCTTGCCGCTAATGTTGGGTAGCTTGCTGCTAACTTTAGTTCTCTCCCCGGTTACGTAGCTAACTCACCGCTAATATTATTATGTTAGCTAGCTTGCCGCTAATGTTACTATGTTAGCTAGCACTCCTCTAAACTTAGTTCTCTCCCTAGTAATGTAGCTAGATAACTTGCTGCTAACATTAGCATGTTAGCTAGCTCACCGCTAATATTAGATAAGATTAGATAAATCTGTCATTGTCACTTTAACAAGAACAACAAAATGACAGTGTCTTCAACTCAAAAAGATAGCATAGCATAGTTAGCTAGCTCTCCGTTAACCTTAGTTCTCTTTCTAGTAAAGTTAGCTAACTCACCGCTAAAGTTAGCATGTGCTTTCCCAGTTGCATTAAACGCACCGTCTGATAATTTAATACCTACAGCAAATTTACTTCATTTCAAGACAATTAAAGTCCTTAAATACCCGAATTTTAATTTAAGACCTTTCAAGACTTTTTAAGGACCTAGTAATGTGTAACCAGAAAAACAGCAGAAACTGTTTTGTTGAAGCTGAATAAATGCATTATAAGGGCAGAATAATTTTCTCCAGTACTGACATGCTATTACATTTTGTTATATTAAATATTTATTGTTAAACTTGGTTTAAAGCTGTAGATTAAACCCAGACAGGGGTTTTGATTCCCTCACCTTAGTAAGCACTGCACACTACACCAATAATAGTTCTTAGGCAATTCTACACTCTCCAGTCTGTGTAAAATGATTACCTTTCTTATTCAGGACTCTTGCATGTGAGACAAACAGGGAAAATAAATCACTGCAAACATTTCAAAGTGCCATTTTGCCGCTCCAACAGGATGTTAGCTTTACAATAACCCGAAAAAACACAGTACATTAGTTTAAACCCCCCCCAATGATCACTGGGTGAGGAACAGTAGATCTGGTCTTGGAGGGCACCTGAATTTAAAGGATTTTTCACTTTAGTTTAAAATCAAGGCCACATTTCAGGATGTAACTAGACAGGATGCTTGTCTGAATGCTTTTGTATTTTTTACATATTGGTAAATACGTGAATATGAAAATGGGTAAAGTCAATCGTAAATGTTATTATTCTATCCAGTTTGCCTCCAAGAGCCAAAGAAACATAGGCAAAACTAATCAAATTATCAGTGTAAAACAGGCAGGACAAAATAATTATCCACACGGATTAAAGTTAATCAAATTATCAGATTAAAAATACAAAACAATACAAAAATGATTCATAAACATCTATCAATTGGAAATACAGGCACATATTAACTCAAACAAATAGACAAACAGAAATTTCTCAAGCTCAAACTGGACTAGACTTTCTATAACTAGACAAGATGCAATTCTGACAGCAATAATAAGCTAGGCAGCACTGCAGAACTGAATTTATTTCATTTCAATACGAAGCAAAGCCTTGTCATGATAACTTTTAGTTTTGGATGAAATATTGTTCTGGACATAACCTGAGATAAATGATAGTCATTATCGTTGTAAGACTATTTATGTAAATAATTCAGAATATTAAGAACTGGATTTTAAAAAAGGATTAAACAATGTTAAAAAGAAAAAAAGAAGTAAAACATTAGTTGACAAACCTTCCAATTCATGCTAATGAGCCCTTCTCTCTAATATAGCAGCATCGATCGATATCGATTTCAGCAAAAATGTCATGAAAAAGGTCATGTCCACATAT